>NC_138176.1:148058494-148658494 GCF_964165515.1 Mesoplodon bidens | reverse complement strand
CTGTTCCCCCATAATGCCTATAGAGTGTCTTGCTCACAATAATCATTCAATATTTTAAAATTTGATTGCATTTGATAGATTTTTATTTGCTTTATCAGTTCTCCTTAGCTGTAACCATGTTCAGACCATTGCTTCGTTTTGCCAGCAACAGAGGGCACCATCAGGGTACTTATATACCAAAGAAATAATCCTATCCCAGTCCTAGGTAGCTTTCTTGAGCCACACTTTCCTTTTCCTAAGTAGTGTCATAGAAATTTGGCTATTGTAGTAATTCAGAGTGGCTCAATCCTAAGTACAGAGCAATATGGACTTCAGGTCATTTATTTGAGAAAAAATAAGTACTGTCATATTTTGATCCTTTGTAGTTTTCAGACTTTTTCTTTCTTCTTAGTCTTCTAAATATTCTTTGCTCAGATGAAGTGTTACCCAGATCTTACTGTATTAATGAAACACACTCCTTTCCTGAAGGGAGAAGTTAGAAGTGGAGAGCAGTGAACGGGAACCCCACCTTTGTATTCCTCCTTCTTCCTGACCCCGCATCCAAAGAGCCAGCTTGAAAATCACTATAACTCATGTAATTTAAAAAAACTTTAAAACAACATGTTGTTTTGTGATATATCATTTAGGAACTTAGTATAAAAATAGAAACATTTTAGTTTTACAGTGATTTTTAAGTACAAAGGAAAATGCTGTGGCATACATTTCTTGTTTCAGCAATAAAAGAGTTAATATACTAAGCAGCAGAGACTGAGACACTGCGATGGGATAGTGCTTTCTGTCACTGTCGTTTGTGGTTTAAGAAAAGGGGGTGGTGTTCTGTGTTTAAAAGGACTTTAATGAATGCTGTCAGTGTTTGTGAGAGCTAATGGTCAGTAAGGGAAAGGAGAGTAGGGGACAGTGGTCTAGCTGTTTCAGGATAGGTGGATGAGAGTTTGCTCTGATTGAATGGAATGTTCCACCGTGTTTCATCTTTTTTTCATTGTCCTTTGTTCTCTATAATCTGATATATTGGTATAAAAGTAAATGTAGATATATATGTGAGTGTGATTTATTTTCCTTTCAATTTGTTTATTGTGTACAACAGGGCATATACTTCTCTTGTCTTGGTTGGATGCACAAATCTCTGTGCAGTGCTTTTTGCCCGTTGCCTAGACGATCACTTGGTTTCTCTGAGGATGTCTGGTTCTCGTAAAGAGTTTGATGTGAAGCAGATTTTGAAAATCAGATGGAGGTGGTTTAGCCATCAAGCATCATCTCCGAATTCTACAGTTGACAGCCAGCAGGGAGAATTTTGGAATCGAGGACAGACTGGAGCAAACGGTGGGAGAAAGTTTTTAGATCCGTGTAGCCTACAATTGCCTTTGGCGTCAATTGGTTACCGAAGGTCCAGCCAACTGGATTTTCAGAATTCACCTTCTTGGCCAATGGCAGCCACCTCTGAAGTCCCTGCGTTTGAGTTTACAGCAGAAGATTGTGGCGGTGCACACTGGCTGGATAGACCAGAAGTGGATGATGGCACTAGTGAAGAAGAAAATGAATCTGATTCCAGTTCATGCAGGTTGATTATTTTCTTACTGATAGAAATGGGGTGTGGGGGTATATTCTATATACTGTTTAAAATAATTTAGTATTATTATTTAAAATCTATGATTTTATAAAATCTATGATTTTATATATATATATATATATATATACACACACACATACCTCTACATATATACACATACGTAATATCTTGGTATGTATATGTGGTACTTTTGCTGGGATTTTTTAAAATGTTCTAATATTGATTTTAATTCTGTAAAATTATAAAGACAACAAATAGCTTTCATTTTGAAATATCTTGTATTCCCTATATAGATCTGGCTCTGCCCTGAAAATAATACATGGTAGCAATTTTATGCATCATTGCCTTGCATTTTGCTTCATTCGTTTATCTTCTATAGTCATAGCAAAACTATAGAAGACATTTCTATAGTATAAAAATTTTTATGACATTTTAGTTTGCAACAGATTATAGAGTCATTTTAAAATTTTTATGAAAATGAAAGGTTTTATGAAGAGAGGCATATTGTAGTTGCCAATAATTTTTGCACCATTGTAGTTATCAATAATATTTTTCTTATGGTTATTTCTCTTTGTCCTATGTTGCAGCCCTCCAGACTAATTCAGAGAATACAGTAACATGTCTCTTTCTAGGATGACAGCTACTAATTCCTGTTGCCTTCACTTCTCTGAAAATTGTGCTATTTAGGGAAGTGAAGGACATTCCTTCAGGAGAGTGTAAGGGAACATAGAGGAGCTAGATGTGGTCAGCTGGTGAAAAGGGGGCAAAAAGAAGGGGAAATGAGTTTGAGGAGAGAAAATTAAAAATTGGTAATTTCATAATGACTTTATCCACCTTCACCCATGGAACCAGGCTTTACCTCTGAAATGAATTTCTTCTTAATCAGTTTAAACTATCAAAACTATAGCATATTATGTAACAAGTTAGGGCCTGAAAGTCATCTTTCTGATTCATCTTCATTCAAAAATACTTAAAGGCTTATTATTTTTCTAGATTAATTACTGAATCCTTTTTCTTTTAAAATTTCTTTACAGGTTTTGATAACACTTGTAATTTGTATGTTGGTTATTATTAATATAGGCATCATAAGAGATGGAGACAAAATGAGTTCATATATTCAAATATCTTTTACTTGGGGATATTTACCGCCTTCTAATCTTCAGAATATGGAATTCTGAACTGTGATGCTGGAATAATAACAAATATAGAACAGTCCTCTATAATCATTTGTGTAATGGAGAGAGGGGAATATCTTTACATAGGTAACTAGTGTATTTAATTTTTTTAAATTTAATTAGTTCATGATTTAGCATTATTTTAAGGGAATAGGAGCCATGAATAATTTTGATTGGAGATCATTTGAATTAATATGGTTTCATTGTTTTGTATTTTCTTTGGATACTTGTTGCCATAAAAAGAATAAAGTATATATTAAAAGGTTCAGGGTTTATCATTTTTGGGATAAAACCATTCCCATTTGGTGGGAAACCAAAGAGTAATCATCTTTTTATTTGAAACCAATGCAATGTATCAAGAATATTCTAACAAAATTAGAAAAAAAAAACCCAAAACATTCATTCGTTTACCAGCATTAGTTATGAAAATCTTAACATGTATCTACTACCTGGAGAGATTATGCATATGTGAATATAAAATTTATATACATGTATAAGCTTAGAAAGGTTGTACACACATAGGTCACTATAATTTACTTCCTTCAACAGAAGTAGTTTGCATAGCTAATGATTACTGAAATTAAGTTAATCTATTCTTTAGTGTCCATATTAAAGTATGATCTTGATGGAATATTCATTATGACAGAAAAAGATTGTTTTTTTTTTTACTGAGGTAGCTATGTGCATACTTCAAGAAAATACAATTGTCATTTTTAGTTGTAGGAGCTATAAAAATAAGAAAATTATATGTTTTAAAATTTAAAATAAATGTTTTTAAAATGCTAATCAAGAAGATTGAGAAAGTAAATAATAAGATGGGAGTGAACAGTTCACATCTGCAGTGACCAAACTATTTCTAAAATATTATTTCAAAAATAAAATGTACTTAGAGAACATGTCTTTGATTTTTAGATATAAGAGGGGAAATCTGTTAAAGAAATTTAATATTCCTGGTGGTTTAAAATTTCTATCCCAACATCTTATTGCAAAAAAGTAAAAAGCATTCTAGATTTTAGAAACGTCATTTGTGTGTATACTTTTACTTTTCCATTTTTTTCCCTAGATTAAATATATCTAATTCTCCCATCCTCCTTTAGTTCTCCAGCTCTGAGTCTTTGATGTTCGTTATGAGGATAAATTTATTTGCCCCCAGCTTTTTGATTAAGCAGTCTCTCTAGGTGTTTGCCCTTCTACTGTAAACAAATCAAAAACTATCACTGTTAATGTCAAAAGAAGCTATACTGATATTCATCAGATTTTGTATATAACTTGGAAATAGTTATTTTCATTATATAATATTTGCAAATAATAAAATATATAGTAAACATTTTATTTGAGTATACTATAGATTGATATCACATGGTGGGGAAGTACAATATACGAAGAATTTCTCATTTAAGCGGTCATAATACTTGCATAGACCTCAGAACTTAGATTGAAATTTTGAGTTATTAGAAAAAAGGGAAGACAACTTAGTGGTTTTACATACACAGAATCATAGCACCTTCAGTGGGTCCAGACAAGTTAAAGCAGAAGTTAAGAGGCAGCATATGTTGCTAATATTTTGATCAGTTGTATTCTAAGTAGGAGAAATGTCTCCCTGAGCCTTCGACTTATGGTAATTTCTGCTGTCACACATCTAAGTGATTTGAAAGTTTCTTATCTTTTAACTTGGATCTTGGGTCTATAGCCTAGCCACTTTCTGCCTATGGAATCATCTCTAAGTCATTACTTTGTTATTAAAATACAAACTTTGTTTTTTATACCATGAGGAATTTTAGACCCTAAGTAACAGTTGTGACCTATGTGAGCCGTAGGTTCCAATGACTTTAACTCAGGATGAATTTTCACCAGGGCCAGCCAGGTTTACATAGTGGCTCACCATGTGACCATAGCTTAAACACGGTTTACACTTTACTGGATTTGCCAATTTTGAAATTATGTAATATTGACATATTGGAGAAATTTTCATTACTTCAACCTTTGTTTATAAAGTTAGGGTTTAATATTTTATATATCAGACTATTTTTAGTCAATATGTATAAAATACTTCTATACAAATATCCCAAAATTATAATAGCTAATATTGGTTGAGTGCTTGCTATCTGTGAGACACTGTTCTAAGCATTTTAGCACTATATTACCTCATTTAGTCTTCACAAATTTCTGAGTTAGATTGCTATTATTATCATTCTAATTGTAGAGATGAGGCCAATGAGGCACAGAAAGGGTAAGTAACTTGCTCAAGATTAGTAAGTAAAATGAAACTGCATTTAAAAAACTAAAGTTTATATTTTTACAATAGTTTTAGATTTACAGGAAAATTTCAAAGATAGTAATAGTGAGTTCCTTATAGCCCACACCCAGTTTTCCCTATTACTAATATGTTAATATGGTGTATCTGTTACTGTTGAACCAGTATGGTACATTATTATTAACTAAAGCCCGTACTTTATTCAGATTTCCTTAATTTCCTTTTTTCTACTACAGAAAATGTCCTAACGTCCTTTTTTCTGTTATAGTCCAGGATACCAGTTACATTTAATCATCAGGTCTCCTTAGGCTCCTCTGGGCTGTGACAGTTTCTCAAACTTTCCTTGTTTGATGACCTTAGCAGTTTGGGGAGTAGTGGTCAGGTGTTTTGTAGAATGTCTTACTCAGTTGGGATTTGTCTGATATTTTTCTCATGCTTAGGTGGGGGTTGATGAGTTTTAAGGAGGAAGACCACAAAGGTAAAGTACCATTTTCAGCACATCATATCAAAGATACATATCATCAATCTAACTTATCATTGTTGATATTGACCTTGATCATTTGGAAATAGCTGCATTTTGAACCCAAACGATTAACATGTAGATTTCATGCACACATACCAGTAAGCAGTTCTCTGTGACTATTCATTTAATCAATGAGTTCAACTTGGATCAACTTAACAGTTAATGATTCAATCTATCCAGTTTCACTTTCTCTCCTCAACTAATTTTCTCAGCCTGGTTCTTGAAAAAGCCAACCCTGGCTGGCATACAGGTATAATCTCTCTCAACACACCCACAACCCTTTACCCACAGTCATCCGATCTGTCTTATCCGTTGTTTGCTACTCTGTGTTTCAACTGCAGATACCCTTGAACTCTTCTATACCTTGTCAGTTGATTTGCTATTCTTTGAGTCATCTTGAAGGCATTTAGGTCCTTCTCTCCCAACAAGGGGTTATCTTCATAATATACCATTTCTCAAGTGCTATCTCCTTTTTCTTGACCGTCTTTAGGTTGTCTCTGTATCTCCTTGTTTGAACCATTCTATTAATTCTGGTTCACTTTAAAATTAAAATCTTATATGTTTCCACATGAAAAAAATTTTGCTTCCAGAGATGGCAAAGAAGTTCAGCTACATTGTACTTGTATCTGGGAAGGATGTATTGCAGTGTCCTCCCTCACATATGTATGCCCAAGTCATATCATGGATTCCCTTGACATAAGCCATGGAACCTCTCCCCAGAAAACCGTCTGTATATGTGTGTGCACATACATGTGCATATGTGCACATGTGTGTTAAATATTTCATATGGGGTTCAAGGAATTCGTGAACCCTCTAAAACCTGTCTGTACACTGTATCAATCAGTGTTCTTAGTTTTAAGCAACTGAAAATGGCTGGTTTAAACAGAATAGGAATTTATTGGAATCATATTAGTTCCTAGAAAGAATCAGCTTAGGAAAAATGTTGAGCATTACAGTTGCACAACTGGTCTTTATAAGTCCAGATTTTTAAGGCAAAAGAACCTTTTATGACACTTATTGCTTATATTTTATTTTCATCTAGTTGGAACTGGATAGTGAAGTTTTACATTTTTAGAATTACGATATATTAGGCATGAAAACAATGATACACATACACACCCCACATAATCACTCATATGCACAGAGCCATATAATTTGTCCATTTAACTTTAGGGAATATATTAGTAGAGAATAGGCTAAGATAATATAACAAAGAGATTCAGAAATATAGTGGCTCAAATAAAATAGAAGTTTATTTCTCTGTCACCTAACAAATGGGGAAGTGGCCCAGGGCAGACAGGTAGCTCTGCTACACAAGTTCCCTCAGAGACCCAAATTCCTTCCATAGTGTTTCTCCATCCTGTAGGGTGTTATTATTTCTTTATGGTCAAAGCTTCCTCAGCTCCCCCTCTGCATTCTAGCCTATGGGAAGGACCAAAGAAAGAAAAGGGAGGACATTAAGCAAATAACACAAGTTGCATGTATCATTTCTGCTCACGTGCCATTGTTGAAAACCTAGTCACATGGCCACAACTAGTAGCAAAGGAGGCACAGCTGTGGCTTCTGCCTGGGTAGCTGTGTGTCCAGCTAAAACTCATTACTGTGGTAGATGTGAAGAATGGTTTGGAGATTATAATCAACAGGGTGCAAGAGGTGAGGACAGCTGGATAGAACTCTTCGGAATCTTTGGATCTAATTTTTTAATGAGTTTTTTCCCATATTATTTACTATTTTTACCACTGAGATGTGAGCAAATAGAGATAAGCAAAAATGGAAAAACAAAAATGACAAATTACCCTGCCACCCCAAAATAATAACCATTAACAATTTGAGGAAGTATCCTTCCAGTATATTTTAGGTAAGTATAGAATAAAAATATGTTTTTAGAATAAAAATCTGAATCTTATTGTACATACTGTTTTGTAACCTTTTTTGCCCTAATGTAAACATAAAATTAAGACTCTTTTGGTCAAAAAAGGCAGAAGCCCAACTCAAACTGACAAGCAAAAAGTAGAACATTTTGATTCACATAAGTAAATAAAAACTCAACTTTAGACATGATGAATCCAGATACTCAAATAACACCAGAAATCCTTTTTTTTCCCCCTCTTTAGTATCTGTTTTCCTTTGTGATGGCATTTCCTTAGGCAGGCTTTCTTTGTGGTAGCAAAAAGCCACTAGCAGCTTCAGGTTTACTTTTTATCAGCTTAACCTCCTCAATGGAAAGAGAGTGACTCTTTTCCAAGAGTACCAACAAACGTCTTGAAATGGACTCTCATTGGTCTTGTTTGGATCTTACGTCCACCCAAATCAATCATTATAACCAGAAGATATGATACTCTTGTTGGCCAGGCCTCAGTCGCTTGCTCACCTCTGCCCAGGGGGAAGACTCAACTCTGCCCAAGCCCTGTAAACTGAGGTAGGGTATGTGTGGTTTCCCAAAAGGTCGAGATGGGTCTGTTACCATAGAAAGAATCCTGGATAGGCAAAAGCAGTGTGCAGTAAAACAGCTTGCTATGTCATTAAATGTTCTCCTGTATCTTTTTGAATGGCTGCATCATTCTCCCTTGCACAGACATACCTTTTGGTTATTTAACCAATATTCTAATTTTTTTGGAATTTAGATTGTTTCCAATATTTTCTTGTTAGAAACAACCTGTGATAACCCCTTCCCCATAGTTAGATCTCTACATACAGGTGACCATTTCCTCTGGATAAAGTCCCAAGGGTGTGCACATTTTTCGGGTTTTTGATCTGTATTCTCAAAGTTATTTCAGGAACATTACTCCTCTTTTAATTCTCAGCAGCATCGTATGAGAGGGCCCACTGGCCCTTCTCCTTCACACTGGTTATTTAAGAGAGTCTGATTCTTATATAAACAACATTTGACTCTTTTCACCGCAGATATTCTGACTGCAGGACCAGCAGAGAACTCCTTAAATTCCAAAATGAAAAGTATTTCTCTTGAGAAGGGAAGAGGTGAAGGTATTCTTTTTCTTTGCCTCTTGCCATTTCTCTTTATGCACCTGCCTTGTCCTCTCCTTAAAAGAGACAACCCCAACTCCTCTTCATCCTTGCTCATCTAAACCTTAAGATGTATTTCAGATCTCACCTGCTGCTTGTTGCCTTTCTGAACACCAGCCCATACTGATCTTTCCTTTCTGTAAATTCTGATCGCAGTTACGTTCCAATTGGGGATGTACAAGATGATCTGTTGGAGAAATTGTAATTATATGTCTATATACTAGAATGTTTATTTACATTTTATTTTTTAAATCTCTTTTTTTCTGTTTTATAATGTAAATAATAATTGTACAATGATATACGTATATCTTTTATAAACTCATAAATATCCATATATTGGGGTACATGCTTAAAAGTATACTGAAAAGGATATGCATAAAAATTTTTTTAGAGACTGCTAGCCTATACTAAGCAATTTACATTCTTATTTTACATTTGTGACTTTGAATATGTGTAAAAGATGTCAAAAGATTCATGATATAGTAATCTGCACTTTGGCAAAAGCATGAATTCTGAATGCCAGAAGCTATGAGGCAGCTTATCACTTACCTGGGGAGTGAGCCAAACAGACCACTTAGAGTTTCAATGCTGCTTTGTTTTCTACTCAAAATCATATACAGTATAATTCTTGTGAAGTGATTTTTTTTGTTTGTTTTGTTTTGTTTTTGCGGTACGCGGCCCTCTCACTGTTGTGGCCTGTTGCAGAGCACAGGCTCCGGACGCGCAGGCTCAGCGGCCATGGCTCACGGGCCCAGCCGCTTCGCGGCATGTGGGATCTTCCCGGACCGGGGCACGAACCTGTGTCCCCTGCATTGGCAGGCGGACTCTCAACCACTGTGCCACCAGGGAAGCCCTGTGAAGTGATTTTTAAAACTTCTTTTTGAAAAATTACTCCATTAAGAAAGCCTAATGCAAGTTCTGGTGATGATAGTGAGGAAATCTAAATAGTTTCTAATAAAAAGGTAATATTGGCCATGGTGCATATTGTGTGCACACAAATGTGTGAAATCTGAAGAATTGCAAGTATTAGTGTTGCTGTTTACTTTTTTCCACTTTATAAAACTTAAGTCTTCAAATTCTAAGTCCCTTCACTAAAAAAAAAAAAATCATACCTTCTTTGCATCCCCAGTTTCTAACAACTGGTGCAGTGCTGCATCTCAGGAGTTACTCTATAAATAGTTGGTGATTTGATTTGTTTGATACTTGCCTCTTTTCTATGTTTAGGCATTTTCTGACTTACAAATTCATAGCCTACTGCAGAGGGTCAATAAGCTAAAAATTAAATGTCTCCCGGTAGCCTGGAAATATCCAGCAATGTAGAGTTCATTACAGTGAACGTCTGTTACAAAAGATTTGAATGAACTCATGATGCAATTCTTTGAAATATGACTTACCATCTTAGTAACATCAAAGAAATAAAAGTAAGCAGAAATGTTAGATATATTTTCTCTGTTACCATGTAAAGATCTAGTAGAAATCACAGAGAAATATGTTTTAAATGCTCCATAAATGGCCTATTCCCAGATGTTTATATTGTGGGCTAGGGTGTCTGCTGGGTTTGTTAAAGGCCATTTTAATTAGGAATCAGGAAATTTAGTTATAAAAATTGATAATGTTAGCGATCGTTTTTTAGGAAGACAACCAAACAAACAACATTGTATAAGACAAAAGACTGAGACTACAGGCCTTCCCATTGGCCTTTGAAAAGCAAGGATCTACTAATAGGAGTTTATTTACCTTGATTGTGTACTTATTCTGTGCTAGGGTTATGCATTCATTTAATAATCCTCCCATGAAGGATCCTCTAAAAGAAAGTACTGTGTATTACTTATTCCTGTATTGCTATTGGAGGTAAGACTTAAGAGAAGTTAAATAACTCATCCAGATACATAGTGACAGAGTTGAATCAGCACTATGCAATAGAACTTTATGCAATGATGGAAATGTTCTATATCTGCACCATCCAATCTGGCAGCCACTAGCCCCATGGGGCTACTTGAGCATTTGAAATATGACTAGTTCAACTAAAGAACTTTTTTATTTTATTTTATTTTAATTAAAATAGCCACATGGGGGCTAGTAGCTACTATATTGGACAGCACAGCTCTAGAACCTTCCTAAAATGCTCTTAATCACTACCCCACACCTCTCCAATTCAAGCTTCCAAACCAAAACACATAATAAAGAAAAGAAATAGTAAGAAAGTACTGACATTATAAATTACACAGAGCCAGAGTATTAAAAACATTTGATTAGCCAGAGGTAGAGATGTTATCTCTGCCCCATGGAAACCTAAGAGACTCTTGATGTCTTAACCCTAGCTAAGGGGCAGTAACAGAGCAGTAGACTTTTGTCTAGGATCCTGAATTCTCATGTCTTTTGTTGTTGTTGTTATTGTTAACTTATCCTCATTCATATTGTACTATCATTCTCCCTTCATACCCTTGGTCCTTGCACTCACTGATGCCTTAGGGTAAAGGTAAGCAAAAATTTCCATTCCTTTGTGAGTGATTTGACCAACATTCTGAATGCCTCCTGATCCCTGGTTTTGTATCCAGCTGCCTATATGTCCTTGGCTGATCACTTTGAGCCATTTGGGGCCTCAAAATTTTCTCATCTGCAAAATAAGGGAGTTGAATTAAATGACTACATAGGTTCCTTCTAGATGTAAAAATTCTGTGTATAATGGTTCTGATACCTAGGTTCTACAGTTGTATGGATATGCAGTAAATTCTTTTTTTAAGTAAATTCTTCCATTATTAAAATTGTATGTGCAAGGCCCCAAATTTCTTAAAACAGAACAAGAAACACTAGAAAGCTCTGCAGCTCTTTAAGCCTGAGTAGCTCTGTTCCTACCCCTTTCATGTTCCTTTTGTGAATGGATAGCTTTGCTTTTCCATAGACTACAAATCAGAAGCCTGCACTTCTTTTGATCCTTCATTTGGAGCAGTGGGAGTGATTGCTATACCCAGAAATCTCTGAATCAATTGTCACATTGAAATAACATGTTTATTTAACATGTGATAGCAACTGAAGCCTTGAAAGCAAATTAAGAAGTTGGAAATGTTCAGCAGAGAGTGTAAATAGGAGTAGAAAATTTGAATTCCTAGGAGCCAAATAGCTAAGACAAATCAGCAAAGAGGGTAAGGTTGGTGGTCAAGAGGACAGCTGGTCCCTCTTTTCTAGGACCTTCCCAAATCCAACCCAGAGTTGCCACAAGAGGATGTGGGCCCAGGGGAGCCAGTCTTAAGTCCTGGAGCCGAGGCTGTCTCTCTAACAGCCCTTGGACGGGCCTACCCATAAGGCCTTCCAGAACCTCCAGATCCTGTTCCTCCACTTGATGTGACCTCTTTTTAGGTGTTTGAATGCCTTCAGACAGGTCCTCCTATCTCTTTAGGGCTGTGGTTGTTAACTTGTAGATCAGTGAACAGGCTTCAGGGGGCTCTAAGAATCTCCTCGGAAATTGTATGCAAAATTGTGTAAGGCAACTATGCATTTATTTGGGAAAAGCTTCAACAGATTCTCAGAAGCGTTGGATGATGCAATAAAAATTAAACACCTCTTTTAAAAAAAGTTTGAAATATTATTTTAGAATCATAAATACTTGTTTTGTTAATGTGTACATAAACAATTTTGATGTTTTACCTTTATGCTCATTTTGAATATAACATATTCTATTAAGTTTTACTAGTACATTTAAAATATTCAAAGAAATTCAGTTTACAAGTCTGAAGTAAAGTATCTATTGTGTATATCAATGTTTTGAATCTGTAAGTCGAACACATGTTGATTTGTGTAATGTATCCATCTCTTGCCTGAAGTGTACTGGTGGTCTTCAGCCTGTGATGTGTTAGGATCGCACATAGGGCTTTAAAAAATATGATGTTCAGGTCTCACTTCAGACCTACTGAATCAGTCTTAAGGAATGAGACCTTGAACACAAATGCCGAAATGCTTTCCAGATTATCCTGATTCATGTCATAGACTGAAGAACTAAACACTCTGAAAGTTCTTGACAAGAAAAAAGATGGTCTCTTTATTAATTGGGCTTATACCAACATCAAAGCTAGCCTATAATAATTTAGTGATGTTGGTGTTATGAAGTTCTATTGTTCTTTCAAAATTTGACATGGATTAACATTTATGTTTGGATGATGGCAGTTCATCACTCAAAAACATTCAACTAACTCATTGTCTAGTCATTACTGAGAATTTATTATATAGTATAAGAAATGTAATACAAAATATAGGAGCCCTAAAAAAAGTACTTGATTTATTTACCTCATATTTTCTTGTTCTTGAAAGAATTTGGGCTTATAAAAATCAGGTGTTCTAATCTTCCCTCATCCTTAGATCACTAATACTCAATCATTGTCAGTATTTTGACAATATAAAACTTCATTTTATTGAGAAATGTTTTAAATCTTCAAATTGGTATTCATCAAGATCAACATTACTTGTTTTTGCTTATGTTACATTTTTCCTAGACTTTAAAATGGTTTCTAATTCTCATTTATTTATATAAGCAGCATATAGTTACACATTACTCAATACATTTTTATACTAATGATCTTAAATGTAAAGTTGAGTATTTTATACCAGATTTCCCAAGTCATTACACCAATAATATTCATAGTGTGCAATATATACCTTCTAGATAATATATATTTTGCTTCTGTTATCATTATTGACAGCTATCCCCCAAGAACATATTTTAGGACCCATATTTGTATGGCGTTGAAAATGCAATGGGCTGGGAGGATTTAGCTAGAGATATTTATTAGTCGAGGCACTGCTAACTTTCAAAACTGATAAATCTCAATCAACGTGAGAGTCCTTGTGAGTATAGTCTGTGTGTACAGTCTTCTCAATTAAGAACACTCCTGTGTATATTTTACCTCTTCCTCCATATAAGTCCTCAGTCCACATGGACATAGAAAGAAAGAATGGGAGATACACACCTGCTCTTAGCCACTCTAGCCTGGAGTTGACACAGTTCATTTCGATCATAAGACCACACCTATCTGCGAGAGAGGCTGGGAAATGTAGTCTAGCTATATTCCCAGGAGAAAAAGAAAAAGGGTTTTGGTGAACACATAGCATTCTCTACGAAAGCCCTATTTCTGCCGTGAACAAACTCTCTGGCTTTTGGCAAAACACTTAATCTCCTTGGCTTCAGTTCCCTTTATTTTAAAAGATCCAAAGACTTTTTGATAAGATTATTATATATTTATATTAAGAAAATTCTCTTAAGATATAGTGAGGCTTAATTCAACAAAGCATTTATCAGAATCATTATATCCTTAAAAGTAGATCTGATGAGAAATGATAACTAAATTACGGCATAGTCGGTGGTTTTGTAGTTAATTGCATAACCAAGGGATGTTGATTACTTGATTCAAGTGATCTTGGAGAAGGGATCTAGGGGAGAGGGGTGGGTTTAGGATTTCATTCTTAGTCCCAATCTTTTCACTTTTTCACCATTTCCATCAATGAATCATAATGAAAATATAGAACTCATACTCTTCAGATTATAATTTGGAAATTTCAAATAATTTTTAGATACCTGGGTTAGGCCATCAAATTCTTTTAAGCTATAATCTAAGTTATAGGTTACCTGGGCTATTGAAGACTAGTCAAGAATCAAATGATTTATTTATAATTTATAGTGATTTATTTATAATGATCTATTAATAATTATTTATAATTTATAATTATTTATAATTTATAATTTTATAATATATTTTGTATTCTAAACAGTTATAAATGAACTGTGAACATAACCCATTTTTAAATAAAGGATGGCTTGGGTTTATATCTCCAAAAGAGTTTAATTCCCTTTCTGCCTTCAAAAAATGATCTCTTGGGCTTCCCTGGTGGCGCAGTGGTTGAGAGTCTGCCTGCCAATGCAGGGGACACGGGTTCGTGGCCCGGTCCGGGAAGACCCCACATGCCGCAGAGTGGCTGGGCCCGTGAGCCATGGCCGCTGAGCCTGCGCATCCGGAGCCTGTTCTCCGCAACGGGAGAGGCCACAACAGAGGCCCGCGTACCGCAAAAAAAGCAAACAAACAAACAAAAAACTCTTATGCCCTTAAATATAATGTTGGAGCTATGACTATCGATATGAATATAGTTTGGCTCTTTTTTCAGCAGAGACGTCGTATTGACCAGAGAAGAGACCTCAGGAACAGGCAAAGAGTATATGTAGCTATTAACTAGAAGGTATCACATTCACAATGTTTGCAGGACACACATGTGATTTGAGCCATCATTTGATTTTCAAAGGCAAAAATGATGAATGATCGTTCATTAGTATAGACTGATAGCATTGCTTCTATTACATTTGAAGGATTTAAAAGGACTTAATAGGAAAGATATTTTTAATGTGTTAGCGACTTTTCAAAATGTGTGTTTTCTTTCTTTTCAGGACTTCCAATAGCAGTCAGACATTATCATCCTGCCATACTATGGAGCCATGTTCATCAGATGAATTCTTCCAAGCCCTTAATCATGCTGAACAAACATTCAAAAAGATGGAAAACTATTTGAGACACAAACAGTTATGCGATGTAATTCTAGTTGCTGGTGATCGCAGAATTCCAGCTCATAGGTAATTGTTTTCTAAATCTCTATATGTGTGAAATATTTCCTTGATCATTTAATTATGTATGTTGAGGTAACTTGTTCTAATTGATTATGCAATGGACTCTTTTGGTAAAGTGGTATATTTCATGGAGTTTCTGCAAAGAAGACAGTGCATATGGAATTATTAGACATTAAATGACCCCAAAAGGATCACTTTCCCTCTGTAGAAGCATAAAATCAAAACATACCAGCCTGAAATTAGTATTGTTTGGTATAGATTTCAGCTACTATGAGCAGCACTCCACCTAATTCTATCTATTAAATAACTTTCAATAAGCTCAGTAGAAATTAGAGCTTTGAGTATTTAGAAACAAAAAGTCTGGTGGAATGGAGTGGCAAAACTGTTGAGTTTTTAAATAGCCACATCTATTCCAACTTCTGTTTGCCTGCCTCCAAGAAATATGAAAAGCAGTGGTGCTAGGGAATAAAAGCCTTTAACAGAAATTAAGTATTACTTCTTGATGTAAGAAAATGAAATGGAAGCTGTTAAATAAATAACAATTCATTATTTTTCTCCTAATAATTACATATTTAATTGTTCAGTGTTAATCACCATTATGATCCCAAAGGTTTTTTTTTATAATACCTTTCAAAACTAATTAATACTGTGTCCCAAAATTTTGTTAAACCCTCCAAAGTGAAAGTAAAATTACAAAAAATGGGCTTGGTCTTAAAGTTTTCAGTTACTCAGTTCAGCATACATTTATTGAGATGCTACTATATATTGTGACAGAAAGTCCATGTTGTGAGCATGGGTTTATTAGAAAGATATTCCAAACTGAATTTCATACAGGCATCTCAAATTCCCTGTTTACAAAACAAAACTCATTACCTTACCTGCAATGCTTGTGAAAGCCATCACCATTTCACCTGGATTACCAGTGCAAGAAACTCCTAACTAGTCTCCCTGTTTGCGCTTTTCCCCCCTACGTTCCATTTTCTACACAGCTCCCTGAGTGATCCTTTAAAATGGAACTTAGATCTGGTTGCTTCTCTGATCAAACTTTCCAGTGCCTCCTCATGTCACAGTGTAAAAGCCCATGTCCTCACAGTGACTTATGTGACCCAGCCTGCCATTACCTCTTTACCGTTCTGCCCTCCTTTCTCACTCTACTTGAAGCACACTGACCCCTTTGTGGTCACTTGCATGTGGCAGGCATGCCGCTTCTGCCTTTGGATTTTTGCACTGGCTGCTACTCTGCCTGAATGCTGTTCCCAAATACCTGTGTGACTAATTCCTGCACCTCCTTCAAGTCTTTTCTCAAGTGTCACCTTCCCATGAGACCACCTATTTAAACCCACTCCCCATTTGCCCTTACCCTACTTTTTTCCCCATGGCACTTATCACTTTTTGATGTACTATAGAATTTACTTCTGCTGGGTATTGTTTGTCTCCCTATAGAATATAAGACTCCATAAGAGAAGGTATTAATACATCTCACGTATTTAGAACAGTGCCCAGTATTTATTAGGTGTGCATTATTTTTTGTTCAGTGAATAACTGAATGAATGGGCAGTTCTCAGAAGAAGAAACCTGAATGGCCAAAAAACATTTGAAAACACCTTCAACCTCGCTAACAATCAGGTGAATGAAAATTAAAACAACCATGAGATACCATTTAACACCTTGCAGGTGGCCAAAATTTTGACATCAACAATATTGTGGGGAAAGGTTAACTCTTAGGCAGTGCTGGTGCTAGACTAAACTGGCACAGCTCTTTGGAGAGCAGTTTGGCAAACCATAGGATTCAGCAGTGCCCTCCTGGGGAGAGAGGTGAAGGGAATTAGAGAGGAACACAGAGAGAGCTTCAACTATTACCTGTATCATAATTTCTACTTCTTTAACAAATGAATAAAGTAAATCTGTGTAAGTGTGCTGATATGGAAAATATCTTCAAGACATATTATCAAATGAAAAATGCACATTTCAAATACATATATTTATAACCTATTTTTGCTTATATATGACTCTCAATAATTTGGACAGAGACATACCTAATATATAATAATGTATTATAACAAAATACAAAGTATAGTTTTGTATTGTGATAACGATATAATTTTATAACAAAATTCAAACATTATAATATACTATAATAATTTAAAAATCATGAAGTTTAAAAATAACCTGCTAGGGACTTCCCTGGTGGTCCAGTGGCTAAGACTCCATGCTCCCAATGCAGGGGGCCCGGGTTTGATCCCTGGTCAGGGAACTAGATCCCACATGCTGCTACTAAGGGTTTGTATGCCAACAACTAAAAGATCCCACATGCTGCAACGAAGATCCCACACGTGGCAATGAAGACCTTGCACAGACCTGGCCAAATACATAAATAATATTTTTTTTAAATAACCTAAAACCAGTCTCAAATGTCTTCCATATATTGACTACATCTACAATTTAAAAAAAACTTAGGTTATTTTCAAAAGTGATAAAAAGAAGAACCTTTACATTTCCCCCCCCCATTTTTTATATCATCAGTTTAATGCTGTGAGCTTGTAGCTTTTTTTTCAGGATGTTAAAAAGGGATATATATATATATTTTTTTTTTTTTTTTTTTTTTATTTTTATTTATTTATTTATTTATTTTTTGCAGTATGTGGGCCTCTCACTGTTGTGGCCTCTCCCGTTGCGGAGCACAGGCTCCGGACGCACAGGCTTAGCGGCCATGGCTCACGGGCCCAGCCACTCCGCGGCATGTGGGGTCTTCCCGGACCGGGGCACGAACCTGTGTCCCCTGCATCGGCAGGCGGACTCTCAACCACTGCGCCACCAGGGAAGCCCCAAAAAGGGATACTTAAGTAGTGAATGAGTAAATCATTTATGTCAGCAGAAAATTTTCAGTAATGGTAATTTGTTACTCAAAGGAAGGAGCTAGAGCATAAAGCAATTTGTCAAACTTAAAATGCATTTCTCAGTACCAAACACTTTCTATGGGTAACAAATTTTTTTTAAAAAGGAAAAGAAAAATAAGGAAAAAGAAAGCAGAAGCATTTACTAATGAATATCAGCTTTGATGTCACTGATTTGTTGTTTTTCTTCTAATATGTTCTTAGATTGGTGCTCTCTTCTGTCTCAGATTATTTTGCTGCCATGTTTACTAATGATGTCAGGGAAGCAAGACAAGAAGAAATAAAAATGGAAGGTGTAGAACCGAATTCACTATGGTCTTTGATTCAGTATGCATATACAGGTAATAAATCTGAAAATATGAATTTAAAACTTCGTAGATTTAAGTCGTATTGTTAGGTTTCAGATTTCTGCTTTTAATAAAGCCTGCCACAGCTAACAGTTAATTCTGCTGTTATAATCACCACCCCTGGTGGTATGTATATAGGTTAAAATCTCTATATTAGAACCTTTAAAATGGTTATCATAATTAAGCTATTGAATGATATTTTAAATGTTAAGGTAATAATTTGATGAGTTATGTTTTTTAATTATTGCATTTAAAATTTTAGTTATATGTAATAGATATATTACTAACTAAATCATTCTTTAAAAATTCTGGAAACAAGCTATTTTTAAATTTTAGTAGAAGTCACAAAGTGCTAATAGTATTTTTTCATGTTTAGTACTTTTTTTTTTGGAATGTCTTAAATCATCTATGTCTGGAATGCATGTAATGAGCTCTTGTTTAGAATTATTACTGTTAACACCAATTACCTTATAAACTAAAGTTAATATAATTCCATAGTTAATGGAATTTCTTTTTATCATTAAGGCCGCCTTGAATTAAAAGAAGATAATATTGAGTGCCTGTTATCTACAGCTTGCCTTCTTCAGCTTTCACAGGTTGTGGAAGCATGCTGTAAGTTTTTAATGAAACAGCTTCACCCATCCAACTGTCTTGGAATCCGTTCTTTTGCTGATGCTCAAGGTTGTACAGATTTGCATAAAGTGGCTCACAATTATACTATGGTATGTATTTTTTGAAAAGCAGGAAGGTATATGCTCTTTGCCTCATTCCTTATTGTTGCAGGCTTATGTACATGTTGCTGCCTTCCCATGGCTCTGCCGTATGTCTTGAGGTTCAGGCTCACTGTGTAGTTTGTCATATTTTCATTGAGTTATGAGGAAAAAACATCAAGTAATAGTTCTCCTGGATTTATGAGTCAAGCTTTAAGTTATTATAACCACTAAGAAGCAGAGCAGTAGCCTAGGACTATTCCATTCAAGATTTTTAGATCTGCTGCTTTTTAAAGCAGGATTTCCCCCAGACAGTTTATTTTGTAGCACATGGATGAATTTCAGAATTGTCCACATATTGATGGAAGTTGGTGATAGTGATTGTAGTGTATTGGTGCAGTACTAGTACAGAAGATAGGAAGATGAGAGGGAGACTTTTTATTAAGGATAAATCTGACTATACGTTAGAAGTGTCTTTAACTACATAGAAAAATGTTCTTATTAATTGTAGCAAATTATGTTGCTCAAACTAAAACACGGGGTTCTGATTCAGAAGCCTGGAGGATAGTAGATATAGATTGATCTAGGACAGCAAGAAAATAAGGGCATGTTGAGGGCATACTGTTGGGACCAGCCTCCACCATCTTAATAGTAGAGGGATTTGGGGAACGGAGGTGTGTGGATTTTTAAGGAATGATCATCCTGCTACACGTGGGTCTTCACACCGGGACAGTGATTGAAATTTTTGCTTTAAATGCTTCATTTAGGGCAATACAGCTTCTGAGAGAAGAAAGAATGTGAACATTCACATACACATATATCATTATCCATGTTACTGATTTAGTCAACATTTAGGAGAGATTTTTTTGTCTACCCTCTCCTCCATCCCCCTTCCTTCCATTGAACTGGTTTGTAGGTGAAGGGATTGAACAGTACTTTAGGAATCTTCTACTAGAGAAATAGAGATTTGGAAAAATTATAAGAATAGATATTTGTAACTATTAGGAAGATTAATTCTACTTACTTCATGAACTTAATGTGAGGATTAAATGAGTTAGTAGAAGTTTAGCACTTAAAACAGCGATTGATACATAGTATACCCAGTCAATAAATGATATCATCATCATCATCATCATTATTTAGATTTACTCTGTTCAACACAATAGGGATCTATGTGAGTGAGCAAAAGCACTCAGGCAAAAGCAGAACCTTTATTCTCCCCGTGGTGTAATCGCTTCTTAGAAATGTTTCTTATTTATGATGTCAAAGTGTTTCAAGTGAAAAAATAGAGATTGTGTGACAGGGCAGTACTGTAAGGACCTAGCATTGTATTAGCTTAACATCTTTTAAATTAAGTCCTTTGAAATATTTCCCCCCTGCCAAGCCTTTCTTTTTTTTTTTTTTTTTTAAGGAGACTGGCACCCTCTTTAAATGTTTGTTTATTGTTTTCTGAATTTTATTTATTTTTTATACAGTAGGTTCTTATTACTTATCTATTTTATGCATATTAGTGTATATATGTCAATCCCAATCTCCTAATTCATCCCACCACCACCCGCTTTCCCTCCCTGGTGTCTATATTTTTATTCTCTACATCTGTGTCTCTATTTCTGCCTTGCAAACCAGTTCATCTGTACCATTTTTCTAGATTCCACATATATGTGTTACTATATGATATTTGTTTTTCTCTTTCTGACTTACTTCACTCTGTATGACAGTCTCCAGGTCCATCCACATCTCCACAAATGACCCAATTTCGTTCCTTTTTATGGCTGAGTAATATTCCATTGTATATATATGTACCACTTCTTCTTTATCCATTCAGCTGTCGATGGGCATTTAAGTTGCTTCCATGACCTGGCTATTGTAAATAGTGCTGCAAGGAACACCGGGGTGCATGTGTCTTTTTTTTTTTTTTTTTTTTTTTTTTTGCGGTATGCAGGCCTCTCACTTTTGTGGCCTCTCCCATTGCAGAGCACAGGCTCCGGACGTGCAGGCTCAGTGGCCATGGCTGACAGGCCTAGCCGCTCCACGGCATGTAGGATCTTCCCGGACCGGGGCGCGAACCCACGTCCCCTGCATCAGCAGGCGGACTCTCAACCACTGCACCACCAGGGAAGCCTGCATGTGTCTTTTTGAATTATGGTTTTCTCAGGGTGTATGCCCAGTAGTGGGATAGCTTGGTCATATGGTAATTCTATTTTTAGTTTTGTAAGGAACCTCCATGCTGTTCTCCATAGTGGCTGTATCAATTTACATTCCCACCAAAATTTCAAGTGCAAGAGGGTTCCCTTTTCTCCACACCCTCTCCAGCATTTGTTGTTTGTAGATTTTCTGATGACTCCCATTCTAACCAGTGTTAGGGGATACTTCGTTGTAGTTTTGATTTGCATTTCTCTAATAATTAGTGATGTTGAGCAGCTTTTCATGTGCCTCTTGGCCATCTGTATGTCTTCTTTGGAGAAATGTCTATTTAGATCTTCTGCCCATTTTTGGATTGGGTTGTTTGTTTTTTTAATATTGAGATGCGTGAGCTGTTTATATATTTTGGAGATTAATCCATTGTCCGTTGATTCGTTTGCAAATATTTTCTCCCATTCTGAGGGTTGTCTTTTCGTCTTGTTTATAGTTTCCTTTGCCATGCAAAAGCTTTTAAGTTTCATTAGGTCCCATTTGTTTATTTTTGTTGTTATTTCAATTTTTCTAGGAAGTGGGTCAAAAAAGATCTTGCTGTGAATTATGTCAAAGAGTGTTCTTCCTATGCTTTCTTCTAAGAGTTTTATAGTGTCCAGTCTTACATTTAGGTCTTTAATCCATTTTGAGTTTATTTTTGTGTATGGTGTTAGGGAGTGTTCTAATTTCATTCTTTTGCATGTAGCTGTCCAGTTTTCCCAGCACCAGTTATTGAAGAGACTGTCTTTTCTCCATTGTATATCCTTGCCTCTTTTGTCATAAGATTAGTTGACCATAGGTGCATGGGTTTATCTCTGGGCTTTCTAGCGTGTTCCATTGATATATATTTCTGTTTTTGTGCCAGTACCATATTATCTTGATTACTTTAGCTTTGTAATATAGTCTGAAGTCAGGGAGTCTGATTCCTCCAGCTCCGTTTTTTTCCCTCAAGATTGCTTTGGCTATTCGGAGTCTTTTGTGTCTCCATACAAATTTTAAGATTTTTTTTGTTCTAGTTCTGTAAAAAGTTCCATTGGTAATTTGATAGGGATTGCATTGAATCTGTAGATTGCTTTGGGTAGTATAGTCATTTTCACAATATTGATTCTTCCAAACCAAGAACATGGTATATCTCTCCATCTGTTTGTGTCATCTTTGATTTCTTTCATCAGTGTCTTGTAATCTTCTGAGTACAGGTCTTTTACCTCCTTAGATAGGTTAATTCCTAGGTATTTTATTCTTTTGTTGCAATAGTGAATGAGATTGTTTCCTTAATTTCTCTTTCTGATCTTTCATTGTTAGTGTATAGGAATGCAAGAGATTTCTGTGCATTAGTTTCATATCCTGCAACTTTACCAAATTCATTGATTAGCTCTAGTAGTTTTCTGGTGGCATCTTTAGGATTATCTATGTATAGTATCATGTCATTTGCAGTGACAGTTTTACTTCATTTCCGATTAGGATTCCTTTTATTTCTTTTTCTTCTCTGATTGCGGTGGCTAAAACTACCAAAACTATGTTGAATAGTGGTGAGAGTGGGCAACCTTTTCTTGTTCCTGATCTTAGAAGAAATGGTTTCAGTTTTTCACCACTGAGAACGATGTTGACTGTGGGTTTGTCATATACGGCCTTTATTATGTTGAGGTAGGTTCCCTCTATGCCCACTTTCTGGAGAGTTTTTATCATAACTCAGTGTTGAATTTTGTCAAAAGCTTTTTCTGCATCTATTGAGATGATCATATGGTTTTTATTCTTCAATTTGTTAATATGGTGTATCACACTGATTGATTTGCATATATTGAAGAATGCTTGCATCCCTGGGATAAATCCCACTTGATTGTGATGTATGATCCTTTTAATGTGTTGTTGTATTCTGTTTGCTAGTATTTTGTTGAGGATTTTTCATCTATATTCATCAGTGATATTTGTAATTTTCTTTTTTTGTAGTATCTTTGTCTGGTTTGGTATCAGGGTGATGGTGGCCTCATAGAATGAGTTTGGGAGTGTTCCTTCCTCTGCAATTTTTTGGAAGAGTTTGAGAAGGATGGGTGTTAGCTCTTCTCTAAATGTTTGATAGAATTCACCTGTGAAGCCATCTGGTCCTGGACTTTTGTTTGTTGGAAGATTTTTAATCACAGTTTCAATTTCATTACTTGTGATTGGTCTGTTCATATTTTCTATTTCTTCCTGATTCAGTCTTGGAAGGTTGTACCTTTCTAAGAATTTGTCCATTTCTTCCAGGTTGTCCATTTTATTGGCATAGCATTGCATGTAGTAATCTCTTAGGATGCTTTGTATTTCTGTGGTGTCCGTTGTAACCTCTCCTTTTTCACTTCTAATTTTGTTGATTTGAGTCCCCTCCCTCTTTTTCTTGATGAGTTTGGCTAAAGGTTTATCAATTTTGTTTATCTTAAAGAACCAGCTTTTAGTTTTATTGATCTTTGCTGTTGTTTTCTTTGTTTCTATGTCATTTATTTCTGCTCTGATCTTTATGATTTCTTTCCTTCTACTAACTTTGGGTTTGTTCTTCTTTCTCTAGTTCCTTTAGGTATAAGGTTAGATTGTTTATTTGAGATTCTTCTTGTTTTTTTGAGGTAGGATTCTGTTGCTATAAACTTCCCTCTTAGAACTGCTTTTGCTGCATCCCGTAGGTTTTGGGTTGTCATGTTTTCTTTGTCATTTGTCTCTAGGTATTTTTTGGTTTTGTCTTTGAGTTCTTCAGTGATCTCTTGGTTATTTAGTAACGTATTGTTTAGCTTCCATGTGTTTGTGTTTTTTACGTTTTTTTTCCTGGTGATTTGTTTTTAATCTCATAGTGTTGTGGTTGGAAAAGATGCTTGATGTGATTTCAGTTTTTTTAAATTTACCGAGGCTTGATTTGTGACCCAAGATGTGATCTGTCCTGGAGAACGTTCCATGTGCACTTGAGAAGAAAGTGTAATCTGCTGTTTTGGGATGGAATGTCCTATAAGTACCTTATCTATCTGGTCTATTGTGTCATTTAAAGCTTTTGTTTCCTTATTAGTTTTCTGTCTGGGTGATCTGTCCATTGGTGTAAGTGAGGTGTTAAAGTCCCCCAGTATTATTGTGTTACTGTCGATTTCCTCTTTTATAGCTGTTAGCAGTTGCATTATGTATTGAGGTGCTCCTATGTTGGGTGCATATATAGTTATAATTGTTATATCTTCTTCTTCAATTGATCCCTTGATCATTATGTAGTGTCCTTCCTTGTCTCTTGTAACATTCTTTATTTTAAAGTCTATTTTATCTGATATGAGTATTGCTACTCCAGCTTTCTTTTGATTTCCATTTGCGTAGAATATCTTTTTCCATCCCCTCACTTTCAGTCTATATGTGTCTGAAGTGGGTCTCTTGTAGACAGCATATATATGGATCTCTTTTTGTATCCAATCAGTGAGCCTGTGTCTTTTGGTTGGAGCATTTAATCCATTCACATTTAAGGTAATTATCTACATGTATGTTCCTATGACCATTTTCTTAATTGTTTTGGGTTTGTTTTTGTAGGTCCTTTTCTTCTCTTGTGTTTCCCACTTAGAGAAGTTCCTTTAGCATTTGTTGTAGAACTAGTTTGGTGGTGCTGAGTTCTCTTAGCTTTTGCTTGTCTGTAAAGCTTTTGATTTCTCCGTCGATTCTGAATGAGATCCTTGCTGGGTAGAGTAATCTTGGTTGTAGGTTCTTCCCTTTCATCACTTTAAGTATATCATGCCACTCCCTTCTGGCTTATAGAGTTTCTGCTGAGAAATCAGCTGTTAACCTTATGGGAGTTCCCTTGTATGTTATTTGTCATTTTTCCCTTGCTGCTTTCAATAATTTTTCTTTGTCTTTAATTTCTGTCAGTTTGGTTACTATGTGTCTCGGCGTGTTTCTCCTTGGGTTTATCCTGCCTGGGACTCTCTGCCCTTCCTGGACTTGGGTGGCTATTTCCTTTCCCATGTTAGGGAAGTTTTCGACTATAATCTCTTCAAATATTTTCTCTGGTCCTTTTTCTCTCTCTTCTCCTTCTGGGACCTTTATAATGCAAATGTTGGTGTGTTTAATGTTGTCCCAGAGGTCTCTTAGGCTGTCTTCATTTCTTTTCATTCTTTTTTTTTTATTCTGTTCTGCGGCAGTGAATTCCACCATTCTGTGTTCCAGGTCACTTATCCGTTCTTCTGCCTCAGTTATTCTGCTATTGATTCCTTCTAGTGTATTTTTCATTTCAGTTATTATATTGTTCATCTCTGTTTGTTTGTTCTTTAATTCTTCTAGGTCTTTGTTAAACATTTCTTGCATCTTCTCGATCTTTGCCTCCATTCTTTTTCCGAGGTCCTGGATCATCTTCACTATCATTATTCTGAATTCTTTTTCTGGAAGGTTGCCTATCTTCACTTCTTTTAGTTGTTTTTCTGGGGGGTTTTCTTGTTCCTTGATCTGGTACATAGTCCTCTGCCTTTTCATTTTGTCTGTTTTTCTGTGAATGTTGTTTTCGTTCCACAGGCTGCAAGATTGTAGTTCTTCTTGCTTCTGCTGTCTGCCCTCTGGTGGTTGAAGTTATCTTCCCCCCTCCCCAGTCTTTATTCTTCCCTGTAGATTTCTTAGTTTAACTTTTACAGCTCAGGTTCAAATATTTTTTTGGATAAGATAAATATAAATAAAATAAAGCTGGATTTTTTTTCCTTTGTAATCATTACATAATTTATGTAATATCTCTTACCTAAGAAGGAGTTTTATTCACATGCAAACATTTGTATGCATTTAGGTCATTGCTGTTCTTTACAGTAGAGGCACAGTTGCTCCTTTAAGGCTTAGATATAAATTAAATTTAAATTAGCTCGATGTTTATAAAGCTATTTTCATAGCCAATTAGTTGTGGTAGTTTCTTTCTCCCCAAGGCCATTATTTGACATTATTCTGTTTCAACAGAGACATGTAATTGAATTCTAATAACAATAAGTAATTTAGAGGCAAGTTGTGTGATTTGAGTTGTTGCTGTGGGAACTGAATCAAAATATATAGCATAATTCAATCTTCAATTTAAATAAATCCCTCAGTAATTTCATGTGCTTGAAAACTATTCCAAAGGAGGAAAGAGCATAATGCTAGCAAGTGTTTGGTAGCATGATAGCTGTTTGTATCATAAAATGGATTTAAAATATGAAGTAAGCACAATGCCACAGAGTGAAATCAACTGTCACAATTAGCAAATAGTGCACGTACTTGGGATGTTCACTCATCCTGCACGAATACAAATAGAAAAGGATGAAAAGTTCCTTCTTGTAATCCTGAAATCTGGAAACTTTTGTTCTTGTTCTGACTGCCACTGAACATGACCTGGAAGACATCATGTAACCTCTACAAAAAAAAATCTAAGACTGGTTATATCATTACAAATATTGAATGTCATTGTGGATTTATAAAATAAATACAAACATTTGATTTTCCAATTTTAAATTTTGTTTCTTGATCTAGAAAACCTGTAAAAAACATTGAATTTTGCTAAAATACTTGCTTCAAAACCAAATTAATACTTTTGAAAAGCACTTTGTGTTTAACCTTGAGTTCAGTAGTATTTCTATAAGATATTAAAAAACTCCATTTTTACTTAATACAACTTATACCAGAATGGAATGGGCATTGTTCTGAAATAGATATATCAACAAATAAACTATTAATTAAATGAATATTTATTTAATCTTTTTCTCATTGATAAAATGCAATTAATTCCATTTGAAAGTATGGCAGTAGTTACTTCAGTGTTGTATAACTGTTGACAGTACTATATACTATACTTTTGAACAATTAGAAATGTATATTATTTTGATTTCTTCAGAATCTCATCTAACATTATATAATAAATATCTTTCCATTTATCTATGTGGTCTTTGTTCCTAAAATTTTTAATGCCTGAATAATAGCCAATTGAGTTACAACCCCCTAGAGCTGGACATTTAGGCTAGTTCCCATTTGTTTTACTATTATAAATAATAATACAAAGAAGCACCATTAGAGAAGCATCAGCTTTTTCTTCCCCCTCTTGTGAATTATTTACTAAGGATTAAACTACTTGTGGTATAACTACGAGTTGAGAGCTTCAGCATTTTTATAGCTCTTGCTGTGTGTTACCAAATCATTTTATAATATCAGTATACAATTGAGTAGTACAGTTTGCTTGAAGCCATTCCAGCCCTGAGGTTTTATTAAAATATATTTCTGAAAAATGATAATCAGTCATTTTAAAATAGATTCATTTGGGCATCTTTAACAAATCATGATGAATTGAGGCAATTGAATGTAGCTAATTATTCATGTATGGTTTTCCTCTTAAGAATTTCTTGAAAAGGAGTGAAATGTCAACCCAAGATACATCTTAGATCAGTACCTAACTTGGATTACTGGAGGCTATATGGAAAATACAATTCTCATCTTAATATAGAAGATAATTGTTGATAGTCCTTATCTCTAGCTCTAATTTAAATAGCTTGAGCTATTTTTAAATAGCTCTGATTTAAACAGCCTTAGCTTTTTTTATTAAAACTGTATGCTGAGACAGCCATAGTACGTTAAGAAGCATAAGAAAAACATTAAGCGACAATACTTCTAGCATTTGTGTTTGTATTATAACTGTGTAAGCAGCCCATTAAGACTTGTATTAAGACTTGCATTAAGACTCGTAACCTTTTACAACAGAAGACTATTTCTTTTCTCTTTAGATTGTTTAGCATAATAGCCTAGTAAAAGTTATCTAAGGGCATTTTTATCTTCCATTTCAAATTATAAAGAGGCTGATTCTAGAATGTAGCCAGAACTGAGTCATCTTCGGTCTAAGGCCCTGGAGTCCCAGTGTACTGTAGGTCAACATTTTTGTTTTGGCTGTTTTTCCTATGAGACTAAAAGAACTTTGTACATAAATCAGGTAAGAAGAGATTAAAGTTTTCAAATCAGACCTAAAATCCTTGGTGGTCTTATACATAATATTAAAATACTTTTAAAGGCCAGTTTGGCTCACGGATAGCTCTAAGGACACATTCTCTTCCCAGGCAGAGTCTGAGAAGACTTCTGTGGTTCAGAATGGTCTTGGGAAATTTAGCCACCCTAGAGGCCATTTCTGGGTAAGAGAAATAACTTCATTCTCACCCAGGTATTTCACTCCCCTCTTGGCCAAAATCTCCTGCACCACAAATCTAAACTCACTTTTGATGTTAATCATACAAAGTGTCTATGTCGTTTTTTCTATCTTCCTTTGAAAGACTTGCCAAAACTATTCCCTAACTTGAGCAAAGCAATACGTAAAAGTCCCAAATTTATTTTTTAATTGTAATAAATGATACAACGCTTTAATTCTACTTACATAGAAATAAGAATTTTAACAACATAATTACAGTTTAAATGTTATTTTCTGCTGTGTTTTTTCCCTTGCAAGCAGTAATACATTGTAAGGAAGGGCTGAAGTATAAACTGTGTCTTGGCATCTAATTAAAAAATGTTTAGTTTCTTTTAAACTGTGATGGACAGAAGAAACAATATCAATTATATGCTCTTTTTCCCTCTAGGAACATTTCATGGAAGTAATTCGAAACCAGGAATTTGTGTTATTACCAGCCAGTGAAATTGCAAAGCTCTTGGCCAGTGATGACATGAACATTCCTAGTGAGGAGACAATATTGAATGCACTTCTTACTTGGGTCCGTCATGATTTGGAACAGAGACGAAAAGACCTCAGTAAACTTTTGGCTTATATTAGGCTACCTCTCCTTGCGCCACAGGTAAACTCTTTTTGATTATTTAAAATCAACGTCATAATTTCAACAACAGTAGTTGCTGCGACTTTGAGTAGTCAGCCTTCCACACCTGTGGGCTCCGCATCTCAATTTCAGCAAAGCGTAGATTGAAAATATTTTTTTTTAATTCCAGAATATTCCAAAATGCAAAACTTGAAGCTGTCCTGTACCAGCAACTATTACATAACATTTACGTTGCATTTACAACTATTTACATAGCATTTGCATTGTATTTGGTATTGTAGGTAATCCAGAGATGATTTAAAGTATACAGGAGACTGTGTAGAGGTTATCTGCAAATACTACATATTTGAGGTGAAATGTTGTATCCACACAAATCCTGGAACCAACCCCGTCCCCAGAATACTGAGGGACTACTGTATTCACTTTATGCTAATTACATTAATATGAGCTTATCTATTAATTACATTAATGTGAGCTTATTTATTCTATTCAATATGGTTATTTTATATATATCCCTATGAAATGTTAAGGTGAAAAGATAGCAAAAAAAAAAATTCTGTTTGTTTTCAACCCAGAAGGTCTGACTATCTAAATTGCATCCATTAAGTAACATTGTTGCTTTGAGGTTAGTAATTTTATTTGACTCAGCTGCAGACCTATCCTAGCAACTTCAGACCTATCCTAGCAACTGAAGAATTAATAAAGCTGCTAATGAAAGAAACACTGGGCTCTAGGAACCAGAAAATTTAGATTAATTCATTTGCCACACATTTATTTAAGTATCCACTAAATGCTGGATTCTGGTGGTATATAAATTAATAACATGTTAGTAGTTCTGGCTCTGACATCCTAAAACTCTGTGACTTGGCAAATTCACTTACCTCGGTTTCTTCATCTGTCAAGTGGAGATAACATCCTTTCTATCTCACAGGATTTTTATGAGGATCAGAAAAGTGCTCTGTGAAATAAAATGTGTTATAAATAATATTAGTATGATTGTTATCATTATTTTAGAATTGAGAGAGATCTAGTTGGTATATTCAAAGCAATCAGTAACATATTGACATGCATGGTTTCCCCTTTTTACAATTTCAGCTGGAATATACAAAAATTTCCTCTGCATACTTTGCTACTTATTTTGAGGCCTTAAATAGAGTCCTTGAAAGTAAAGAAAGAATGAGCTGTTACTGCTTGAGATCAGATTTTTTGTTGTTGTTGTTTAAAGTGCCATGAGTTTTATTTTATTTGTATTTATCTTGAGCATTATATATTATTTCCATCTGTTGTGAGCAAAAGTTACTGTTTGTTCTCTACCTTATAGAAACAAAAATCAGTGCTGATGCTTTATAAGAAAGACCTCTCTTCACAGATAGAATATTGTATGAATTCATAGGAGCGAAACTACACAAACTGATAACAATTCAGGAACAATAACATCATAAAACATTTCTCTTAAAATCAGATTTCAAGATGAGAGGATTATTTTTGCTGATATCCAACAGAATTTTTTTCTTATCCTTTTCTAAATGAAAGAAAATAAAATCTGAAAAATCCTAGTGGACTTTGAAAAGAATCTGTGCAATTAAGTAACCTGACAATTTACTTCAGTCCTGTAGCTTCAAATATTTATGATACTATATTTGCATGACTCTAAGAGATCTTTAAAATTTCTTTTATCCAAGATACTGCTGATAATCATAGCCCTAAGATCTTAGAGTTGAAAGGCACTTTGGAGAACATTTAGTCTAACACCTGTTGTACAAATGAAGTAACAGACCAAAAAAGTAAAACCATATGCGCAAAATCTCAAAGTGATTGCATAAATCCCTTCTGCGTTGTAGTTTTCTTTGGCTTTGTTACTTGGCTAACATCGTATATTAGAGTTATGAGACAGAGGTAGGACTTGAACCCAAATAAAGTGCTATGCCTTTTCCACTGAACTATTCTGCCTTTTGAATGTACTTTGTGTAAATTTGCGAGGTGGGGGGAGGGACATCAGGTGGAGGAAGAAATAGATTAAAAAATAAATCAGGGCTTCCCTGGTGGCACAGTGGTTGAGAGTCTACCTCCCGATGCAGGGGACACGGGTTCGTGCCCCGGTCTCGGAAAGTCCCACGTGCCACGGAGCGGCTGGGCCCGTGAGCCATGGCCGCTGAGCCTGTGTGTCCGGAGCCTGTGCTCCGCAACAGGAGAAGCCACAACAGTGAGAGGCCCGCATACCGCAAAAAAATAATAATAAAATAAATAAATAAAAATAAATAAATCAGTAATTACAGTATATTGAGATGAAGGCTGTGATCTATACATAAACATGGTATTATGAAAATAATTGGAGTGACCCACCCAGACCAATGGTGGTGAAGCTAGGAGAACCTCTGAAGTGTCAGTTTGCAGGCTGAGTTCACCACCCAAAACAATGGGCATAATAGCCCAGGGAAGAAGGGGTTCTAGTTATAGAGCCATGAGCAAATATATCGTGTTCTGGAATTTGAAGATAGCTTGCATGGCTAGAGTACAGAAACAAAAGGGCAATGTTGAGATGAGGCTGGAGAGGTAAACAGACCAGATCGTGAAGGAACTCAGTCATGCCAAGGAGTTTGGATTTTATCCTAAAAGCAGTGAGGAAGCACTAAAGGGTTTTAAGTAGGGAATGGCATAATTATCATTTTAGTTTAGAAAGATCCTATAACTGCATTGCAGAGAATGGATTCGAGGAGTCAAAGTAGAAATACCCTAGGAAGGCTTTTGGATTCAGACCAGTGAATTAATCACTTCCTGGAAGTGGAGGTAGAGAAATTAATTACCAGAATCAAGAGCTATTTAGAAGGTAGAATTGATGCAACTTAATGACCAACTGAATGGTGTGGGTAAAAAAGAAAAAGAAGGGTCCAGAATAATTCTGATTTGTGCAACTAGGTTGATGAAGGTGCTGTTGATTAAGACAGAATACAGGATGAAGAGCTGATTTTGAAGGTGGGGAAGAAAGTAGAAGAACCATGTTCCCAGAGCTTCTCGACACCTTTAATCCTCTTAGAGTCTAAGAAGTTTTGAAAACTACTTATTTACATTGTTGAAGCCAAGGGGAAGAGAGTGACACTGATCAAAGAGAACATGGGGGTACTAGGGGTGGAACCCTAAGAATTACTAATATTTAGTGGTAGTCCCAAAGCTGCCTAAATACCTGTAGTGCCATTAAAAAGAGATTGCAAGTTCTAGAAGGAGGAAATTTGGGGGGGGGTGTGGCTACATTGGGTCTCAGTTGCCACGTGGGCTTTCTTTAGTTGCTGCGAGAGGGGGCTACTCTTCGTTGCAGTGCATGGGCTTCTCATTGCGGTGGCTTCTCTTGTTGCAGAGCACGGGCTCTAGGTGCGCGGGCTTCCGTAGTTGTGGCTCGCGGGCTCTAGAGCACAGGCTCAGTAGTTGTGGCGCACGGGCTTAGTTGCTCCGTGGCATGTGGGATTTTCCCGGACCAAGGATCGAACCTGTGTCCCCTGCATTGACAGGCGGATTCTTAACCACTGCGCCACCAGGAAAGGAGGAAATTTTAACATCATCAGATGCTACAGAGAAAACAGATAAGGATGGAAAAACCGCTGGATTAGCCCAATGGTTCTCAAAGTGTGATCCCCAACTATAGGATCAGCACCACATGGGTAATTGTTTAAGATGAAAGTTATTAGGCCCCCGGTCTACACCTACTGAATCTGAAACTCTGGGGGTGGTTATTAAAACACAAGCTAGCTGTGTTTTGATAAGCCCTCAGGTGCATCTGTTGCCCACTCAAGTTTGAGAACCACTGTCTTAGCTTGATGAGTAGCAGTGATGGAAGCCACATTGCTCTGTATAATTTAAACAAGTTAATAACACCTCTTGGAGCACTGTTTTTCTTTTCTGCAGTGGTAATACTCTATTGCACCATTATGGCATTTAGAGATACTAGCAGGGTTTTTTTTTTTCTCCCTTGCTAAAAGTAAAGGGCAAGTTTGCAGACTTAGAGTTGTCAAGTGATGAAGTATTGAAGTAGACTCTGAAATCATCAAGAAAATGTTGGATTGTATTCTGAATGTTTTATTTTAAAAGATAGGAAAAGGATGAAGTTGCTAAGATCTTAAAAGTTCTCATCACACACCAAAAAATTGTAACTCTGTGGGGGTAGATGTTAACTAGACTTATTGTGATCACTTTCATATATATATATATATATCTCAAATCATTGTGTTGTACACCTGAAACTAATATGTTCTCTGTCAATTATATTTCAATAAAAAACAAAAGTGAAAAATGAAAACAAAAGAAGTCTAGTGCCTATCAAATAAATGACTAATATTTTTTAATTGACATTAGATCCAGTTACCTAATGAATTTACTTTTGTGAAATAATTCCTTTTTCAAAGAGGTTTTACCCTACTCTGTTAATAAGAAACATTCTATTTACCCTAACTAGAAAGAGTTCAACTGACTTATAGTAATTTATTGTAGTGTAAAATAAATAAATTTTATTTATTTTAAGGAGTTAAAATGATATAGGAAATCATATATATCATTGTAATCCTCATCCAAATGATCATTTTAGTGTGGCTTTTTTTTTTTAACTCTGAATAATCCAGAAGACAAGTGCGTGTGTAGTTTTATTTTACCTTCAAAAGCATTTCAGGCTTTTCTGTTTGATCCCATTTTAAATAATGTGCATAGAAATACAGTTGGCCCTCGAACAGCATGGGGATTAATCTGTGTATAATGTATAACCTCCATATCTGAGGTTCCTCTATATCTGTGGATTCAACCAGTGGACTGTGTAATACCGTGGTATTTACTACTGAAAAATATCTGTGTATAAGTGGACCTGTGTGTTTTGTATCCACGTTGTTCAAGGGTCAACTGCATTAGGACATTATTTTAAAGATTTTGACACCTAAATTCTTAATGTTCCCAATGGTTACCCTGTATTACAAGTAACTTGGCCTCCACTATTCTGTTCTCCATTCTCATTATTGTTTTTTACTAAAATTCAGAAATATAAAATGAGTCAGTATTTACATTTAGTATTTTATTTTACAAGTTTTGGATACCAAAACTTTTTTTAAAGGCTGTAGAGTTCATAAATCATTCACATTCTGTTTTTCACTCTTAGTAGTAGTTGAAGGGACAGTTTTAGTGAAATAGTCATATAGTGAACAAGTATGTGAGTGAAGATAAAAATTTACAAATGGAAAATGTTTCTTCTATTTTCTAAATGTTTCCATTTTAATAATTTGCCATTCTTTTATGGCAGAGAAGGTACATAGTATTCACCTAAAATGAAGAGTATGAGAATCTGTATTTTTTTTTTTTTTTTTTTTTTTTGCTGTACGCGGGCCTCTCACTGCTGTGGCCTCTCCCGTTGCGGAGCACAGGCTCCGGATGCGCAGGCCCAGCGGCCATGGCTCACGGGCCCAGCCGCTCCGCGGCATATGGGATCCTCCCAGACCGGGGCACGAACCCGTATCCCCTGCATCGGCAGGTGGACTCTCAACCACTGCGCCACCAGGGAGGCCCTGAGAATCTGTATTTTGTAGTGCTTTATCAGTGCCTTCTGAATGATTTTCCAAATGATATCTGGTACCTTCCATTTGATTAATCTGATACTTAGATTAATGGATTCATATTTCCTTCCATTATTTTCATCTCTCTACTTAAATATAATTAATTCCATTTGTTCAAAAATTATAGATAATGTCAGCATGCTAAGAAATATATTTTACTTCATATTGCAGTAACTATTGAGTCTTACAAGACTTTACTTTCTATAATTTTTTCACATTTATTTTTTTTTCAAAGGACTAAAGCAATTATATATAACCGAAGTAATATAAACACTAAGATTAATCTAAATGAACCAACTCAATGCATATTCATTAATGGCTTCTCTAGCAAGTATAACTATATTTTGTGTGCACAGAATAATATAGAATAATTAATACCAGAATTTATACTCTGGCATAGGTCCTGAGACTTATGTCTTAATTTGGCTTTTTTGCCTTTAGCACGCTGTTCTAATTTTCCAAATGCCACAAACTATTTTACAGTGACTTTTGTTAGAGACTCCTCCTTCTCTTCCATTATCAAAATATGAACATACTCTCAACATTATTAGCCATTAAGGCAATGCAAAGTAAAACTGCATTTCCCACTCACTCAAGTGGCTAAAAAGAGAAGATAGTAATAATTGTTGGTGAGAATGTGGAGAAACAGGAACCCTCATAGATTGCTGGTGTGAATATAAATAGTGCAGCCACCTTGGAAAACAGTTTGACACTTTCTTAAAAAGTTAATATAAGTTTATGACATGACCCAGCAATTCTACTCCTAGGTATATACCCAAGAGAAATGAAAACATATATCCACATAAAGACTTGCACATAAATGTTCTTAGCAGCTTTATTCCTAATAGCCCAAAACTGGAAACAATATAAGTGTCCATCAACTGGTGAATGGATAGACAAAATGTGGTGTATCCATACAATGAATTATTATTCAACAGTAAAAAAAAATGAAGTAGTGATACATGCCACACATTGATTAACCTCAAAAACATGCTAAATGAAAAAAGCAAGATACAAGAGACCGCATATTGTATGATTCTCTTTATATGAAACATCTAAGGGCAAATCTACAGAGACAGATTAGTGCTTGGAACAGGAGATAGGAACAGAGATTAACAGTAAACAGACATGCGGGATCTAAGCAGGGTAATGAAAATGTTTCAAAACTTTTATGATAATGGTTGCACAACTTGGTAAATTTACTAAAAATCATTGAATTGTATACTTGAAATGGTGAATTATAAAATATATAAAATATATCTTATATTATCAAATACAATCCTACAGTGTATCAAAAGGATAATACACTATGACCAGGAAGGTCTTTTTCTAGGAATACAAGAATGGTTGAGTATTAGGAAATCTGTCAAGGTAATTATATCAGTAACTTCAAGGAGAAAAAGCCATATGATCATATTAATAGATGTATAAAAGATACTGGAAAAATTAGCAACCATTCTTAATTTTAAAACTCTAAAGTAAAATAGGGAGAGAAGAAAACAACCTATCTATAACAAAGATGGATTACTAAATGCTATAGTAACTATTATCTTAAATAGTGAAACACTAAAAACATACCAATTTAAACCAGAAAAATGGATACTCTATATCACCGTAATTATTTAACATTGCTTTGAAGATTTTAGCAACTACAATAATAAAATAAAAATGAAATAATTGGCATACATATTAGAAAAAGATGTAACTATCCCTATTTGGTGATTATTATGATTATATGCCTAATAGCTAGAGTTTGATAAGGGAATGTGGTAAAGTAGTAAGTTATGATACAAGTATACAATGACAAAAGATATGTAAAGTGGAAATTCAAAAATCCATTTCCAGTAGCAATAAAAATAATTTTTAAAATATATTTAATATATTATTTAATACATTTAATATAAAATTAGTATATTTAATTTAAAAAGACATAATAGTACCTATATAAAGAAAGCTATAAACAGTGGAAAGGCTTCTTGAACAAAAAGACTTAGCATCATAAAAATGTAAATTCTCCCAAAATTAATAAATTGAATGCAGTTCATATTAGAATGCCAACAGGATCAAGATGGCAAAGGGAAATGAGATAAATCTGTCTTAAGTTTATATGGAAAGTAAAGATGCAAAAATAGCCAAGAAAACTGTGAAAATGAATAGTGAGGGTAGATTTATATCATATAAGCAGGAAATGCCATAAAGATGCTGTAATAAAATATAGTATTAGAAAAGGAATAGACAAATAGATTAGAGGATCAAAGAGCAGATCTCATATATCCTGAGACTATTTATGACCAAGGTTCAATTCAGTTGGAAATGGAGGGAATTATTTAGTAAATGGTGCCAGTACAGAACTAGCTATTCATTTAGAAGAAAAAATATTTCTCAACTCATCTTCTGTTTAAAAATTAATTTCATATGGATCAATATCCTAAATGAAAGAAATAAGGCAATAAAGGGGCAGGGAGGGGGATGGAGAACCAAGTACAAAAAGAAAAAAAATAATTTTTTAAAAGGCAGGGTATGACCATATTTATGCATTTACATGAAATTACATAGGTAAAAAAATAGGATTCAGTGAAGTACAAGGAATTTTAATTCATTTAGAATAAATCACCATTTGGAGTTCTTTGCCCCTTAAAAAAATTGGAAAGTTTTGTTTTTGCTCTTGGTTCCTGGTTGAACATTCTTTAGAGAGGTCAGATAAATGCAGTCTAATTAGTCAACTCCTACTTATTATTCTTCAGTTAAAACTATTTCTGACTTAAAGAGTAAAATGATTTATTTTAGAAAATCTGGAAAATACAGAAACATACAAAGAAAGATTATTTAAAACACCAGTTTCCCCACTACCCAGAGATAAGCACTATTAAGATTTTAAAGCATACCACTTCTCCTCAGTTTCTGTTTTTCAATGAAATGTAAAGTGTAAATTTTGTAAATGTTGAATATTTTAGTTAAAAATAGATGTCCAGACTTGGATTTTTTTTAACTTTTCGCTTTATCTTTTTAAAATTTATTTATTTATTTATTTATTTTAATTTTTTTGGCTGCATTGGGTCTTAGTTGCGGCGCACAGGATCTTCGTTGAGGCATGCAGGATCTTTCCTTGTGGTGTGCAGGCATCTCTCTAGTTGTGTCGCGTGGGCTCCAGGGTACGTGGGCTCTGTGGTTTGCGGCATGAAGGCTCTCTAGTTGAGGCTCACGCAAGCTCAGTAGTTGTGGCATGCAGGCTTAGTTGCCCCACAGCATGTGGGATCTTAGTTCCCTGACCAGGAATCAAACCCACGTTCCCTACATTGGAAGGCAGATTCTTTACCACTGGAAAGCCCCTTGGATTTTTTTTTTAATGAGATCATTTCCATTTGTGAACTAGTTTATTCTTTCAACCTTACTTTATAAGTAAACCTTATAAGAACCTTATAAGAAAACCTTATTTTCTTGGTCATTCAATACACATACTCACTATTTCTTCTAGTTCCTAGCAGACATGGAAAATAATGCACTTTTTCGAGATGATATAGAATGTCAGAAACTAATTATGGAAGCCATGAAGTATCACCTACTACCAGAGAGACGGCCCATGTTACAGAGTCCTCGGACAAAACCTAGGAAGTCAACTGTTGGTACATTATTTGCAGTTGGAGGAATGGATTCAACAAAAGGTATTAAATAATCTTTTATTTGAAGGAATGGAAAAATGAATATTTTAAAAATTTGTATTGAAGTATAGTTCATTTACAATGTTATGTTAGTTTCAGGTATACAGCAGAGTGATTCATCTATACATATACATATATCCACTCTTTTTATACATTCTTTTCTCACATAGAGAAAAGAGTAATACTCATTACAGAGTATTGAGTAGAGTTCCCTGTGCTATACAGTAGGTCCTTATTAGTTATCCATTTTATATATAGTAGTGTGTATATATCAATCCCAATCTCCCAATTTATCCCTCTCCCCTTTTCACCCTGTTAACCATAAGATTGTTTTCTACATCTGTAACTCTATTTCTGTTTTGTAAGTAAGTTCATTTGTACCATTTTTGAAGATTCCACATATAAGTCATGTCGTACAATATTTGTCTTTCTCTGTCTGACTTACTTTACTCAGTATGACAATCTCTAGGTCCATCCATGTTGCTGCAGGTGGCATTATTTCGTTCTTTTTTATGGCTGAGTAGTATTCCATTGTATATATGTCCCACATCATCTTTTTTTTTTTTTTTTTTTTTTGCGGTACTCGGGCCTCTCACTGTTGCGGCCTCTCCCACTGCGGAGCACAGGCTCCGGATGTGCAGGCTCAGTGGCCATGACTCACGGGCCCAGCCACTCCACGGCATGTGGGATCCTCCCAGACCGGGGCACAAACCCGCGTCCCCTGCATCGGCAGGCGGACTCTCAACTACTGTGCCACCAGGGAAGCCCCTGGAGATACGTTTTTTAAGATATGTGTTTTAGACTGTATTTTAAAATCTTATGTTTTTAAGAATATGTTTGATATTAGCAAAAGAATTTTTAGTTACTAGTTCATAAGACTATGATACTGCTTAGTGAACTAGATCTAAAAGGAATAACTTAAAATTCAAATTAAAAATCTTCTTTAAATTCATTAGTGAAGAGAGATGATTAGCAATGCCTTTTTATTTGATGAAGGAAGAAGTTTTTAAGGTCAAGTTTAGAGTGATGATTCAAGTATACTATTACATAAAATCAGAGTGTATGAGTAAAATCTCATTAAAGCTAAAAATTACAAAGAATATTATTCAAATTCAAATATATATATATATATTTTTTAATATATTTATTTATTTATTTTTGGCTGTGTTGTGTCATCGTTGCTGTGCACGGCCTTTCTTCGTTGTGGTGCACAGGCTCCTTGTTGCGGTGAATTCTCTTGTTGCGGAGCACGGGCTCTAGGCACACGGGCTTCAGTAGTTGCAGCACGCAGGCTCAGTAGTTGTGTCTCATGGGCTCTAGAGCGCAGGCTCTGTAGTTGTGGCACGCGGGCTTAGTTGCTCCACGGCATGTGGGATCTTCCCGGACCAGGGCTCGAACCCCTGTCCCCTGCATTGGCAGGCGGATTCTTAACCACTGTGCTACCAGGGAAGTCCTCACAAATATTTTTGAACAGCTACTGTATACAGTGGAGTCTATTATGTGCCACTGAGAATGCAAAGATGGAAAGAGACTTGGTATTTATTGCAAATAACTTAAAATTTTTGTAAAGTAAGTAAAAAATAATAAAACTCAAATATATAAGAAAAATATATTTTATATATATGCATATATATACACACACACATATATATAAACCTTCAAAGGTTTCTTGCCATATATGTATATGGCAAAACTGTTTCTAAATTTTAGGAGATATCAATAACGTCTGTGCTCTGGTGACCTAATTGTAGCAAATACTTTAGAATAAATGTTTGTCTTGATTGTAATTTTGTAAGAATAGCACTGATAGCATGTTGTATTAGAAGCTTAGAAGAGAGAAGTAAAGTCGATACTAATTGAACTCTTCATACCTGTGGGTTGGGTGTTTGTTTGTTTTAGCGGAGTAGGTCTTTTTTTTTCTTAATTCCACTATTCTTACCTCATAAAGAGAACAAAAGAGTTCCTTGGCTCTTCTAATTCTTAAAAAAATGTAGACACTGTCCAGCAGTTATTCCCTAAACTTTCCACTCTCATAGCTCCCAAAGCACTTGATGCACACTTATGCTCTTGTCTTTCCTGGTTGCAGTAGAGTGTGTATCCTCCCCCTTCTCCTATCAAAGCCCCTCCCCTGTGCCCTGATACTGCCCTTTCCTGCCTCTTCAGGAACCTCCCACCATTAATGAGGATCCCTTCATCTCCTGTATTTTCAGCTTCCTTCCCCACAACTAGATCCTTGCCATTGACTCAAGTTTTTCCACTTTTAAAAGCAAAACAAAATGAAACCTCCCTCAACCCACTGAGTAATTCTTATCTCTCTCTTCCTTTTTGTAGCCAAACTTCTTAGAGGAATCGTCTATGCTCACTGTCTCCATTTCCTCACCTCCCAATCATGTCTCAACTGCTCAAACAAGGGACCCTGCCTAAAGTCATCAGTGACCTCCATGCAGCTAAATCCAGTCATACTTTTTAGTCTTCATCTTACTTGATACTCTCAGCAGCTATACACTTTTTTACTTTGGCTTCCACGGTGCTAAACTACCCTGCTTTCCTCCCACTTCTGGCTGTTGCTACTCAGCCCCCTTTGACAGATAATCCTTTCTCATTTGACCTCTTAGTACCAGAGCCAGGTGTACTCTGGTACTAGAGAATAGTAGGAGATGAGGACAGAGATACAAGCAACGATGAGCTCATGCAGGGGGCTTATTGTAATATATTAAATGTATTACTGTCACTGCTAATAATATACTTTTGTATGTCTAATTTCATAAAACACTCAAGCATGGTGAGCTTTTTATTTGCCTAACTTCTATCTATCACTATTAAGGAGCAACAAGCATTGAAAAATATGATCTCCGTACAAATATGTGGACTCCTGTAGCCAATATGAATGGGAGGAGGCTGCAGTTCGGCGTTGCAGTGTTAGATGACAAACTGTATGTGGTTGGAGGAAGAGATGGACTGAAGACTTTGAATACTGTAGAATGCTACAACCCCAAAACAAAAACTTGGAGTGTGATGCCTCCTATGTCTACACATAGGCATGGCCTTGGTAAGCATAACTGCAGATTCGTTCATAAGGTCATACCCTAGGCTTGCACGGCATTTTCACATTCTTTACCAGGCAGAAGAGCAGTGTGGCAGCTGCTGGGCCAACAGCAGTCACCAAGCGTTCCTGCACGTGCTCCCTGTCATCTGAGAAGCAGAAACAGAGAAAACAGGCCTGTACATAAATGTATATTGTGCAACCAGCACAAGTGAAAGTGTGAATATTTAAGAACTGTGGTGTACCACGATGGACTGACAAGCCACCTTTTGACATGTGGGTTCTATGTTGACAATTAGTGTTATCTAACCTAATTGAAATGCATACTTATTTAAAAACCTTTAGCATTATTGTTTTTCATCTATATCCCTTATTTTTTAAGCAGAAATGAGTACGACACAGAAAAATTTTGAGGTGGCACAGAGAATGTAATGATAGAGACTTTTTATTCTTTAATTCTATAATTCACTGAGCAGATATTGATTAGTGTGTGCTATATGCCATGCTCTGTGTTCTGTAGGTATACAAAGATGAGGAAGATGAGGCTTGCAATGTATGTGTATCATCCAGATTTTGCTGCATAACAAGCCACTTTCAAAACTTGGAGGCTTAAACCATGAACCATTTATTTAGCTCGTGGATCTGTGTATCAGCTGGGCAGTTCTTCTGGTCTGGACTGTCTTAGGAGATTTCTGCTGGGTTTTCTCATGAATCTAGGTTGGGCAGGCAGGCTGGTTGGTTGATCTAGAATGACCTCACTCACGTGTGTACTGGTAGACAGGCTGTCAGCCTGGGCAGCAGAGGCAACTGGGCTATATGATGCAATCATTCAGGCTAGCCCAGGCTTCTGCACATGGTGGCAGTCACAGGGTTTCAAAAGCCGGAAGAGAAGGCATGCTCCAATGCACAAACACTTTTCAAGCTTCTGCTTGCCTCTTGTTTGCTAACATCCCATTGGCCAAAACAAGTCACATGGCCAAGCCCAGATTCAAAGGATAGAGAAATAGACTCCTCCTCTTGATGGGAGGACCTACAAGAATCACTTTGAAAATAAGCATGTATTCTGGGAAAGGAAGAATATGTGACCATATCGTCAATTTATCACAATTTGGAAAATGTTTAAAATAGTCGCAATAAAGAATTTGATAGGTTATCATAAAAGATGAGTTAAAAGATGAATGAGTAGCAGTGAAAGGATAGTTGAGTTTGGATAGCATAGGTTTCTACTATACTCAATTTATTAATACTGAGCACCACAGTAGAGGTTGCCCAAAAGGCCAGTGAAAAATATCTAGGCATGAAGATTGGTATGGTGGTGGGTACAGCAAAAAATCAAAGAGACAAGGGATTCTACTAGTTGCATTTAGGTTTCAATGAAAGATGATCTTAAATTTCAAGTTAGGTAAGTGAGTAAAACCAGACAGTTGGGGCTAAGGTACTGAGAGAAGAGCTTAAAATTAACTATATGAAATTTAACAAAGAACCATAACCATAACACATTACTCTTGAGTCCATAAAATCAACGATTACGTAGGCACAGAACGGGAAGATACATCTTAAAAGCAACATGAACAGGACTTACAAATTTGTGTTGACCATAAAATCCAGGGTCAAAAGTGTGATTCAGCTGCAAACTTTCCCCTACTATGGGGAAAAGAAAATCAATTCTAACTTAAGATAAATCTTATAGATATAGTATTACATAGAATGAGAATGCCCATGATCCAGCTATGTCTTGTGCAGATGAGATTGTGCATGGAATACTATCATTAGTTCTAGGTACCATACAAAAGACTTTATTGAACTGCAGCAAGTTCAGAGGAGAATGATCATATCACTCAAAGTGTCTTCCTTAAGCCTTTATTTCCATTTTTGTGTCATTCAAAACAGCTTTGTTGTAACTAGTTTACCTTATAATAAATAATGTTTTAAATTTGAACTTATAAAAGAAATCTTTATTTAAGTAAATTTTAAATTACTTAATTACACTCACACACACATATATATAATTGAATATGTATTATATGTAATTGGAGATAGATAGATTAGATAGATAGATAGATCTCCTATAGCCAGTACTGGCAGGACACAAATGAGTGGAATGATATGTTGGTTTTGGTCATACATGAATGGTGACTATTTATGTCATCTGGCCATGATTTCACAAAAGTCAATGTCTTCGTATCACAATATTTGTGTTTTGGCCTTCGAGTGATACATACTTATATCTCACCTGACTATGGTCATATCATACCTCTTCTCAAAACCCTCTGCTGGCTTTCCATCTCATTTAGAATAAAATCCAAAGTCCTTACAATAGTCCCAACCACCATGTGATTTGACTCCACCCTTCCTCTCTCCTACTCTCTCCCCCTTACTCACCTTCCACAGCCAACTGGCCTCCTTGCTGTATGTACCACAGACACACTAAGCATGCCTCAGGGCCTTTGTACATACTGTTCTCTTTATCTCACCTTCTTCTCCCCCAGATACCTTCATGTCTGGTTTCCTAACTTCATTCACATTTTTGTTCAAATGTCACTTTATCTGAGAGGTCTCCCTTGATCCTCTCTACTCTTTTATTTTGCTCCATTTTTTTTCTTTAAAAAAATTTTTTTAAGATATAATTATTTATTTATTTATTTATTTTTGTCTGTTGGGTCTTTGTTGCTGAACGAGGGCTTTCTCTAGTTGTGGCAAGAGGGGTCTACTCTTCGTTGCAGTGAGCGGGCTTCCTATTACAGTGGCTTCTCCTGTTGCAGAGCACGGGCTCTAGGCGCACGGGCTTTGGTAGTTGCCGCACACAGGCTCAGTAGTTGTGGCATGCGGGTTCTAGAGCGCAGGCTCCGTAGTTGTGGCTCAAGGGCTTAGTTGCTCCTTGGCATGTGGGATCTTCCCAGACCAGGGATCGAACCCGTGTCCCCTGCATTGGCAGGCAGATTCTTATCCACTGTGCCACCAGGTAAGTCCCGCTACTTTTTTTTTCTTATTAGCACTTATCAATGCCTGAAATATACTTTGTATCTGTTTCCTAACTAAAATGTTAGGTCGGGGCTTCCCTGGTGGCACAGTGGTTAAGAATCTGCCTGCCAATGCGGGGGACATGGGTTCAAGCCCTGGCCCAGGAAGAACCCACATGCCACGGAGAAGCTAGCCCTGTGTGCCACAACTGCTGAGCCTGTGCTCTGGAGCCCACGAGCCAGAGCTGCTGAAGCCTGCATGCCTGGAGCCTGTGCTCCGCAGCAAGAGAGGCCACCACAGTGAGGCCTGCACAGTGCAATGAGGAGTGGCCCCCGCTCTCCACAACTAGAGAAAGCCTGCATGTAGCAATGAAGACCCAAAGCAGCCAAAAATAAATAAATAAATGATTAAAATAAAATAAAATATTAGGTCCATCAGGGTAGAGCCCTTATCTATTATGTTCTACTAAGTGCCTGACACTTAGTAGAGACTCAATAGCTATTTGTTGAATAAATGAACAAATGAAATTTGGCTTGGTTCCCTCGCAGTGAAACACACCAATAGATTGTGGGATCAAATCTACAGCAAAATCTCATGAATTTGAATTAAAGGGAGAAAAGAATAAAATTGCTGTGTTCTAATATATTATAAATCCAAATTATTGAAAAATGTTTTAAATATGGCAATGTGTGTGCATCTTGTATTTTTTTAAAATACCTTTCCCCTGTTGGACCTCAAAATACTGCCTCTAAAACTTTTAAGGGCTACAGTGCTATTGCTCCCGCTCACCCACCCACCTATCTACCAAGAAGAGCTATGAGGAAGCCAGATATCTTTTTTTTAAATTTTTATTATTTTTTAGAATAATTATTTATTTTATTTATTTTTGGCTGTGTTGGGTCTTCGTTTCTGTGCGAGGGCTTTCTCCAGTTGTGGCAAGCGGGGGCCACTCTTCATCGCGGTGCGCGGGCCTCACTGTCGCGGCCTCTCGTTGCGGAGCACAGGCTCCAGACACGCAGGCTCAGTAATTGTGGCTCACTGGCCTAGTTGCTCCATGACATGTGGGATCTTCCCAGACCAGGGCTCGAACCCGTGTCCTCTGCACTGGCAGGCAGATTCTCAACCACTGCGCCACCAGGGAAGCCCACCAGATATCTTTATCATAAATTTTTGCCTAGTTAAATTTGCATGTTAAAGGTTCATTGTACTTGCATTTCAGTTAAAAGATTTTTAAGTCATTGCTTCTTTCCTGTCTCCTTGTAGGTGTGGCTGTATTGGAAGGTCCTATGTATGCAGTAGGAGGGCATGATGGTTGGAGCTATCTGAATACAGTGGAAAGATGGGACCCTCAGGCTCGCCAGTGGAATTTTGTTGCCACTATGTCCACTCCCAGAAGCACAGTAGGCGTGGCAGTACTAAGTGGAAAGTAAGGAAATATTTAAGGTTCCACTTAAAACACAATAAATTAAATGTATTAAGCTATATCTTGTCCAACTTAAAGATATATAGAAATCATGAGGGAAATAACTCTGAGTGATGTAAACAAACTTTTTAAATAGTCTCTTTTTATAATAGCTCTAAATATAAATAGCTCAACATTGTTAGTCTTTTATTCTAATGTGCAGATATTATAAATTTCTAGTTGTCATTTTGAGTGAATAAATTTTATATGAATATTCAATGTAGTCAAAATCTGGTGGTTCATATAGCTTTAAAAGTATATGGTCTTGGGCTTCTCTGGTGGCGCAGCGGTTGAGAGTCCGCCTGCCGATGCAGGGGACACGGGTTCGTGCCCCGGTCCGGGAAGATCCCACATGCCGCGGAGTGGCTAGGCCCGTGGGCCGTGGCCGCTGGGCCTGAGCGTCCGGAGCCTGTGCTCTGCAACGGGAGAGGCCACAACGGTGAGAGGCCCACGTACTGCAAAAAAAAAAAGTTGTATGGTCTCTCTCATGTTTCCCTGAATAATTCTTTCCATTTCTTCTACTGATTTTTCCTTACTTTTACTTCCTTCTTATCTTGATAAACTGCTGAAAACTAGAATGCATTTAGAAAGAGGTGCTTTCTTGCTTCTTATCTGCTCTAAATAGAGTAAACAAATTTGGATAGAGCCACCACTCAAATACTAAATACATAGTATCTTTTTCAGGCCTTTCTTCCATAAAATGAAGCCCTTATGGTTATTAAATAAAAGTTGTTTGTTGCATACCTTTACTCACTTAAAATGTTTTATCATCATTTCCAGGAAGAGGAAAGAACCAAGGTTAAAACATAGAGACTTAAAATTATTTGTTGGATTGTTACTGATATCAAAAAAATGAGAAAATGTTAGAAATATTTTTATATTTTATGACCTAAGGTCTTGTTTCCTCAGAACCTGTTAGTTGCGTCCTTTTTTTGTTGTTAATTTTTAGCATGATTACAAGTAATAAGATACAGAAATAGAAAACCATTTTTTAAATATATCTGATCTCAATACACCTCCCTTCATTTGTTTTAGCTAAAGAAATGACTTCAAATTTTATCACTACATTTCTTTCCTAGTTCTTTGGTAGAAGAGTCAGCCACCAAAGAGTATAGAAAGTGAAGAAAAAGAAATTACTATTTCTGGCTAGAAGTATTTATTTCTAATAGAAGACATAAGAATAAATGCCTTCTCTAAAACCTGATTTCCAGACCTACAGTATCCTGGACTTCTAGGCATAGAAGTATCTTACTTTCTTACCTTTTCTTGCTCTCTAATGAGAAATAAATATTTCTGTATTTAACCTAGCTGAAGCACAATTTATTGAGTATAATTCTGAGAGTACCTAATAATATCAGAAGCTAAGGACTTCTTATCTACTAAGTAGTAAGACAGTTGATTTTGAAAGTATCATATATCTACGTTGTGATTTTAACTGGTTTATTGGGGTAGACTGGTCACTTTGTCCCTAACCTTAACTCTCTCCCTTTCATTCTTCATTTTAGAGACTCACCTAATGTTCTGCCTAAAACACAAATAGGACCATGTCACTTTCCTACTTAAAACCTTTCAGTAGCTTATCTGACCAAGCCTCCTTTTTGATCTTGCCTCTGTCCACCTCTCTAGCCTCTTCTCTCTCCTCTACCCATGCATAATACACTCCAGCAAAACTAATCTATTTGTGAAAAATACATTTTGTTTCACATTCCTATTATCTTTTAACCGACACCATCTTTCTTAGAATATTGTTTCCCCCACTTTCCTTCCTGGCAAACTCAGCATCCTTGAAACTTGCTTAAAAATCACCTCCAGGAAACCTCCAATCCCCACTCTCGTCTCTTCATTCCCCCTGCACTGATTGTCCATTCCATCCTCAGCAATTTTACTGTATATAATTTGTATATAATTGTATTGCAGCATGTACCACTCTATTATTGTAGTTATTGACTGGTCCATCTCCTATAGCAGATCATGGTCTTCAGTGACCTGATCTGACTTCTTGTTTCTTACACCTAGCACAGTATCCAGCACATAAATCTGAAGTGTGCAACCTTAGTGAAGAACATCCTGGTACCAATTATATGCAGTAGTGCTTTAATCACCCCAAGAAGAGGATGTGTTAATCCATCAACCACCATTTTTCTAAGCTTGCACTAAAATTAAGTAGCAATGTTTTAAAATATTTTGTTAGTTTCCATTTTGGGGTACAAATCCAGAACCTGGAAAAAATAGAAATTATGTTGTTAATATTTTAAATATGCAGTTGATTGAAAATATTACTTATATATCTTCTCTCTACCAGTCCTTTGTGATTTAAAACAAATCATTTCTCTATGCCTCAATTTTTTAAATTTATAAAATGAAAAGCCCAGTTAAATACTGTTTTTGTTATTTTAGATTATTTTACAATGCTTCCTGATGCAAAATGTGGTTCGTTTCTTTAGGGAAGAATTGTTTTGATGTTTTATGAGTTACACTCTGTATCTTAAAATTTTGAAAATGTTAAAATTTTTATTTCTGCCATGTTTAACAGAAAGAAGCTTAGTCTAAACTTCCAGTTGCTCAGGCTACTTTTAAGCCATTGGCTGGCAAATACTTTTGTCAATAGAATCTTTCTTTCAAGTGAAATCTTACAAAAACCTCGATACTTAAGGCAAATGGAGGTTCAAGTTTATAATAAGCTTATTTTAAATTTATTATAAGTTTGAGTTTATAATATTTACTTACTGTAAAAATCAATGTAGAAGAATAAGTCTGTTTTAAAGAACACAGATTATTTCTGTTTTGTTTTGGTTGTCCAGTATGAAGAAAATCCTGATTCACAGATAAGAAGCTGAAATTGGTAATAGTTATTTTAACTACTAGAGCAATTTAATTGGAATCACAGGAAATTCTTCAGTTAAATTGCTCAAGTAGTTTGAAAGTAGTAGACATTTTTTTTCTCAGCTGAATCTCAAACAGTATCTACCAACCACTTGTATTCTTGATCATAATTTTAGAAGTCAGGTGAAACCTAAATCTTATTTTTAAATATTTAGTACAATACTATTGCAAGTTGACATAATGTTTCTCTTTTTATTGTAATAGATATTGTCATGGGGAAGAAAGATGAGTTCTGAATCTTGCATGACGTTTAATTGAGCCAGGTGATATTTTTGAAACTTAAAACTACTTTTTAATCTTTAATTTTTAATGAACCATTTTGGGGGCCCCCTAACATCCTCCACAAAGTCCTGGTCTTAGAATACAGTTTGAAAACCATTGCATGAGATATGATTCTTCAGAAAGTATTACAATACATTTTAGCCCTTAATATTATCTCAATATGAATGTTGTTTGTACATTTAACATCTCCTAAAATACCATTTCCTAAAAGAATGCAAATAGAGACAATTTATTTTTCCCCTTTAACACATACCATGTTTACCATGTGCCAGGCAATATTCAAAGTACTTTAAATTTGATCACCAGTAATCCTGTGAGGCATGGCTTCTAGATTTTATGGATGATGAAGTTCAGGCAGACGGAGATTAAATAACTTGTCCACAGTCACAGCTAGTAAGTGATAAGTGGTAGAACCAGGATTCAAACCCAGAGAGTCTGGCTCCAGAGTTCATGCTCTAAATCACTGTACTACACCACTTTTCACAAGGAAGACCCATGAATTCACTGTGAAGAGGGTAGGGTGCTGGAAGCCTATGATACTATATGTGTGTGTGTACATACATTTTTAGTTATTGACATTTTCTAGTAGTTGATTCCTTCTAATATTCTATGATCCATATTTAGGTAATTATTTTTCCAAGTATTAGTTAAAGATGAGGACAGCTTAATATTAAGAACAGTAGCACAAAAAATAGTTTTTAACAGATAAAATTTTTAACAGATTAAAGTTTCAAATAAATTTCAAATTCCATACTATTAATATATTTTAAGTTTAGAACAAGACACTGCTACAAACATGTTTTGCTGTTTAAGATATGGTCGTCTTATTATTTAAGAACCTGTTTGAGTGTCATAGTTACTTTAAATTATGAATTAAAATTATGAAATCTGTCTTTAAAATATGTATATTTATCCAAATATAAATACTTAGAGTTTTAATGGGCAGAAATTTGATAGAGTTCAAATATTATTTCTCAAGAATTAAAAATAGCTAAATATTAACTAAGGCATCCATAAATTCAAAATGTGTGAGCTTTTGAACAAGCAGTGAACTGAATTTATTTTTTTTTTAAATGATAGAAAAAATATCTACAGAGAGCTTCCTAAGTGAATAGTAAGTGTAAGAAGATTTTGTGCTTGATAAAGAATATTCAAATGTTTAAATATTTAAAATATTTTATATTTTAAGTTCAGAGTGAAAAAACTTTTAAACTAATACAGTATATTGATTGATAATAAATTGGTTTACTAGGCAACGTTTAGGACGTTAACATACCAATAAATATAAATATGGTATGTTAACGTCCTAAACGTTGCCTAGTAAACCAATATATTTGAATCTATGGTTTTATTCTCATATTTCACTATTACAAGTACATACCAGATGACTCTTGACTGTCCAACTGCTCATTAATATAACTGTTGTCCTGGTTCTGCTTCTTCCTGGGTGACCATGTACAAGTCTCTTAATCTCCATGAACCCCAGTTTCTTCACCTGTGCAACAGGGATACAAATGGTTTGTCATAGCATCATTATAATAATTAAATTAATACATGTAAAGTGCCTCGCCTATGGTAGGTGCTCAGAGAAGGTTAGTTTCTTTCATTCATCACCAGGTCCTATCTTAGCTATTTAAGAAATATCATAGTATATTTATACACAATATTTTATCTATTTTAAGACATACTTTAACATCTCTAAAATTGTAATGCATTTTACACTCAATGGTAACTTGTCAAACAGATGGCAGCTGTGAAAATGTTGTCATTGTTTTCATGTGAGTTTATGTTTTCTTTTTTATATATATACAGAATAATATATGATATATACATGTGCCATTTAATTGGTAGCACATCTTTCTTTTTTTTAATATATTTATTTATTTATTTATTTTTGGCTGAATTGGGTCTTCATTGCTGCGCATGGGCTTTCTCTAGTTGTGCCTACTAGGGGCTACTCTTTGTTGCGGTGCTCAGACTTCTCATTGCAGTGGCTTCTCTTGTTGCAGAGCATGGGCTCTAGGCGCGTGGGCTTCAGTAGTTGTGGCACACGGGCTCAGTAGCTCTGGCTCGCGGGCTCTAGAGCACAGGCTCAGTAGTTGTGGCACACCAGCTTAGTTGCTCTGCGGCATGTGGGATCTTCCTGGAAGGGATCGAACCCATGTCCCCTTCGTTGGCAGGCAGATTCTTAACCACTGCACCACCAAGGAAGCCCCATCTTCTTTCTTAATGGCACATAAATTGACAGTATTTCTTATCATTGATAGGCACCTTGAATTCAATGAAATACCATAAGAATAACCTCTGTCTTATGCATAATAATAACACCATCTCTTATTTATCATCCCATTTGTTGTTTTTACAGACTTTATGCAGTTGGTGGTCGTGATGGCAGTTCTTGTCTCAAGTCAGTAGAATGTTTTGACCCTCATACTAATAAATGGACACTCTGTGCACAAATGTCAAAAAGGAGGGGGGGAGTAGGAGTCACTACCTGGAATGGATTGCTGTACGCCATCGGAGGCCATGACGCACCTGCATCCAACTTGACTTCCAGACTCTCAGACTGTGTGGAGAGGTAATTTCCTGTGAAGGAAAACTAGGAATAAAAAATCAAACCTAAGCCTCTGACACTTCCACACGAATTGATAACTCTTTATTGAGCATCCACCATGTGCAAGGCAGTTCCTGAGGAGGTCTGTAAACACTGGGTGGTCTGCTCAGGCCATCTCTCAGTCTGTCACCAAGAGCCTACTCAGTCTTCTCTCAATCTGACCTTAGAATTGATTATACAATTTATTAATTGAATCATATGACAAACATTTATTGTGTACCTATTTTGTACTGGACATTGTACCTAATAAGAAAAGGGGTTTGACAGAATTCACAGAGAATTAATTACAGGCTGGAGGCCAAATAAGAAGCAAAAAGGAGAGGGACATTCCTGACATACTATGATATAAAATGAAGTAGTATGAAATACTAAAAGAAAATAAAGGGCTAGTAAGGCTTGAAAGCTTGATCAAGTCATCCTTGTTCGAAACTCAAACATGGGCCTAGGTAAAGAGCCCAACGTCAGTGGAAGCTCTGGACAGTGGCTTAGGCTCCCATCTGCTATGGTCAGTGGAATGGGGAGAATTGAAGGGCTTTAGGAGGTAGAGGCAATAGGAGTGTGTATGAACACTCCAAAGCAGGAAGGAATATGTTTCATTCAGAAAACTGGAAGGCGGCCACTGTCATTGGAGAACAAAGAATGATGGAGAGAGTGGCAGGAAAGGAGTGGGGGGACATTGGCGCAGATCATGCAGAGCCTTGAGGCCTTATTAAAGACTTTGGATTTTAAAGAGCAATGGGAAGTTAATGAATGTGTGTGTGTATATTATTCAATAAATTATAAATGACTAGAAGAAGAATAAAAAGTGAAATGAAGGTTTTGTTGATGACAAGTGCTTTCTATGAAATAATAAGCAGAGTTGGTTGGTGTTTTCTGAGAGAGCATGATAGTTACACCTACATTTCACCTGTATTGGGGAGAAAATAATTCAGACTATGCTTTTTACATGTTGTAATCCAGGAAAGGGATATAGAAGTCTTTATAAATTTTGCCCCATAAATTACAGGCCCACTACAGGACTGCATCCAGTGAAAAATTCTTCATTGATACAAGAAGTATTGGAAGCAGTGTTAAGTCATCTTAGCATGATCTATCTGCTCTTAGATAGCAATTTGGGGCAGTTCTAATTAACATACTTCATGAAAGGAACAAGAAGCTCCAAAAATGGACAGTTAGCAATGATTGAGGCTGTAAGTCATCTTACATAGAGCTTCATGAATTGATTTCCTCAAATTTTCAGTAGGCAACCTGAAACCTTAAAGCAGTTTTCAACATTTACATTAGCTCTTTTGACTAGTTTAAGTGTTATGCATCTGCAAAATAATTCTATTATGTTGTAAGTTAAAAGTTTTCAGGAAAATATTGATACTTTTCTCTAAAATATGTTCAAATGTATTTTATATAGCAGATAAGATAAGATTAAATGACGAAACTATTTTTATGTAAAATATTGTGAGAACAATATCAGCTCCAGTTCTAAAATTTTCTTTCAGATATGATCCTAAAACGGATATGTGGACTGCAGTGGCATCTATGAGCATCAGCAGAGATGCCGTGGGAGTCTGTTTACTTGGTGATAAATTATATGCTGTCGGAGGGTATGATGGACAGACTTACCTTAATACAGTGGAGGCTTATGATCCCCAGACAAATGAGTGGACCCAGGTATGGCATTTCATTTTTCATTATTACACTTACACTGTTTTTGTTAACAAACAATTGTTTTGGTAAAACAAATCCTCTCAATTATGTCCAAAATATATAGCATAAACATGATAAAGTCATCTTTTAACTAAATATAAGAAAACAGAGGGAATATTTAATTTTATAGTATAGTTAAAATCCAAAATTACCTTTAAAGTATAAGTTAGTACTCAAAGAAATTCTTATTAGTTGGTTATTATTATTATTGTTAGCTGCCACCATTTACTTGCTGAAAATTGATGAGATGTTCTAGCATTGATAGAGCTGATAGGACCACAAGAGGGCTGTAATAAAGGGAGGGAGATTGTGGAAAATTAAAAACAAAGATAGTAGTCAGGAACAAATGAACCACTTACCCATACATGAGCAATAATTTTTAAATACTTAAGCCACAGATATTTGGGAGCAGATCAAATGTCTGGCTATAACCTAGTAGAGATGGCAATCCTAAATTACATTAACAAGTAAGAAACCTGACCTGACAAAGTTAACAGAAAAAATTCCCTCTTTGTCTATTTCTGAGAGGGCCTAGCGCTTCTAAGAATGATCTTTTGAGATCTTTGTTTCCATCATCACCCAGAACAGAACCAGGAATTTTCTGCCTCTGGCATCCAATTCAGTATATAGTACATAAAAGGCACTCAAATGTTTAATTGAGCCAAGGTTTTCCTACTTACAAGGGGCGGTGGTAAGTACTGTCAAGAAAACAATACTTATGAGAATCCCTGCTGTCCCAGAGCTTAACTACTTAGGTAGGTGAGATCTGCTCACGTAAAGGGAGGATCCACAGTGTGGAGCAGTTGGTATGAAGTGTCCCATGGTATAGGCAGTGAATGGCCTAGGAAATCAAAGAGAAGAGAGAAAATGGCTGTTGAGAGGGCTTCAGTAAGGAAGAAGTGGGATTTAATCTAAGCCTTAATGAATTGATCCAATTCAAAAAGATAGAAGGAAGGAGCTTCCCTGGTAGTCCAATGGTTAAGACTCCTTGTTTCCACTGCAGGGGGTGAGGGTTCGCTCCCTAGTCAGGGAACTACGATCCCACATGCTGTGCAGCGTGGCCAAAAAATAAAAGGTAGGAGGAAAAAGGAAATTGTGTGAGAAAACATGAAAGAAATGTCACTAAAGCAGAAGTATGCAGGCTCTATTAAGGAAGTGTGGCGGGTTATAAGGCTCCATGCTTGAGAAGAGTAGGAGTTCTTATTGGAGAGGAAGGTTGGGGTCAGGATGGAGGTCCACAATGGTCAACCTAAAGAGTTTGGTAATGAGAAACCAGTGGAGATTTTTAACCAAGAGAGCAATGCAGTAATAGAAAGTCCACATGTCAGCAGCTGGGGACAGGGTAAGTTGGGTTAGGGGCAGGGTAAGTGAAGCCTGGGTGAAAGGAAAACATTTATAAAGTTACTTCAGTTTTAAGGCTTGAGGTGTTAAATATACAGATGGATCCAAGAGATATTACCAAGTCCTGTTTATTTTTAATTTATACACTTACTAGGTTGTATAGAGAGGTGCAGCTTCTGAAGGAAACAACAAAAGAGTGATCAGAGAATGTCTTAGTAGATAATGAAATAGAGCATTAAAAGAGAGGTGATGCGGGCGGTGGGGGGGGGCTTCCCTGGCAGTCCAGTGGTTAAGATTCTGCCCTCCCAATGCAGGGAGCACAGGTTCAGTCCCTGGTGGAGGAACTAAGATCCCACATGCTGCATAGCGCAGCCAAAAATAAATAAAATGTTTTTTTAAAAAAAAAGGAGAGGGGAATTTCAACAGCGTAAGGAAGAATGAAGTTTTGTCATTCATGAAGTTGTCAGGACCTTTGAGAATATGATAGAAGCAGAAGCCACCACACAGTGTAAAAAGTAAAGAGAAGAGTAAAAGTAAATGTGGGGGGCTTCCCTGGTGGCGCAGTGGTTGCAAATCCGCCTGCCGATGCAGGGGACACGGGTTTGTGCCCCGGTCTGGGAAGATCCCACATGCCACGGAGCGGCTGGGCCCGTGACCCATGGCCACTGAGCCTGCGCGTCCGGAGCCTGTGCTCCGCAACGGGAGAGGCCACAACAGTGAGAGGCCCGCGTACCACACACACACACAAAAAAAAGTAAATGTGGGAGATAGAGGGGCATACAGTTTTAAAATAATGATGATGATAGAAAGTTAATACTTATTATGTACCCAACTCTGGTCTAAGTACTTTACATTAAAGAATCTTCCCAACAACCCTATAAGGAAAGTACTATTATTTCCTCACTATGTTGGATGAAGGAGTCTGAGGCAGAGAGGTTAAATAGCTGACCCAATGTCACACAGCAGATAAATGGTGGAGTTAGAATTTGAGCCTAGGATCTTTTTCACAATAGAGATGAAGACGAGAGTTGAACAGGATTCCAGATGCTAGAAGGAGAAAGCAAAATTGAAGGGCACTTTTCTGAAAGAAGGACAGGAACAGAATTGAGAGCAAAGGCAGGTCCTCCTTAGACTGGAGGAAAGATCTTATCCTCCAAAGCTGGAGGGAAAAATGAGAATATCAGTGTAGAAAGATACAAAGTGTTTTCAAGTGAAGAGAAGGATAGAAAAAGAGACTTAGATTGTTATGACCTTGATCTTGTTTCTTAAGTAAGTGAGATCACTTGGTGAAGGCGAGAAGGCATAATTTGAGAACTTGAGTTAGAGCTACAGGATTTCATAGAAATTATGAGATTACCTACCATCAGCCTCCTACCATGGCAGAAGTAATTGTGAATGATAACCAAGGAATCCAAGAAGAGATAGAAGAATCTCTTTTCCTGAGATGTATTTTATTTAAGCCCTTAGGCCAGTTATAAGGAAACCTATTAGCCTGTATTTCAGACTTGCTGTTACAGATAATTAATACCTTATGCTGAATCACCCTGTATCAAAATTAATAATCTGTGACCACATCACTCTTTGGTTTACATGCCATCTCCATTACTTTAAAAAAAAATTTTTTTATTGAAGTACAGTCAATGTACAATATTATAAGTTACAGGTATACAATATAGTGATTCACGATTTTAAAGGTTATGCTCCATTTATAGATATTATAAAATATTGACTATATACCCTGTGTTGTACAATATATCTTTGTAGCTTATTTTACACATAATAGTTTGTACCTCTTAATCCCCTAGCCCTATTTTGCCCCTCCCCCTTCCCTCTCCCCACTGGTAACCAATAATTTGTTCTCTATATCTGTGAGTCTCTTTCTTTTTTGTTATATTTGCTAGTTTGTTGTATTTTCTAGATTGTACATATAAGTGATTTTAAAGCTCCTAAATGTGAATTTACAACCATAGTATCTGAAAAATAAATGTTTTCCATTCAATGTTTCTACAAATAGACAAGAGGACATTTATTTGTACAGGGAATGAAATGTGATTACTAAGTCTTAAGCCATCACCCACCCCACTACCAGCCTTGACCCAAAGCAGGAGATGACTGCATTGTATTTAACAAGTTCTCTAAGCTAAACTTTCTAGCTGGTTGTCGTGACAACATCAGCTATTCACAATGTAGAGACTTAGTGTCTTGAGTGTTTTGAGAAAAGCTGCTAATTACAGACATTTTGATTTAAATGACGTAGAGGTTACTTCTAGAATACTGTAAGTAGATATGGTTTTAAAATAGGTTATTTGTTCAAAAAGATGTAACAGTGATCAAAACAACTAATTCCTATGGAGAACAACCAAGAATTCTCTTAAAATTGAAGTCAGATGTATTCTTAAAATCCACTCATTGGTCTGGGGAGGAGGAGTCAAAATGACTAGAAAGTCACTTTGATATCATGTATTTGACAAAAATACTTTATGACATACACCCACATACATAAGCACAAAACAGACTTTCTTAGTACTTTATATTAGTCACCCTTTCCCAAATGCTAATGTCTTAATTCTGTTAGCTCAAATGCATAGATTCTTACTGGGCTCCAAGTAGTCCTTCGTTTAAAACTATCCTTGTCCACACTTATCTCTGCTATGAATTGCCCAGTGTCTAGAGTACTTTAAAAAAAAAAAAAAGAAGAAGACAAGAAGTGAAAGATTTAAGAATTGCTCCTAATGCATAAGTCAAGATTATACCTTTCCCGTAGCACCTCATACTTCTATCTCACTGTCATGGAGTTTATTCACCAGGTTTGTTTCCACTCCTAAGGAGTTCAATCGGTAGTATTTATTATTTATTCACTCTGGTAAAAAGCAGTAGAATGGGTTTAGACCCTTCAGCCACGCTGAGAAGGTCATCAGTGAATGTGAAGTTAGTGGCTCCTCTGGAGTCGACAGACCCGGGGCATGTGGTATATTCTGTGTACTCTCTCTGAGATAGCACTTCTGTTGCATGGCCTCTCAGGATAATACTTGGTATTTTCTCCATATTAGTCACAAAGTTACTCTAAGTGTTCAGCATTTCCTCACATCCACATTGTGCATCATGTTGGCCAAAATAGGTTTCATGTAGAACAATTCCTGTGCTGTCTTTAAAAATCACCTTTAAAGAGAAGTAAATACTACATAATTATGTTATATACCCAAAACAATTTAGTCTATGAAGCTTTGGCATCAGGAGGAAGAGTCTTGTTTAAGACCTGAGCCACCTTAGAGTTCGGGCAGCAGCTCTTTGCCAACAAGTACGAACTATTTCAGTATTTCACCAACTGGTGTGGTATTATCAACGTTTTTACCCACAAACCCAACACGTGTCTTTTTTTTTTTTTTTTTTTAGGTTGCTCCACTGTGCCTAGGAAGAGCTGGGGCTTGCGTTGTGACTGTAAAGTTATAACTTAGTGCTTTGTTTTCTAAATGAAGATATTCGCTTCCTTTATGAATTTAGTATAATTGTTCTACTATCAATGGATACGTTTTTAGTAAATTTGCAAGGCCACATTCCGGGGCACGAAGTGCCTGGTCTCTAAGGGAAGATGTTAAAACAAGGAAGAACCAGGATTAAATACTTTTATTTCTTAGCAAATCAAAACTGCAGCTGGTGGATTGTGAATGTATGTTCCTGATATAAAATATGAGGACAAATGCACTGCTCCTGACACAACCCAGTGTTAACCGGGAATTTCATTTCTTTTAATAATCAAGCACATTTTGCTCACATTATCCACATTTCTTTTATTACAGTGCAAATACCCCAGATAAAACTTCTAATGTTTTGCTTTGTAACTTTATCATACATGAATTATGGTAATTTTTTTCATTTGTTTACTTAACCACAACCACTGTTTTAATGATACTAAAGACTATGCATTTAGTTGTTTTCAGAAATAGCTGCATTATATATGCTTCGCTTGTGGATATATTTCTAAAATCGGCTTAGTCCAATGAATAAATAAAAATATTAAAGAGTTAGAACAACAAAGACCAAATAAAAACTTGATATGACCTTTGGGATCTATTTAAATGTTCATTCCATCTAGATTCACCAAGAACTCCATGTTATTGATATTCTTAAATTAGAATTGAAACATGGTGTTTTGCATTAAATTTAAGATATGCAAATTTTGTGGAGAAAATGTTATATACCCTCTAATGTTCTTTCACCTAATTAGCATTCAATCATGTGAATTTGCTTTCTTTTATATCATTAAAAATGTTTTGATTTTATCTTTTTATATTGACAGAACTGTTTGGATATTCTTATGTACTTAGATCTCTATTTGCCTCCCCTGCCTTGTTTGCTATCTTTTGCCAGAGTTAGTTAATCCTTTGTGCTTCTTTATAATCAAACAGTTTGGGGGGAAGGGGCTTATTCAATGTTTGAAAAATAAGTTTAAAGTGTTTATTACCCAAAGTTTTGTACATTTGTAAACTCTTAATTACATATGTGAATGTTAATATTCTCAGTGAATTATTTATTTGCAAAAATGCACTGGGCAGTAACATTTTATGATAAATCCTTTAAGGTATAAGTCATTAACTTATATCTTAATATAAAATGAGTATAAACTAAATTCCCACCTTTTAAAAGTCCATATTGTGGTTAATGTGTTTTTATATTTTATATCAGGGTAGCCTTTATTTTAGTTGCTTCCTTTAAAAATTAAAAGAAACTTTTTTTTTTAGCTGATATTGAATGCTTGTGAAATGTTTCTACACAGGAAACCAAAAAACTTAGTACATCTGTGCACAAAATAAATTCCATGGGCATTTTACTGGTGTGGCCACTAAGAAAATAGCAGTGATAGTGACAAACACATTAATATTTCATGTATTCATTATAGTGTGGATATGAATTCAGTTACTTTCCTGACAAGGAGGGATCAGTGGTAGAGTATATTTATGTATTTAGGGTAAGGGAGAGAAGAAGAGGAAAAGCTGTAAGAGACAAAGCAAAACTTTCAAAAGCAGAAATGTGTCAGTACATCATCCCTTCTTGTGGCGGCTTAGACCTGTGATTTGGAAGGAAAGTACTTACACTTGTGATCATTTCTCATCTCCACTCATCATCCACTCTCTTGTTCCCTGTGCCCGCAGTGGAGTCAGACTCACCTTAGAGTAAAGGAACTGATTCTTTTCTCTGAGGATCTTCCTTTCCTTTATGGGATTCATAGAACAGTCCCTTTGATTTTTTATCCCACTGAAGGGGCCTCTCTAATGCAGTTTTGTCATCAGTAGGCTCTGCTCTTCTGGGTACTAGTAAAGAAAACTATTTCTTTTCTAGTGACAGAGCATTCACCAAAGCATTCATTCTTCTCCTAGTCTGGGATCTTATAAATCTAGAGGAAAATATGGCCCTTCCTTGTGTGCATCATCTAACATTGCTGCCTTGACTTTTACTGTTAGCTTCTGCACTGAGATGTCTAGCTGCTCTTAATTTTAACCCCAATTAATGACCACCTTATGAAAAATAATAATATTTCCTATAATTATTGAATGTTTATTATGAACTAGGAGCCAAGTTTTTGCATGTATTAATGCACTTAATCTTCACAGCAACCTTATGAGGTATGTTCTGTTACTATTCTCCTTTTTACAGATGAGGAACCTGGGTCATGAAGAGTTTAACCCCAAGATTCTATATAGCAAATAAGTGGCAGAGCAGGGATTCAAACACAGGCAGTGGCTCAGGAGTCCATTCTGTCATCACTCCTGTTTCTAGGTAGAAAAAGAAGTTTCCTTTTATGTGAGAAATCATTTACTTTAACAAAAAGAAAAGTGAAGAAGGCTTATGCTTTTTAGAAGTGAAATTTATCAGTCACACTCTTATCAGAAGATTTTTGTTTCTTACTATTGGGAAATTTTGTTTAATTCTCTTATGGAATTTTATATACATTTTGCTTTAGAAGAGTAACTGCAAGAAAACATACATTTCAGGTTTTATAAATATTAGATAAATTGCATGGTATTTTGGATGGCTGAACCATAAACAAATTTATTCATCAAAAATAAGCTTTATTGCCAACAAAATAGATAACCTAAATGAAATGGACAGATTTCTAGGAACACACAAATCACTAAAACTGACTCAAGAAGAAGTAAAATATCTAAACACATCTATAACAAAGAGATTGAACCAATAATCAAAAACCCCTCAACAAAGAAAGTACAGAACCAGAATTTAGTAGAAATCGCTGGTGACGTCTACCAAACATCAAAAGAAGAATTAACATGAATTCTTCTTAAACTCTTAACAAAAAAATAGATAGGGAGTTAACACTTCCTAATTCCTTCTATAAGACCAGCATTACCTTGATACCTAAGCCAGACAAAGACAGATTATATACCATGACAAACTAAGATCTGTTGCAAGAATATGGGGATGGTTCAACATATAAAAATCAATCAATGTGGTATACCACATAATAGAATGCAGAGAACTCAGAAGAAACTAGAACAGTGATATGAAAATAAAGCTCTTTGTTATTTAAAAAAAAGAATGAAGGGAACATAAACAACATTATCATCTCAATTGATAAGAAAAAGCATTTGACAAAAATCAATACCCTTTCATGGCACTCAGCAAACTAGGAAGAGAATGGAATTTCCTCAACCTGTTAAAAGGCATTCATGAAAAACCCACAGCTAACAGCATACTAAATGGTGAAAGATTGAAAGGTTTCCCTCTAAGATCAGGAAAATGTTCACTCCCACTACTGATAGTCAACATTGTACCAGAAGTTCTAGCCAGAGCAATTAGGCAAGAAAATAAATAAAAGGAATCACAATTAGAAAGGAAAAAGTAAAACTCTCCATCTGCAGCTGACACGATCTTATATATTAAAAATCCTAAAGAATGCACAAACTATTAGAGCTAATAAATTCATTAATGTTGCAGGATACAAGATCAACACACAATTGTTAGTTGATTCCTATACACAGCCCCCCCCAAAAAAAAACTAAGATGGAAATTAAGAAAACCATTCCATTTACAATACTTGAAAATAAATCTAACCAAGGAGGTACAAGGCTTATACATTGAAAAGTACTAAGCATTGCTGAAAGAAATTAAATAAGACCTAAATAAATGGAAGACATCTCATGTTCATGGTTTGGAAGACTTAATGTTAAGATGGCAATACTCCACAAATTAGTCTGTAGATTCAATGTAATCTCTGTCAAAAGCCCAATGGCCTTTTTTTCCAGAAATGGAAAAGCTGATCCTAAAATTTGCGTAAAATTGCAAAGGACCCAAAAGAGCCAAAACAATCTTGAAGAAGAACAAAGTTGAAGGAGTCACATTTCCTTATTTCAAGATTTATTACAAAGCTACAGTAATCAAAACAATATGGTACTGGTGTAGGGATAAACGTATAGACCAAAAGCATAAAATAGAAAATCCAGAAATAAACTGTGGTCAACATATTATGGTCAATTGATTTTCAACAAGGGTGCCAAGACCACTCAATGGAGAAAATAGTCTCTTCAGGGATATTCATGTTCAAAAGAATGAATTTGGTCCTTACTTTACAACATATATAAATATTAAAGACCTAAATATAAGAGCTAAAACCATAAAACTCTGAGAAGAAAACAGGCATAAATCCTCATGACCTTTGATTTGGCAGTGATTTCTTAAATATGACATCAAAAGCACAAGCAACAAAAGAAAAAATAGATAAATAGGACTTCATCAAAATTAAAAGCCTCTGTATCAAAGGATACTATCAAAGTGAAAAAACAACCCACACAATGGGAGAAAATATTTGCAAATCATATATCTGATAAAAGTCTAGTATCCAGAATATATAAGGAACTCCTACACTCAACAAAAAGACAAATAATCTAATTTTAAAATGGGCAAATACTTGAATAGGCATTTCTCCAATGAAGATATATACAAATGGCCATCAAGCACATGAATAGATTCTCAACATCATTAGTTATTAGGGAAATGCAAATCCAAACAACAGTAAGATACCACTTCACATCCACTAGGATGACTATAATTTTAAAAACAGAAAATAAGAGTTGGAGAGGATGTGGAGAAATTACATAGCAAAGAAAATGGTAAACCAAGGTGGAGCTTCCAACATCAAGAAGGTGATTGAAAGAAGATGAAAGACTGAGGAATGAGGCCTTGAACTCAGTATGTCAGGTCTCCCCACCGAGTCTCTGGGCCTGAGGACAAGCAGAGCCTCTCTTAGGTGTTGAAGCATTTAAATGAAATTGGGCTAAAAGCTCATGTTTTATTAAATTGCCTCAGACTTGGTCATTTGTTTACTGAAATATAGGGAGGTTGAGTCAACTTGATTACGTGCCAGATACTGTGTGCTGAGTACATCATGTATATGTTCATACATTTAATCTTTACAATAGCCCTATGAAGTAGATATGGTTATTCCCACTTAATGATGTAGAAACTAACAGAGCCAAATAACAGAGCCAAATTTAAAAACCAACCAGATGTGTATGACCTTAGAGTCTTTAACAAAAATCTATGCAAGATTGCCACATGAAGGTGAGTTCTGGCTGTCCTGATTACATAGGATGATGATACCTATTTGATGCCAAGGTTAGATATTGTGATAGTACCCTCATCACATCTGTGCTACATTTTAAGCTTTCAATGAGTGGAAACAGGCTGGGTAGTTCTGCCTATTATGTGCATGAGTGCATACACACACACACATGTGCAGAAACTGATCCTTACTAAGTACCTTTCTGTGGTGAGAGGACAAAAGCAGGGCATTTTAGTAAGGATGGCATATTTAATGTCCTGGGTACAGAGAAGAATTGGTGCTGTCAATAGAGTGAAGAGTGGGGATGCTGAGTAGAGCAGTAATGAGTGGAAGTGAGAAGATGAGCCATTAGTAGAAAGTCATGAATCCATTATTAGAAGTTTAGTATAATTTAATAGAGACAAATGCTTAAAAATTCTAAGGATATGAGGAAGATGATTCTGTAGTTATGATGTATTAGTCAGGGACCAGTCAGGAGACAGAAAGCACACAATAATTTGAACAGGGGAGCTTTGATATAAAGAATTAAATGCTATAATAGCGGACTGAACTCACAAAGGATTGGCTGGTTATTAAGATTTGGAATTTGATTCTGCCCTGTTTTCAAGCTAGTAAATTAGCCTGTTATTGTTTCATGGATGCTGGCCGAAGACACAAAACTCCTGGATCAGAGAAAAAGGATTTTATTACTTAAGGCGTAGAAAGCAGTATGACTGTCATCCTTGGGTTAATTCCCCTTGCCTCCCAAGTCCCACATGAGCAACGTGGAAGATCCCAGGTAGGAAATTCCCTGACTTGGGGAATCCACTGCTTTTGTAGTAAATGGTAGGCAACCCTTAATTTAAACTATGTCTCAAATTTTAAAATTAATGTGTAGCATCTAATATTCCTTCCATGATTTGATTCCCTTGTCCAGCCCCAATTAAACTTCAAATTCAGAAGTTCAACAGAGACATGGAGGTACATCTCATGTTCTACCTAAACATCAATTGAGAGAGTGATAAAGGATGTTCTTTTCCTTTTCTGCATGAACTAACAATAACAAAATCTATTGTGGCCATCTTAGACTGTGTCATACCAGCCTATGGACCCTTCCTTGGAGAAATGGAAAAGAAAAGAAAATGAGTGACTAAATAATAGAAGAAAAAAGAAAGAAATAGAACATGGCAATGGGGAAAAAATGATTTACAGGGGATATTATGAAGTTAAACAGAGAAGGGGGAAATAAAGAATAGGGAACAAACTGTCAAGATTTACAAGGCTTTTGAAAGTAAAAACAACAGCCCTTGAAAAATGTATACTGTTTACCAGTAACTTCAATCTAAAGTACCATCTGATTTTGTTGCCAAGCCAATTTAAAAGTAGGTAAGAGAATCAGAATGACTGACTGTAAAATTAATCTAATTCAGATAAAAACATACTAGGGACTTCCTTGGTGGTCCAGTGGTTAAGAAGCCACCTTCCAATGCAGGGGACGTGGGTTCAATCCCTGGTCAGGGGAACTAAGATCCCACATGCCGCGGGGCAACTAAGCATGCACGCCACAACTAGAGAGCCCATGCGCTGCAACAAAGACCCAGCTCAGCCAAAATAAATAAATTTTTTAATTAAAAAAAAGTAAATAATTTAAATTTCATTTAAAAAAAGCATTTTCCTATCCTAATAATGCGATCTAAAGCCATTAGGTGGAATATGACAAGGATGGCACCTGCAGTGGTGTTGAGGGACGTCATGGTAGCCCCATGTGGGGTATTGGAGTCCAAGTGGGGTGAAGAGGGCATCCTACAGAGGAGAGGGATGGCCTGGGGTAGGGTGTCAGACCCCAAGCAAGGTAAGGAGGGTAACCACACAGGGGGCAGCCTGGCATTAGAAAGTCAGAGCCTGAGCAGTGAGGAAGGTGTGTGTGGGGAGGATGACACAACGAAAATCTGGAAAGAGGACTTAGAGCCCAGCAGGGAGGCATGGGCATCTGGGCAGAGAGGGAATGGGGACAGGGATTAGAGAGTGTTTGCATACAAGGGTGTGATGTTGTGATTTATAATAAGAAATATGTATCACTATTTGTCTTCCAGTTTCTGGCAGCCTCCTAAAACCCTTGGAATTTCCTGAGCTGAGGGCGATCAAGGTGTCTTTTGTGTGTTAATGAGGTAACTTTCCGAAAGCACCTAAGGATGGAGGTCTGTTGCCAGGAGAACCAACTTAGTGATTAGAGGGTTGGAATTTTCAGTCCCACCTCCTTTACCTCAGGGGAGGGGAGAGAGGCTAGAAGTTGAATTAATCACCAATGGCCAATGATTTAACCAATCGTGCTTTGTAATGAAACCTCCATAAAAACCCAAAAGGATGGAGAACTGGGTTGGTGAACACGTGGAGATTCGAGGAATGGAATGCTCAGCAAGGACTGGAAGCTCTGAACCCTTTCTCCATACCTTGCCCTATGCATCTCTTCCACCTGACTGTTGCTGCGTTATATCCTTTTATAAACTGGTAAATAAAATGTTTCTGTGAGCAGCTCTAGCAAATGGATGGAACCCAAAGAGGAGGTTGTTGAAACCTCCAATCTATAGCTGGTTGGTCAGAATCACAGGTGACGCCTGGACTTGAGATTGGTGTCAGGAGTGTGAGGGTGGGTGAGTAGGGGGTAACAGTCTAAGGACTGAGCCCTTAACCTGTGGGATCTGCCGGGATATTTCCAGGTAGTGTCAGAGTTGAGTTGAATTGTAGGACACCCAGCTGGTATCAGAGAATTGCTTGGTGGTGTGGAAAAACCCTGCAGACATTGGAATCGGTCCCAGAACTATTAAAGGGGATTAATCAAACTAGTGATTATATTAAGGATAATGAATGACCAGATTCTCACTGTTGGAGAAGAGAGTTATGAATACAGAAAAGGAAAAAAAACTAGAATGAACACTGTAGTGTTGAATTGGAATTGGGCACATTAGTGTGAACTCAGTTTTCAAGATAGATTTAGATAGATGAAGATAGATAGATAGATAGATAATAAATAGATAAATAGATATATTCCCTAGCTCAGGCCTCAGAGAGTCTGGGAATAGCAGTGATCACATCTTGTGCCCAGATCTTGACTTCTAAACATCACTTTCTACCAAAAGGAATGACAGATCCTTGGGCAAATGGCTAGTTCCAGAGATGAGGCAGGGAAAATACATGGTGAACCTGGAACATCTTATTGTGCCAGTAAACAAGGCTGTGCTCAAAGAATGTTGGGGACATAGCAAAAGTACACAGAAGTCAGCTTCGAGGGGCTTCCACTGGCCAAAATGGAGCCAATTTCAGCATAAAAATAAATGAGAATAATGAATTATATCCCTTTGAATAACACAGGAATCCATACAGGTATAAATAAACACACAAACTGAAAGTTTGATGAGGAACAAGATACTTACATGGTTCTAAGATATCTTCCCCCCCAAATATTCATTTATTACAAAGGGCAAAGGATAACTTTACAGGTAAGAAGCCTGGCAGATACCACTTTAATCAAGTGATCAAACTGAAAATCATCAGTAATGGGACAAATCAAAATCTTATGCCACATGATAGAATGGGATGAGAAGAACACAGCATTACTTCTGTTATACTCCTGCCGAAAATGCATAACATGAATCTAATCAGAAAATATCAGACAAAGTAAAATTGAGGGTCATTCTACAAAACAACTAGACTGGAATTTTCAAACATGTTGAGGCATGAAAGTTAAGATTGAGTAGCTATACCAGATTGAAGACTAAAGAAAAATGGCAATTAAATGCAATGCATGATCCTGGATTGAATTCTTTCACTGTAAGCAACATTATAGAGACAACTGTCAAAAGTTGAATGGTTCTGTGAATTAGATGATAGTAATGTATCAATGTTAACTTCTTGATTTTTATGGTTGTATTGTGGTTTTGTAGATAACTGTCTTTGTAGGAAATACAATGTATTCTGGGGTGATGGGCCATCATGCTGGCAACCTACTCTCAAACAATTCAGGGCAGGAGTCAGGGCAGTGGTGGGGGGGGGCGTTACTTTTCTGTAACTCTGATTGTTTCAAAATTTGGGAAAGTGGTTTTTAAAAAGTAGGCCCATTTTAGGCTTAACACATGTTCACTGTGTTCTAGGCCTCCTCCTTCCAGTTTTCCACAAAGCAAATTTCTTGCCTTCCTCAGATGTATAGGAAACATTAGTGGAGTTGAAAATCATCTACAAGTAATTGATTATTGAAAACTGCACATCTGATCTCAGATTTGCCAATGATAGCTTCTCCGCATATAACTCCATCAATATGAGATCGATTTTATGAAAATGATCCATATTGCAAATGAAGCAGACAAAATTCAGTTTTCCATTTCTTCCTTCCAAGAAATTCTTAGAAGCAAATTGATACCCTTCCCTGTGGAAGAGATTAGATAAAGTGCGTGAAGGCATGGGAAGAAATGCTGAAACCTTTGAAATGAGTAGCATATATTTTACACATTAACTAGGAAGATGAAAAGGTGTTTTATATTCAGGGATAGCCTTAAGGTTTGAAAGACCTGATGTAACCAGAGTGTTTTAGGACCTTAGCTCTGTGTTATACTAGTGGTCCTCCTATAGATAGAAGTATCAGCTAGAAGAAATCTAGGGCAGGTCTCGGGTCCCTGACCACTTCTGCCCTGTAAGTCTGATCCTGTGTGTTTATCAGAGAATGTTGCAGTGTAACAGTTACATTACTTATCCATTATTTTCACTCTTTCAGAATAGTAACTTTTCACTCTCAAATAGTAACTTTTCCCTTGGTTCCAAATATATCCCATACGCTTAGCATTTTTAAATACCATAGGATATCTTTTTCTTTTTTTTAAGAAAAATTCATATTTCTGGTGTGTTTTCAAGAAAAATCTTGAAGTCTGCAGCTACTTAAGACAATATTCACATTTCTCAACCCTACTACTCTGATTTTTCCTATTCTTTTTATTTTCCTTAATTTCTTTCCTTCCCTTTGGCATGCTTCTCCTCTGCCCTTTTAGAGAAAGCATTAGTTTCAATCATTTACCCTTGGAGGACAGGTCCATCCAGAAGTTTGTAAATCACTAACACTAAGGGACTTCCCTGGTGGTGCAGTGGTTAAGAATCCACCTGCCAATGCAGGGGACAAGGGTTCCACCCCTGGTCCAGGAAGATCCCACATGCCACGGAGCAACTAAGCCCGTGTGCCACAACTACTAAGCCTGTGCTCTAGAGCCCGTGAGCCACAACTACTGAGCCCGTGCACTTAGAGCCCATGCTCCAAGAGCCCGTGCTCCATAACAAGAGAAGCCACCACAGTGAGAAGCCCACGCACCGCAATGAAGAGTAGCCCCCGCTCTCCACAACTGCAGAAAGCCTGCGTGCAGCAACAAAGACCCAACGCAGCCAAAAAATAAATAAATAAAAAAATTTAAAAATAAAGACATAATATTTTTTAAAAATCACTAATAATTGAGACAAGCGATACCCTTTGGTCACTGCATGCTCCTCACTGAGGACCTAAACACCCAGTTTTAAAAAAATTCAAATCCCCAGATACAGTATATTCTTAGGTATATTCAGAATATAGGTAAGTCAGAGCTTCTACCTAAGGCTCTTTATGAAACAAACAAAAAACCTGGATCGTGTGATTAGGTAGATTCAATAGTTGTTTTATGACAAGGTCTAATCTGATTTTCAGAAAAGCTAGTTTTGTTTATCAAGAAAATCACATTAAATGTAAAGATTCAATGTTTGTACATAGGCTTTTTTTTTAATTAAGTCAAAATTCATGTAACATAATATCCATTTTAAAGTGAACAATTCAGTAGTATTTAGTATATTCATATCGTTGTGTAACCACCACCTCTATCTAGTTCCAAAACATTTTCATAAGCACAAAAGAAAACCCTGTAGCCACTAAGAAGTAACCTCCCATCCCTCCTTTCCCCAGCTCCTGGCAACCACCAATCTGCATCCCATCTCTATGGATTTACCTATTCTGGGTATTTCATGTAGAATAATACAATATGTGACTTTATGTCAGGCTTCTTTCACTTAGCATACTTTCAAGATTCCTCCATTTTGTAGCATGAAATGTAGCAACACTTCATTCCTTTTTATTTTGGAAAAATATTCCATTGTATGTGTATACCAAAATTTGGTTATCCATTCATGGACATTTGGGTTGTTTCTACCTTTTGGCTAACGTGAATAGTGCTGCTATGAACATATGTGTACAAGTATTTGTTTGAATCCCTGTTTTTAATTCTTTGGGGTATATACCTAGGAGTGGGATTGCTGATTCATATAAGTAATTCTATGTTTAACTTTTTAAGGAACCATCAAACTGGTTTCCAGAGCAACTGAGCCATTTTACATTAGTGAGCATAGGTTTTTACCAGAATTAGCTCTCCACTTTCAGAAACAAAACAGGCGTTCCATCTGCTGTTTTACATTTGGCATACTCTAGAATAAACGAATGGTTCTCACCTCTGTACACCACAGAATTAGAGAGAGAGAGACAGAGACAGAGACAGAGACAGAGACAGAGCAGGAAAGAAATAAAAGATAGGCTTCATCTCTAGAAATTCTGTTTCAATAAATCTGGGTTGAGCCTGAGCCACCCCAATTGACAAGTCATTCTAATGGCAGTCAGGATTAAGAACTACAATATGAACTCCGGGGAGTAATGCAAAAAATTTCTCCTAGAGAATAGGAATCATTAAATTGTCATGGACCCAGAACTAGTTTTTTTTTTGTTGGTTTTGGTTTTGTTTTGTTTTGTTTTTATAGCTCTGCATTGGAGTATAATTGCTTCACAATACTGGTTTAGTTTCTGTTGCACAACAAAGTGAATCAGCCATATGCATACACGTCCCCATATCCCCTCCCTCTGAGCCTCCCTTCCATCCTCCCTATCCCACCACTCTAGGTCATCGCAAAGCACTGAGCCGATCTCCCTGCGCTATGCTGCTGCTTCCCGCAAGCCAACTATTTTACATTCGGTAGTGTATACGTGTTGATGCTACTCTCACTTCACACCACCTTCGCCTCCCTACCCAATGTCCTCAAGTCCATTTGCTATGTCTACCTCTTTATTCCTGCCCTGCAACTAGGTTCGTCAGTAACTTTTTTTTTTTTTTTTTAGATTCCACATATATGCGTTAGCATACAGTATTTGTCTTTCTCTTTCTGAGTTACTTCACTCTGTATAACAGACTCTAGGTCCACCCACCTCACTACAAATAACTCAATTTTGTTTCTTTTTATGGCTGAGTAATATTCCATTGTATATATGTGCCACATATTCTTTATCCATTTATCTGTCAATGGACATTTAGTTTGGTTCCATGTCCTGGCTATTGTAAATAGTGCTGCAATGAACATTGTGGTACATGACTCTTTTTGAATTATGGTTTTCTCAGGGTATATGCCCAGTAGTAGGATAGCCAGGTCATATGGTAGTTCTATTTTTAGTTTTTTAAGGAACCTTCATACTGTTTTCCATAGTGGTTGTATCAATTTACATTCCCACCAACAGTGCAGGAGGGTTCCCTTTACACCACACTCTTCACAGCATTTATTGTTTCTAGATTTTTTGATAATGGCCATTCTGACCAGCATGAGATGATACCTCATTGTAGTTTTGATTTGCATTTCTCTAATAATTAGTGATGTTGAGCATCTTTTCATGTGCCTCTTGGCCATCTGTATGTCTTCCTTGGTGAAATGTCTATTTGGGTCTTCTGCCCATTTTTTAACTGGATTGTTTGTTTTTTTGATATTGAGCTCCATGTGCTGTTTGTATATTTTGGAAATTAATCCTTTGTTGTTTAATTTGCAAATATTTTCTCCCATTCTGAGGGTTGTTTTTTCTGTCTTGTTTATGGTTTCCTTTGCTGTGCAAAAGCTTTTAAGTTTAATGAAGTCCCATTTGTTTATTTTTGTTTTTATTTCCATTACTCTAGGAGACGGGTCATAAAAGATCTTGCTGTGGTTTATGTCAAAGAGTGTTTTTCCTATGTTTTCCTCCAAGAGTTTCATAGTGTCTGACCTTACCTTTAAGTCTTTAATCTATTTGGAGTTTATTTTTTTGTGTATGGGGTTAGGTAGTGTTCTAATTTCATTCTTTTACATGTATCTGTTCAGTTTTCCCAGCACCACTTATTGAAGAGGCTGCCTTTTCTCCATTGTATGTTCTTGCCTCCTTTGTCATAAATTAGGTGCCCATATGTGCATGGGTTTATCTCTGGGCATTCTATCCTGTACCATTGATCTATCTTTCTGTTTTTGTGCCAGTATTATACTGTCTTGATTACAGTAACTTTGTGGGATAGTTTGAAGTCGGGGAGCCTGATTCATCCAATTCTGTTTTTCTTTCTCAAGATTGCTTTGGTTATTCGGGGTCTTTTGTGTTTCCATATAAATTGTAAAAATTTTTGTTCTAATTCTGTGAAGAATGCCATTGGTAGTTTGGTAGGGATTGCACTGAATCTGTAGATTGCTTTGGGTAGTATAGTCATTTTCACAATATTGATTCTTCCAATCCAAGAACATGGTATATTTCTCCATCTGTTTGTGTCATCTTTGATTTCTTTCATCAGTGTTTTATAGTTTTCTGAGTACAAGTCTTTCACCTCCTTAGGCAGGTTTATTCCTAGGTATTTTATTCTTTTTGTTGCAATGGTAAATAGGAGTTTTTCCTTAATTTCTCTTTCTGATTTTTCATTGTTGGTGTATAGGAATGCCAGAGATTTCTGTGCATTAATTTTGTATCCTGCAACCTTACAAATTCACTGGTTAGTTCTAGTAGTTTTCTGGTGGCATCTTTAGGATTTTCTATTTATACTATCATGTCATTGGCAAACAGTGACAGTTCTACTTCTTCTTGTCCAATTTGTATTCCTTTTATTTATTTTTCTTCTTTGATTGCCATGACTAGGACTTCCAAAACTATGTTGAATAAGAGTGGCGAGAGTGGGCAGCCTTGTCTTGTTCCTGATCTTAGTGGAAATGCTTTCAGTTTTTCACCACTGTGTATGGTGCTTGCTGTGGGTTTGTCATATATGGCCTTTATTATGTTGAGGTAGTTTCCCTCTATGCCCATTTTTTGGAGAGTTTTTATCATAAATGGGTGCTGAATTTTGTCAAAAGCTTTTTCTGCATCTGTTGAGATGATCATATGGTTTTTATTCCTTAATTTGTTAATGTGAGGTATCACATTGATTGATTTCCATATATTGAAGAATCCTTGCATCCCTGGGATAAATCCCACTTGATCATAGTGTATGATCCTTTTAATGTGCTGTTGGATTCTGTTTGCTAGTGTTTTGTTCAAGATTTTTGCATCTATGTTCATCAGTGATATTGGTCTATAATTTTCTTTTTTTGTGATATCTTTTTCTGGCTTTGGTATCAGGGTGATGGTGGCTTCATAGAATGAATTTGGGAGTGTTTCTCCTTCTGCAATTTTTTGGAAGAGTTCGAGAAGAATGGGTGTTATCTATTCTCTAAATGTTTGATAGAATTCGCCTGTGAAGCCATCTGGTCCTGGACTCTTGTTTGTTGGAAGATTTTTAATTACACTTTCAATTTCATTACTTGTAATACGTCTGTTTATATTTTCCTGTTTATATTTTTTGGATGATCTGTCCATTGGTGTAATTGGGGTGTTAAAGTCCCCTACTATTATTGTGTTACTGTCGATTTCCCCTTTCATGGTTGTTAGCATTTGCCTTATGTATTGAGGTGCTCTTATGTTGGGTGCATAAATATTTACAATTGTTATATCTTCTTCTTGGGTCCTTTGATCATTATGTAGTGTCCCTCCTTATCTCTTGTAACAGTCTTTATTTTAAAATCTATTTTATCTGATATGAGTATTGCTACTCCAGCTTTCTTTTGATTTCCATTTGCATGGAATATATTTTTCCATCCCTTCACTTTCAGTCTGTATGTGTCCCTAGGTCTCAAGTGGGTCTCTTGTAGACAGCATACATATGGGTCTTGTTTTTGTATCCATTCAGCCAGTCTGTGTCTTTTGATTGGGGCATTTAGTCCATTTACATTCAAGGTTATTATCAATATGTATGCTCCTATTACCATTTTCTTAATTGTTTTGGGTTTGTTTTTGAGGGTCTTCTTCTTCTCTTGTGTTTCCCACTTAGAGAAGTTTCTTTAGCATTTATTGTAAAGCTGGTTTGGTGGTGCTGAATTCTCTTAGCTTTTGCTTGTCTGAAAAGATTTTGACTTCTCCATTGAATCTGAATGAGATCCTTGCTGGGTAGAGTAATCTTGGTTGTAGGTTTTTCTGTTTCACCACTTTAAGTATAACCTGCCACCCCCTCCTGGCCTGCAGAGTTTCTGCCGAAAAATCAGCTGATAACCTTATGGGGATTCCTTTGTATGTTATTTTTTGTTTTTCCCTTGCTGCTTTTAATATTTTTTCCTTGAATTTAATTTTTGTTAGTTTGATTAATATGCGTCTTGGTGTGTTTTTCCTAGGTTTTATCCTATATGGGACTCTTTGTGCTTCCTGGACTTGGGTGACTATTTCCTTTCCCATATTAGGGAAGTTTTCAACTATAATCTCTTCAAATATTTTCTCAGACCCTTTCTTTTTCTCTTCTTCTGGGGCCCCTATAATTTGAATGTTGGTGAATTTAGGGTTGTCCCAGAGGTCTCTGAGATTGTCTTCAATTCTTTGCATTCTTTTTTCTTTATTCTGCTTCTCAGCAATTATTTCCACTATTTTGTCTTCCAGCTCACTTACTCATTCTTCTGCCTCAATTATTCTGTTATTGATTCCTTCTAGTGTATTTTTTCATTTCAGTTATTGTGTTATTCATCTCTGTTTGTTCTTTAGTTCTTCTAGGTCTTTGTTAACATTTATATTTTCTCAGTCCATGCCTCCATTCTATTTCCGAGGTTCTGGATCATCTTTACTATCATACTCTGAATTCTTTTTCAGGTAGATTGCCTATTTCCTCTTCATTTACTTGGCCTTGTAGGTTTTTACCTTGCTCCTTCATCTGTGATGTATTTTTTTGCCATCTCTCTCTTTTTTTTTTTTTTTTTTTCTTTTTGTGGTATGCGGGCCTCTCACTGTTGTGGCCTCTCCCGTTGCGGAGCACAGGCTCCAGACGCGCAGGCCCAGCGGCCACGGCTCACGGGCCCAGCCGCTCCGCGGCATATGGGATCCTCCCAGACCGGGGCACGAACCCGTATCCCCTGCATCGGCAGGCGGACTCTCAACCACTGCGCCACCAGGGAGGCCCTCTCTTTTTTTTTTTATGAGTGGGATTGTGTTCCTGTTTTACCAGTTGTTTGGCCTGAGGCTTCCAACACTGGAGTTTGTAGGCTATTGGGTAGAGATGGGTCTTGGTACTGAGATCAGGATCTCTGTGAGACCTCACTCCGATGAATATTACCTGGGATCTGAGGTTCTCTGTTAGTCCAGTGGTTCAGACTTGGAGCTCCCACCACAGGAGCTTTGGCCCAACCCCAGGCTCGTGAACCAAGATCCTGCAAGCTGCCTGGGGAGGCAAAAAAAAAAAAAAAAAAAAAAAAAGAACAATAACAAAGTAAAAAATAAAATTACACTAGGAAACTAACAGATATGTTAGGAAGAATATAAAGATTAAAATATAGATGAATCAACAACCAGAAGGTACATGAGTACCACAATAGTAAAAAAGAGGAGGAGGGAAAAGAAAAACAAAAGGGAGGGGGGAAGACCTTGGCTGTGGAGGGTGGGGTCTAAGCAAGGGCAAGGTTTGGGTGGTGGGCAGGGCCAGTGCTTAGGATCCACAGGGCTGGAAAAGGCCCTGGGGGATGTGGGAGGTGGGGCTTAGGCTCAAGGAACAGAAGGGGCCCAGGTGTGCCCTTCCCCTGGTCTCAGAGGGCAGGGGACCTCACCTGGGAGCCCAGTAGGCTTCCCAGGCTGAGTGGACAAGGCCAGCGCCCTCTGCTCCTCTCCTGCTCCTCCTGGAGGGCTCCTCCCGCCTGCCTCTCCTCATCTTCCCAGCCTCCCTCCTGTTGCCCCAAGGACCTACACGGCCTGTATGGGTCTTTGGAGGGGAGAGTACTGGCTTGGTAGCTCAGCAGGCTCCCTGGCCTGGTGGGCCAGGCGATCACCCTCTACTCCTCTCCCCCCCTTCCTGGAGAGTCCCTCCCACCTGCCTCTCCTGATCTCCCCGGTCTCAGAGGCACCGATCCCTCCTGGGCTCCACTTCTCCTACCCCCTCAGTCTCCCTACATCCCACTGGTTCACTTTGGGGTTCCTCCCATCTCCTTGGGCAGCAGAGTCCCCCACCAGTGGCCAGCAGGTGCCCTAGTTGTGGGGAGATGCTAACTCTGTGTCTTCCTACACTGCCATCTTGACTCCGCCTCCCAGAACTAATTTTAATTTCTTAATTTCCTTGCTTATTTGATTCATAGCCATGTATCTGCATCTAGATCATGATTGGCACAGAACTGGACAAAAATAATTGGCTTAATTTTGAATATTCAGTTATATATATATATATATTTTAAATAAATTTATTTATTATTATTTATTTATTTATTTTTGGCTGCTGTTGGGTCTTTGTTGCTGTGCACGGATTTTCTCTAGTTGCAGCAAGCAGGGGCTACTCTGTTGTGTTGTGTGGGCTTCTCATTGCAGTGGCTTCTCTTGTTGCAGAACACAGGCTGTAGGCATGTGGGCTTCAGTACTTGTGGCTCACAGGTTCCAGAGCGCAGGCTCCGTAGTTGTGGTGCATGGGCTTTGTTGCTCCATGGCATGTGGGCTCTTCCTGCACCAGGGCTCAAACCCGTGTCCCCTGCGTTGGCAGGTGGATTCTTAACCACTGCGCCACCAGGGAAGCCCCAGATATTATTTTTGAATACACTATCTTTCTCTAGTTATTGTTAGGCTTATTAGACTTCTTTTCTATATAATTTTTGTTTAATTTATTTATTTATTTATTTATTTTTGGCTGTGTTGGGTCTTTGTTTCTGTGCGAGGGCTTTCTCTAGTTGCAGCTAGCGGGAGCCACTCTTTATCACAGTGCGCGGGCCTCTCACTGTCGTGGCCTCTCTTGTTGCGGAGCACAAGCTCCAGACGCGCGGGCTCAGTAGTTGTGGCTCACAGGCCTAGTTTCTCTGCGGCATGTGGGATCTTCCCAGACCAGGGCTCAAACCCATGTCCCCTGCATTGGCAGGCAGATTCTCAACCACTGCGCCACCAGGGAAGCCCTCTATATAATATTGGTAGGAAATTATTTCCTCAAATGGCTATCATTTTAAAGTTTGGAAGTGTAAATGATAAACTGGAGGCAAATTATAAGATGATCAAACAATATTGGCATTTCCTGGAAGTGTAGTATGCAATAAAAACTTTCTGAATTTATATCTATTTATGTTTAAAATCTGAATTCCACCTAAATTTCCTAGTTTCTTTATCTGTACTTAGTGTTAAATGTCATTATTTTCCATCCCCAATCCCATGCTATCCCTCTTTCTCTTCACTTTGGAAGCTCTCCTCTTTCTCTCTTTGGAAAAATGTTTTTCTGATATTATAACAAGTTATGTTAATCATTTTTCTCAATATCCTTTTGAGAAGCTTCATACCATTTTTACCAGCTTTTATAGCAGATTCTGACAAATACTTTCTCATAACGACATACTTTTCCAGATAAATTAGAGGTTCCTGAAGATTACTATAATAACATATTTATTTATACTTAAATAAGGAATCAATTTTAAGTTACATAGTTTATTTAAAAAAAATAGCTTTGTGCACTCTAGAATTACCCCTTCCCATATACTGTATAACAGATTGGCTAACTCTTCAGTGAATCTCTCCCAACAAATGGACACCAAATCCTTTCCCAGATGTACAGGTTTAATCATGTTCCTGGTTCTTAAATTTTAGAATGGGAAGCTGTATTTCTCTTCTTTCCCAAATATTTTACATAAAATTTTGTATTCAGGTAAGGATACACATATTTCCAAGGTATACAAAAACTTCCAGAAGAATACCACAACTAAAAATATTTTTATCAATTTTCAAGTTCCATTATAGATAAGAAGAGTGAAGCTTAGGGGGAATTCCCTGGCAGTCCAGTGGTTAGAACTTGGCACTTTCACTGCCATGACCCAGGTTCAATCCCTGGTTGGGGAACTCGGATTCTGCAAACTGAGGTGCAGCCAGAAAAAAAAAAGAAAGAAAGAAAGAAAGAAAAGTGAAGCTGATAATTATTGCTACAATGGCAATCATATTACAGTATATAAATGTGTCAAATTAACATGTTGTACACCTTAAATCTATACCACATTATATGTCAAATATATGTTTCAATTAAGAAAAAAAGTGAAGCTGAGAAAGTTAAGTACATAACCTGTTACTAACTGGTTGTTACTGGGTTCAAATCAGTTTGTCGGCATCTTCCACCTTGTACCTCATTACCTCTAAGTATCCTTTCTCTTTTATCCACCTATTGAAATCCTGCCTATTCTGTTAGCCTAATGAGAAAAACAGAGTAATAAAAAACAAAAAACTAGGCATTAATTAGGATCCCTGTTTTATCTAAAATAATAATACCAAATTCTCCTTGCAGCTTAAACATAATAAATTGAAAAGTGACTTTCAGAGGCATATACTTGGAAAAGATTTGTTGCTTTGTAAATTTAATCAACATAAAAAGGAATACAGACTGTTTTTAGTATAACACGTATGACAAAAAAGTGGAGAGGCTTTAGGAAACAAATATGGAGAGAACAGTGGCCTCAAAGTGTAATCCACAGATGGGTGTAATCCACAGATGGGCATAATCAGCATCACCTGAAAATGTGTTAGAAATGCAAATTCTCCACATCAACCCCAGAAGGACTAAATCAGAGACTCCAGATGGAACCAAGCAACCTGTGTTTCATCAGGCCCTCTAGGTGAGTCTGACACCCACTAAACCTACCAGATACACAGTAAAGTTAGAGAACCCATTTTTCTAAATGATTCAGCCTCAGAAGCAGTGGAAGGAGTTGAAAAAGAAAAAGTTGATTTTCTTGGTTTGGGGAAACTAAAAACTTTTATTAGGATTGTATGCTTTTCTATTGCTCAGTACTAAGCACCCTAATAAATGTTATATTATTTGACCTAAATAAATGTGTTAAATGCACACATATATACCATAATTATAAATACATAGTAAAATTGGTATACATAGGGGCAAAAAATAGAGGGAAATATGCCCCCCCAAATTAATATGTTGATGTGGGATTTTTGTTTTCTTTCTTTTTAACTCATTCTCCCATATCAGGTAAACATAATACATAGAAATTTGTACGCTTTTCCCCTATTAATTGGTCTTACGTCAGTTTAATTCTCAGGCCCTAAAGGTAAAAGTAAAATTTTGTCTCACATTCCCTAAATCTAAAAAAGTCCCATTCACTCTGTTTTAAATACTACAAGGACAATTTCTGAATTTCTACGTCTCTAACCTTTTTCTCCTTCACTCAGTCACCTATTAAAAACGTCTCCGTTTAAATGTGCAGGTCTTGCACCCAAATTTAAACATCTGAAGATACAAATATATCCCCAGCAGAAATCAGTCTTCAACTTTAACATTCCTTGAATAGCTTCAGAGTGATCTCTTTGCGTGGATTGCTTAAGAGTATTGCCCCATGAACCAGCTCCGCCCCATGAACCAGCTCCCCCCTCCTTTTATCCACTCTCAGCTCCTTTATTTTCTTGAAATTCTCAGCGCCCTCCCCTGGCTACTATTGCCTTCTTAGCAGCCGGGGCCGAAATTTACGCAGGCGCTTTCCAACGTCTCACAGAGTTAGCCTCCCCTGGGTCGCATCCAATCAGGGCCCAGACAGAAAGCAAGGGCGCAGCAAGCCCTCGCGAGGTTCAAGTTCTCTGGGCCTTGCTTCGCGGGCATCACGTGATCTCAGTCCACGCCTCCCTCTCTTCCTCGCGGAGGTCGCCGCTAGGCACTGTGCTTCAGCTGGCGCTCGCTGATTGGCCATTGCTCGCGCGGTCTCCTGGGTGACGGGAACGCGGTAGCCTTCTTGGAGGAGATTGGGTGCGCCTGCGCACTTGCTAGATCGCGCGGCTGCTCGAGCTTTGAGATGAAGGTAAGTAATTTACGAACCCCGGGGGAGCGGGAAGAAGCCCGCCAAGAGCCGCTTTGAGGATAGGAGCTTGTGACCTCCCTTCGTCCTCCCGAGTGCGTGAGAAGTGGGGAAGGGAGCGGGGCGACCAACGAGGGGGAGAGCAGGGGCGAAGTTGAAGGAGCAAGGGAATAGGAAGGAAAATTGAAGAGGAGAAGGCGGGGAGGGAGGCCTCTTATTTCTGGGACCGCGGATGGGGTTGGCGCTTTGCGGCAAGAGGGAACCCCGCCACGGCTGGAAATGAGCAGACTGGATCTGAAGAGAACCCGAACTTCGCACGGTGGAAAGAACGAGTTGTGTGAAAGCGCTTGGAGGGTCGCGGTGAAGTTGACTCGTTCGGGTGTCAGGAGCTGCCTCATTTCTTGCAGCTAAACACCTGGCAAGCCGCGCGACTGCTCAGCGCCTTAAAATGATTGAAAAGCCTGCGAAAAAATAATCTCAAATTGTATTGCCTGTGACTGGTGCAATTTACAGATCACCTGGTGGCGATGTACATTATTCACGGGGAAATCTGCACACGCAGGTCTCAAGCTCTAGAGCGTCATCCTCTGCACGCAAGGTTTCTGGGCTTGGGCTTCTCGTGAACCCCATTCCCCTGGCTACAGATCATTAACCGTTCGCTTTACCGATCAATATCCCCTTACACACACACACACCCCGATCTGGATATCCCTTTACACACACACACACACACACACACACCGAACTGGCAAAGAAATGGAAAGCTTAGTTTTTATAAGTTCTGGTGGCTATTAATGTGGAGATTGGAGTTGACAGACTGGTAATCTTAACTCATTTCTAAAGCTCTTCACAATTTATGAAGTACCAGAAGTAAGGAGATATTACTATTCCTGGTTCACAGTTGAGAATTCTGTGTTTGAGGCAATTTAATCGACCTGCTTTAAGCCCTACAGCTAATAAATAAAAAGCCAAATATAAACGTTGGTTTTCTGGTTGTGAAGCTAGCACATTTTCCGGTCCATTGTATGTGTATGGAGTGTCTGTAAACCTCCTTTGAATAAAAATAGTTTATAAGATCACAGCCAGAGGAGGTCTACCATGAAGCTGGTAAAATTCAAGTTTAGGAACCCCTCACTTGCATGCAGGGGTTCCAGGGCAATGTGGTCATAAAATTGCAAAAGTAAGATGCTTTTATATTCTTTTTTTTCTTTACGGGTGTCTTCATGGTCCACAAAACTTGGATGCACCTGTGATTTTAGCGCATCTGTTTTCAGTAGAGGTGGATTTAATCTTTAACATAGTAAATGCCTATGATTGGTGTTCAATTTTGACCATTGGAAGAGTTTTGTGTTGCTATTCAGACTGTCAAGCCACCTGCAGTAGTCTCTAAACTTCACATGCCTAGATATAGGCATCATTGTTTAACCTGTAATTTAACCTAATGTTAAAATCTACATTTATTCATCCAAACTCTTAAGTTCCTATATGTTCTAGATCAGCACTGTTTTGATATAAATATAATGTGAGCCAGTGTAATTTAACAATCTTAGTAGCCAAATTAAAATGTTTTTAAAGAAACAGGTAAGATTACTCCTCATAATATATTTTATTCTACCCAGTATATCCAAAATATTATCATTTCAACATGTAATCAGTATGAAAATTATCAGTGAAGATAGTTTTCATTCTCTCCTTTATAGTCTTTGAAACCCCATGTGTAGTTTATATTTACAGCACATCTAAATTTGGACTGCCCACATTTCAAGTCCTCAATATAATTCCAAGTCCACATGTGGTTTGTGGCTTCCATACTGGATACACAGTTCTTTATTGTCTAAGTGAAAAGAATGATTTTTCAATTGAAAAAGTGTCCACCCAATAGCCAAATTAAACACTTAATGATAAAGTAAATGTAACCGATGGGGAAAGGAAAATAATAATTTTGAAGAAAGTATAGACATTTTGTATTTCTATCAGGGTTTTTTTGTTTGTTTGTTTGTTTGTTTTTTTTTGGCTGTACGCGGGCCTCTCACTGTTGTGGCCTCTCCCGTTGTGGAGCACAGGCTCCAGACGTGCAGGCTCAGTGGCCATGGCTCACGGGCCCAGCCGCTCCACGGCATGTGGGATCCTCCCGGACCGGGGCACGAACCCGTGTCCCCTGCATCGGCAGGCGGACTCTCAACCACTGCGCCACCAGGGAAGCCCCAGGGTTAATATTTTTTAATAGCAATTTTGTTAAATTTAATCTCCCCAAATCTATGCTATTAATAATTAGCTAAGTTCAAGTTTAAATTATTTAAATTTTTAATAGCTATAAAACACTAAAGCCATACATTTTTATAAAAATTGATATTTGAAAACATTCAAAAGCAAAAACGTTTTATAGTGAATGCTCCCATATATATCGAGGTCCATACTTTACCGACCAGATTGTGGTTATTTGGTTGGTTGGTTGATTGGTCATTTTGTTTGTTACATTGTTGACTTCTTTTGGGTAAGCTCTAGCATAAGCCTTCACCATCCTGAATCCTACTGTTTTCATTATCATGTTTTGACATCTTTTCTGACCAACGCTTAATTGTATGTTTTGACAATATAGAAATTGTATTGTGTTTTTTAGCGTGTTTTCTCACTGCTAGAAAAGACTTGGCTTGGCACACCAATAAAGTTTACCTGGCAGAAAACATCAGGAAACTACCTTGCAGTAACAGGGTAAGAAATCAGTGAATGTTGGTAAGTCACCCTGACTCCAAATGGTTGTATGCCCACCTAACTACACTATCTGTTCAGTAGAAATTCTTGGGTGATGACTGAATGGTGGGAAAAGTAATATATTTCCATTAACATCACAATTCATAGAACCTTTTCCCTGGTAATAACTTTTTACATATAAATTATGAAACTATCGTGAGAAAATAAAATCAGTTGGGTGTATAAAAAAACTCTTTAGAGAAATAAGAAACACTTAAATCGTATCTTTGCGTTCTGATTTCTTTTAGAGCTGATCATATTGTGAAAATCTTTGATCGCCATGGTCAAAAAAGAAGTGAAATCAACTTATCTGGGTAAGTACAGTGGTAGATCAAAAACTTTTTCAAGCTTTGTGGCCTAAAAAATAAAAAAACTGTCTGAAAACTATGATCAAATCGAATTTTATAACATATCTTACCTGTATCTCCTCTTTTGCCTTCTCCATTTGCAAAGAGATTTGGTTTTTTATACCATAAACAGTTAATGAAATATGTATATATATAGCATATGAATTAGAATTTAACATTTATAAACACTCATACATTCACAGATAGTCTGTAAGACAAAATTATAAATGAGTCCATGTGAAAGAATTCTTACTTAATTATAAACAAGCTTTAGTGTGTGTATATGCAGATAAGATAAGCCCATAAGGCTGTAGTATTTCCTCTCTAATAGTTACTTTTTGCATACTTCTTAAAGGACAAAGACCTTATTTTATATATTTTAAGGAAGTCATTCTAGATTACAGTAAGCATAACATAAGCATTTTTTTTTTTTTTTTTTTTTTTTTTTTTTGCGGTACACGGGCCTCTCACTGTTGTGGCCTCTCCCGTTGCGGAGCACAGGCTCCGGATGTGCAGGCTCAGTGGCCATGGCTCACGGGCCCAGCCTCTCCGTGGCATGTGGGATCTTCCCTGACCAGGGCACGAACCCGTGTCCCCTGCATCAGCAGGCGGACTCTCAACCACTGCACCACCAGGGAAGCCCCCACATAAGCATTTTTAATGATTCAGTGTGATCATTCCCTGTATTAGTTATTTTACTGGTAGCCTTAGTGGTTATTATGATGTGTAGAATCCCTCACCTAAATGGTCTTATGCTGCCAGGCTTTTTAAATTCACGTCTGCTTTCTGTAGCTTATCGCCACCATCTTTGCAAATCAGGTTGCTTTACTTCTCTCCCATCCACCTAATGCCACCATTTTAGCATTTCCCATTGCTCTCTTTTTTTTATTATTATTAATTTTTATTGGAGTATAGTTGCTTTACAATGTTGTGTTAGTTTCTGCTGTACAGCAAAGTGAATCAGCTATACGTATACATATATCCCCTCTTTTTTGGATTTCCTTCCCATTTAGGTCACCACAGAGCATTGAGTAGAGTTCCCTGTACTATACAGTAGGTTCTCATTAGTAATCTGTTTTATACATAGTAGTGTATATATGTCAATCCTAATCTCCCAATTCATCCCACCCCCGCTGCCCTTGATATCCATACGTTTGTTCTCTACGTCTTGTGTTTCTATTTCTGCTTTGCAAATAAGTTCATCTGTATCACTTTTCCTAGATTCCACATAAAACGATATTAAATGATATTTGTTTTTCTCTGACTTACTCTGTATGACAGTCTTTAGGTCCACCCACTTCTCTTCAAATGGCACAAATTCATTCTTTTTTATAGCTGAGTAATAGTCCATTGTATATATGTACCACATCTTTATCCATTCCTCTGTTGATGGACATTTAGGTGCTTCCATGTCCTGGCTATTGTAACTAGTGCTGCAGTGAACATTGGGGTGCATGTATCTTTTGAATTATGGTTTTCTCCTGGTATATGCCCAGGCATGGGATTGCTGGGTCATATGGTAGTTCTATTTGTAATTTTTTAGGGAATCTCCATACTGTTCTCCATAGTGACTGTATCAGTTTACATTTCCACCAACAGTGTAGGAGGGTTCCCTTTTCTCCACACCCTCTCCAGCATTTGTTGTTTGTAGATTTTCTGATGATGCCCATTCTAACCGGTGTGAGGTGATACCTCATTGTAGTTTTGATTTGCATTTCTCTAATAATTAGTGATGTTGAGCGTCTTTTCATGTGTTTGTTGGCCATCTGTATCCCACTGCTCTCTTAATTGTTGCTTCTGGTTTCTCTATTCTAAGAAACAGAGGGCAAGCTAGTGATAATTATGTCTAAAATAAAGTAAGAAGGCACTTAGTAAAAAAAACTTCTTTGAGTAAATTGTATGAGCTTTATTGCATAATCTCTGTGACATCTATTTTGGTTACACAATGACCTTATTTTTTTACTTATGAATCTTTTGCTGTATTCATCATAGTTGAATTAGACTGTCAAAAGATCTCCACATAAATAAAATGCCATTATATATTGTCTTTAATCGGCAGATGAGTTTACTCATCAACAATTTGAAAGCCTCCCTTTTCCACACTCTCAAAATCCTGAAAATATTATAGAAAATTGAGATCCCAAAACATATTTTATTTCTTTATTTTTAACTTTTTTTTTTTTTTGGCCACACAGTGTGGCATGTGGGATCTTAGTTCCCTGACCAGGGATCAAACCCATGCCCCCTACATTGGGAGCACAGAGTCTTAACCACTGGACCGCCAGGGAAGTCCCCCAAAACATATTTTAACAGTTCGAAGAATAAAATAACTTAAGTAATGCCCAGCTATCTTAAATGTAAAACTGAGTATGGCTTAGCCAATACCCAAGAACAGAGGGTCTCCAAATGAAATATAGCATCAGAGAAGGAAGGAAAGGTTAATCTTCAAGGAAGTTCTTAAATTATAATAGACATTTGGAGTAATGTTAAACAGTAAGAAACATGTTAAATAGAGCATTTCCTATTTATAACTATTTTGTTATCTTAATTGAATCACTCTTATTCTATTAAGATATGAAATAAAAATAAACTTTCTTACTCACTATTTCAGAATTCAGTCTTTCTTGTTGTTTGCAGTCCTACGTCTACCCAGCCTTGATCTGTTCAATACACAGTTTATCTAGATATAACATCATTTCTTATCAGTACCTACTTTCTCCCTCTGTAAATCTGAAATAACCTTTCGAAAGTTGATCATACAAATTTCCTCTTGATTCCAGATGTGATTCCTTTCCAGAGGTGCTTGATGAGTTTGTTTTACCAAAGGGCCAGGCTCTTTATAGGTTTTGAGAAAATCTGCTAACTTATTAGGTATAATTATATTTAATATAGTATATGAAAATGATATTTAAAATAGAATTTAAAATGTTTCTGTTCCCTCAACAATGACATAATTGGTGTTAGTTTTATCCAGGCACTGAATGGTGAGTTATATTTCTCACTTTAGAAAGTTTATGACGTATTCAAAAATAGATTGAATGGTCTTGTTATAGACAAAAATCACAAATAGTTGAGTGTTTAAATTTCTTTCCCTACTTAAAAAAAATGCATAGTGATGTTTTGCTCTCTTTTTAAAAAGTAACTGTGTTGCTATGGATTGGGATAAGGATGGAGATATCCTAGCAGTGATTGCTGAGAAATCCAGTTACATTTATCTGTGGGATGCCAACACAAACAAAACCAGCCAGTTAGACAGTGGCATGAGGTAAGGATAATTTTTTTTATATTTTAAATCTTCACTTAGAAATATCATGATTTGCAGATTTGATGCTACAAATACTACTTTCATTATAAAGATGCATTGATGAGTTATTTTCTTATAAAGGAAAAAGTTCATTTCTTTTTTAATTGTTATATATAATCCTATTAATTTTGTTCAGTTAATTAGAATAAAGTTGTTATGATTATAAAATATGACTTCTTAAAAAGTTGCTTTCAATGGAACAGACTAAAATGTCCAAAGAAGAGAGAAAACATATATGGGAAAATCTGGAAATGGGATTGGCTGCAGGCATGGCTGGATCTAGGGGTTCTAATGATGCAGTCAAGACTGTCTCCATCTCTCAGCTCTTCCTTTCTCTGTATTGACTTCTTCTAAGTCAGACTCTCTCTCTTTTTAAAATTTTATTGAAGTGTAGTTGATTTATAATGTGTTAATTTCTGCTGTACAGCAAACTGATTAAGTTAAACATACATATATTCTTCATATTCTTTTCCATTATGGTTTATCACAAGATATTGAATATAGTTCCCTGTGCTATACAGTAGGACCTTGTTTATCCATCCTGTATATGTAAGTCAGACTCTTGATGGCTACTGACAGGTATCAGCTTATACCATTCTTCACAGCAAGTTATGCCAGAGGAAAGAGCATGCCCCTATCACATTACTAGCGTCCGCTCATTTCTTCAGAAGTTCTCTGAATAGGGTAGGCAGGGCCATGGGGTTGATAATCCTACCCAGTGAAGAGTGGAATGAGGGTGGGGAAGTTCACAAGTGGGAAAAATCCTGGGCAGACAATAAATTGCAGGTCTCTGCTGAAATGGAAACCATTTTGCCATATGGAAAAGAAAAACCTATCGGTATTTACAACTAAAACTGCAATTTTGACCTTGAACAAGTTGCTTAACCTCTCTTTAAGCCTCAATTTCTTCATATATGTAAAGAGTGTATAGTAATAATAATCTGCTTCATGGCATCATGTGGCCTGCAGGTGGGCAGGAAGAGATCACACACATACCATAAGGTTAGACTATACTTTTCCAACTTACTTACCAAGGAATAACAGAGCAGGACCAAACATCACCTTAGCGCAGGTTCTCTTGACCCTCCAAAGTGACGCACGAGACATGCATCCACAGGCAATAGTGCCTGACCAACATCAAGTCTTGCTAGGTCTGAGAACCTTCATTTCTTGCTCTGTCCTTTAACACTTCGGTACATCACTTTTCAGAAGGATTTTACACACCCTGTGTGCTTCCATTCAAGAGGCTGTTTATAAACATCAAGTACTGCTTCATGAACCAAATTGAGCATCAGTGAGGCCAAATCCTGACCCAGAGAAAAAAATTGCATAATTAATCCCAGGTATTTCGAATTGGCAGCTCTGCCTCCCACTGCCTATCTTCCCCCACTTCCATTTTCTCACATCATCTCAGGATTGTTGTGATAGTTAATTGTATGCAGTGGCCAGGCACCAAAATAAGAACTGAGGGAACAGTAGATGTTATTGTAATTATCAATAAGGTAAAATTAAGGGTGTTTTACTGTTGCTATTAATATTTAATGTCTAAAGGCCTTTGGCTATAGAAAGGTATACCTACTACTGTTTGTTTTTTTGTTAATGATCAATCTCATACATCATGATAGGTAACAGTTTTGAATATCAAGTTTGCAAAATTTTCTTAAATATTTTGCAAACTTAAGTTTCCTTTAAACAATTAAAATTTCATTTAGAAATTTAATCTGATTAGATTCTTCTGCGCACTTCAAACACAAATAATTCACAAAGCATCAAATATAATTATTACAAAACTTGCTGCAATGCCACTTAACTATCTTAAATTATTAGGTTAGCACAATGGGTTGAATTTATTTCATCATTTTTACTAAATGTATTTTTTATACTTTTTAAGATTATAGTGGTACTTACCCTGGTCCTACCTAGGCCTGCAGCAGTAATCATTTAGTTTTTTACCTGGGATACAGCAATCGTTTCAGAGAAACTCTGAGTACAACATCTGGTTCATCAACCAATTGATTCTTGGTTGGATTATGGGACATGGTTGCTTCTCCCAAGACCATTCACACCTGAGTACTAGTCGCCCTACTCAGCTTCTTTTCTAATTGACCTTCAATTGTCATATCAGCCAGAATTTTACAAACCTGTGCCTTTCACATAGGTGGCCTTTTTTTGTAGCCAGGTGCATTTTCCTAAAGTAATATATTCATTACATTTTTCTTGGCCAGAAATACGTGTGATTATTATACGTTGGCCTGATCGGTTAACATAATTGGAAACATATGTATGTCTTGGGATCTTACTGTACTTTGTAGGACCTTCTAGAGGTCTTATCTCCTAAGAGAGGAAAGATAAAGCCCATTCAGTGAACTCTCCTTTTGATGACATTTGATTACTTGATCTTCTTGGAATACACCATTTAACCCTCTTTCTAGTTGGTTGTTCTGTGACTGTTAGTACTGATCAACTATTGACTGGACTAATATTGTTACACTACTCTTACTATATGTGACCACAGTTGCTAATCAGACCTTGTTCTTGTCATGTAGTTCCTCTTTTCTCTGATACTATTTAGCTCACTCCAATTTTTTAAATTCATGTTTTCTGAGCAGCAGACTCCAAAATGGGATTAAATGTGTAAGGTGTTTATCACAGGAAATATCTGTGAGGGAACAGAGAGGGAGAAGAAGTTAGAAGAGCCGTCAGACCACAGTGCATGTCTGACCCTTGTAAAGGAGAGAGGGAAGAAAGAAAGGGGGGTAGAAACATCTGGGACCGCAGCACAGTTCTAAAAAGTTCAGCTAGGCCCAGTCTGAGCCAAGGTTACCATCAAAGGAGTCCTGTGCCTCCCAGGAATGGTCCTCAGCAGGACCCCTGCCATGCGCAGTCATTGTCTGGGAACAGCCCATGGGAAGGTGTGGTCCCAGCACGTTGAGGTGGTGATGGATTCCAATGCCTAGCAGCTGGGGGCCTTGGTCGGTTACACTTTCTGTAGTTGGAGATCTGAGAGGCATGTTCTCAAGGCTGCTGTACCTACTTAAACTGAGAGACAAATGCATATTTATCTTTTATAAAATATGTACTTAATATCTTTTATAAAGTATACTGTATACTTAATATATTCAATAATTGTAAATATATACTCAATTGAAGAAAGCTAGCAGCCCGGTATATTAATACTTCTTATTAAAATTAATTTTTAGCTAAACATTTTATTACATTCACTTATTATTACAACTAACTTTTCCTATGCTTTAAGTGAATTTTTGTCTTCCAAGTATCATTAGGCTTTATGGCCTTTCACAAACTCAACTTGTATCAATTAAATATGTAATTTTTAATGCTCAAATTCCTCTAATTTAGCCAGAGGAGTCCCCTTTAAGCTCTTTTGTCCTTTTATTACTGCCCTCAACATTCTTGAGAGCTGTGTTGCTTTCTGAAAACAGTAGCTTGATCTATCAGTGACTCGCAAAGTTTAGCTGCATCAGAATCACCTGGAGAGCTTATGAGAACACAGACAGCTGCGCACCACCCCCAGTTTCTCATGCAGTAGGACAAGGGTGGGATCTGGGAACTAGCATTTCTGAAGTTCCCAGGTGGTGATGCTGGTCCTGGGATTGTATTTTCATAACCACTTTTCTAGATCCATTGTGATTTCTTTCCTCAATATATAAATGAGGGGGGCTTCCCTGGTGGCGCAGTGGTTGAGAATCTGCCTGCTAATGCAGGGGACACGGGTTCGAGCCCTGGTCTGGGAAGATCCCACATGCCGTGGAGCAACTGGGCCCCGTGAACCACAGCTACTGAGCCTGCGCGTCTGTAGCCTGTGCGCTGCAACAAGAGAGGCCGTGATAGTGAGAGGCCTGCGCACCGCGATGAAGAGTGGCCCCCGCTTGCCGCAACTGGAGAAAGCCCTCGCACAGAAACTAAGACCCAACACAGCCAAAAATAAATAAATAAATTAATTAATTAAGGAGCCAGATTTAAAAAAATATATATATATATATATATATATAAATGAGCTACTCTCCAAGGAGTCTTGATTCCCTTTAGTAGAGGATTGTATAAAAGTTCAACCTATGGATCCTAGAATGCACAGTAAGAACTGGTGGTAGGCAAACGTGCCTTCTACCTCCTTCTGAGCTACTCTTAGCAGAGCTGGAAAATGTATGTCTTTTTTCATGAATCATGAATTCCCAATGATTTTTCCAATTTAGTATATCGTATAGTTGGACCCTACTTTTTTTTTAAAGCATGAGATGTTATCATCCATGAAGATTTTTACCACAATTAGAGTTACAACTATCATTAGTAGACAAATTAATAAGTATCTCATCATGAGTCATCTGATGAAATTTGAGATTCCATCATGACTGAATTGAAGCCTATATTCATCATACATTTGTATTTTAAGTCTCACTCACCTAAGATCATTTTATAGTGTCTCAGAATGTCTTTAGCACTTCTTCGTAGTCCTAAAGCATTAAGTTGTAATTTTGTACTTCAGCTTCTAAGTAGATGTTAAAACTATTCATGAAGTACTTTTTAAAAGGACTACTTAGGGGGTTATAATTGTGAATTGTTTAGTAATTTGTATCTTAATGTTACAGGGATCAATTGTCTTTCCTTCTTTGGTCAAAATTTGGAAGTTTCCTGGCTGTTGGAACTGTTAAAGGAAATTTGCTCATTTATAATCGTCAGACATCTCGAAAGATTCCTGTCCTTGGTAGGTTGTAGCTGGAAACACTGCTAAATACTTGAGATGCTTTACATAAATGGAAATTTTACCACCTCAGATTTCCCTGATATTGCAAGAGAAATTTTGTAGTTTAAAATGAAGACTTCCCTGGTCAAGCCATACATCTATCTAAACTAGAAGATCCATCTTCACTACCTACTAAGAATTTCCCAGGCTATGTAACAGGTTGCCCTAGGGTGAGCCTGTGCCTTTGGACACGAGTACATTAATAGCATGGCTTCCATCTGACCCTTTCTCACCCAGATTGTGCCTCTGGCATGGAATAGCTCAGATGCATATCAACACATTAGTAGATGGGCTAAAACGTTTGGAGGCTTCTTGGACAGAGTATATCCAGATTCCTAATTCTGACCCCTCACTCTCTCCAAACACCAATTTATTCTAGGAGTTGACTTCGAGTTATATTTCCCTCAGGGTATATGACTGGATGGTATGTGTGTTTAATCCATTGACCTTCTTGGTTCGGTCTCTTTGATTCCCCCAGCCTCTGGTCACCTGGCATCTGCCCTGGGACTCCCCAGGAGGAAACAGTATCGATTCTTTTCAATTATTGTAACATCATGCTGGTGAATGGTGAAACAGTGGGCTTAATTACATACAGGTGGCCAGTATAATTTACCACTAATGGAAGAATTAAATCCCAGAGATAATAGTGCCCACAGAATACTTGAGAAAGTGCCTTTCAATTAAGGACACTTGTTCATTTCAAATTATTTTCACATATATGTATATCTTTCATAGGAATATTTTTAGTGCTCTAGCTAAACAGTTATGTCATTGATCCATCTGAAAAATTAAAGTGAAAACTTTTGAGTTACAAAACTCTGCTTTCACCATATAAATTAATTTGTTTGACTTAAGTAGGCATTTCCTATATCCCACTTCATTTACAGGTATATTCTACCAGTTAACTTATAAGCCCTAGAAATTTTGACACTTGAGGTATAAGAAAATAATTTGTCAAAGCATGATTATTTTGTGTCAGTATCTGTCATATATACATGATTTTATATGTGATCTTTGTATTTAATATGAATATTGATTCTAGTCTCAGCTAATTTAATTCACTGTGTAAAATGGAAAAGACTCAGGCTAATTATATATTTTAGGTCCTTTAGCTGCCTCTTTCAGAGTTAGTTGTGATTTGTGGCTCTGCTTTTTTTCCTTTGAAATAATTCACTTTCCTAAAACCAAGGCATTTCACTTCCAATAGCAGCTGCACGAATGCATGGTTTTTACAGTAGCTAATGTCTGTTACCTTGTTTCGTCGTGCTCTGATTTATTTCCTTGAACTAGACTAGATATAGGCAGTTCTCACTTTGCATGCTTCTAACATGCATGAATTTCATTGTTCACAGTGTACCTAATATTGCCAGTCTCCCGATAACATGATTTACACTTCAGTGGCCATAGTATGGTAACTGTAAGTTAATACTAATTAAATGAGTCAATACATCTAAAGTGCCCAGAACAATGTTAAGCAACCACACAAAACATGTTAACTGTTATCAGTGAAGTTAAGGTTAACCTGACTTCTGAGCACTAGAAGAAAAGGAGAGATTTTCTTCTCCCTTTCTTGAGTATAGAAAGAAGTTTGTCTTTGGCGTCTTTCCACCGCTCCTCATGTACTCCTTTTTTCCCTTCTAACGCCCATTACTTTGGACACCCAGTTCCAGTGTACCACTTAATCTATGATCAGCAAAACCTCCTATATCCCAGTCTCTTCTCTGAATGTTCCCTTCACTTTTGTGCTCTGGTCTTCTGATTTGAAATACTACCTCTATAGTCCCATATTTATCTCTTCCAAACTCTAGACTCATACATCCAGGTGCTTACTCAACATCTCCAATGAGATTTCTAGTAAACACTTCAAATTTAATACCACCAAAACCCATAGTTTTCCCTCTCATTGATGGCATTTCATCCTTTTAGATATTTAAGCCAAACCTTATCGTCATCCTTGACCCTTATCTTTCTCCTATGTTCCATACCTAATTTGCCAGAAAATTTGGTAGGATCCACCTACAGATATCTCCAGAACCAAGACTGTTCTCATCACCTCTACTGCTGCCACCATGGTGTGGGGCTCAGACATCTTCAGCCTGAATTTCTGGAATATCTTAACTGGTCTCCCTGCTTCAGATCTTTCCCTGCTATAGAATATCCTCAGCCCGGAGGCCACAGTGAGCCTTCTGCTCGGAACTCTCCAGTGGCTCTCCATGTCACCAAGGGTCAAAATCCTCACTATGGCCAGCCAAGCCCTCTGTGACCTGGCCCTTGGCGACTCTCTGACTTCATCTCTTACCCATCTTCTGGGACTTCACAGCTATACTCTCCTCCTACCTGAGCCTCTAACACACTGGCACACTCTGGCCTCAGGGTCTGCTCACTTAACGACTATTTATTTAGAGCCTGCCTTCTGCATACATACTGTATTAGGTTCTGTAAGGGGTACATGAATAAAATAAACATGATCTCTGTCTCAATAACAGCTAAAATAGCTAACATTTATATGGCATTTCCTATATGCCTGGCACTATTCTAAGTGCTTTAACTCGTTTGATCCTCAACCCCTATGAGAGAGCTCCTACTATTATCCCCAATTTTTGGATGATGTGACTAAGGAATAGAAAGGTTAAGTCACTTACCCATGGTTTTGCAGTAAGTGGTGGAGCCACTTATTCAAAATAGGCAGTCTGCCTCCAGAATCTGTATACTTAATTAACCTTGGGGCTCTTGAGTATTTATCTATCCCAGGACCTTCAACAAATGCCCTCAGTGTCAAGCATGCAACTTCCACCCCAAAATGTGGTTTTTGCACTGTCTAGATTGCTCAATAAATAAAGTCCTGATACTTAGTGGTTATCTAATATCCCATACTAGCTAAATGAGTCAACTCTTAACACAAGTCTCACTAAGGTGCATTCATATTTGTACCTCAGTGTTATCATGAATCATTGTATGTCCTTTAGTTATATATGCATAGTCAAAACTGTGATATTGAATCTGCTTATGCCAAGGGTCTCCCACACTGTGAAGAGTAGTAGAGATAGTAGAGATAGCTTCAGTGCTTTGAGATTTAAGCACATTTTGTGCTTAAGACATTATTGTGATAAGTTTGGTTATATGGTAAACAAACAAACTTGTCAAGGGGTGGAATATCTTTTTATGTTAGGACATATGCTCATATGCACATAAAAAATTGGAAAACAGGATTGCCCTCATATGCCTTTATCTTGATTTACAACTTGGTAATAAACTGTTTTAAATAAGGTTGCTTAGACACTAACTGCTGAGATTTTAACTTTCTTGTCTGTTTAATTTCCATAGTATATTATCTAAACTTTCAGATTAACATCACGGATATCTAAAATTTTTTTTGAGAATCAATATGTACAAAAATCATCTCTTTTTCAGGAAAACATACTAAGAGAATCACATGTGGATGTTGGAATGCAGAAAACATGCTCGCTTTAGGTGGTGAAGATAAAATGATTACAGTTAGTAATCAGGAAGGTGACACAATAAGACAGGTAATACAGTAACATCTCTTTGGTCTGCTATGTTCAAATTTTCTTCCAAAACAAAGTTTGTCTATCAAAAAATTTAAAAATCTCTATGTGAGATATGTATACAATAACTTCACATTCTAAACATCAATTTTTTTAATGTATTAGGACATTTTTCTTTAATATGAATACTTTATCCAAATATCCTCCTTTGTACATTTCCCATTGGCTAGTATTAGCATGGATTATCAGCTCTGTGGTTATAGTCAAACAGTATATTAGTGAAATAACTCTTATTTTATATACGTATATTTATGGCATAAATGTTAACAACTGGACTCAGTCAGGTAATGTAATCAACTGCCTGATTCTAAAGCCCACTCCTTTAGCTGATATGTTAAATTGCTTCCAAACTAATTCTAATTAAATTTAATTTTAGGATTAAATTTTACTGATGTTCAAATTTCCCGAGATTGATTAGATCTTCAGAGGCTCCTCTCAAGGGAATTTGTATTACCCATAGCTATAGAAGCTCACCAGTGGCAGAATTTCACTTTGGATGACTTGGCTTATGATTTATTACTTCTAGAGCAATATTGACATTCTTTGAATACCTGCTAGTTACATGGCACTGTGCTATGTACTATAGAAGAAATATGAAATATGACTACAGAAGAAATAAGAAATATGGCCCTATATTAACTGTCTATTGCTGCATAATAAAATACCCTCAGAACTTAGCAGTTTAAAACAACAAACACTGCTTTGCAGTTTTTGTGGATGAGGAATCCAGGTGCAGCTAAGCTGGGTACTTCTGCCTCAGGGTCTCTCATGAGGCTGCAATCATTTTATCAGTCTGAACTGCAGTCTTATCTGAAGGCTTGACTGGGGACCACAACAAAGCAGCTGGCAAGAGAGTGAGAATAGTCATTCAAGACTTAAGCTGCAATCATTAATAAATAACCTGATCTCAAAATTATTTTTGCTGTATTCTGTTCTCTAGAGGTGAGTCACTAGGCCCAGCCTACACTGAGGGGCTGGATGGGAATTACACAAAGGCATGAACACCAGGAGGTGAGGATCATTCCAGACCATCTTAGAGGCTGCCCACCATAGGCCCCCTACTCTCAAGAAGAGAAAACTAATCATGATAAAACATATATCATCTTATATGATTATCAAATTGTGTGATATAGCTTACAAGTCCTGTAACATTTGTGAGACAGAGGAGATAAATGAAAGTTGGATTGTGAATCTGTAAGAGAAAAGATGATCTAAATCAGTCAGGGTATAGGCAAAACTGTTGTAACAACGAGACCCAAAATTACAAGGACTCTAAGAATATGGTAGTTTGGGTGGTTTTTCCTCTTTTTTTTTCTCATAAAACAGAGAGGGGTAAGCATGTCATCTATGTATCTCTGCTTCTCAAGGTTGTATAAATTCCCCCTTCCTTCCTTCCCCTCCCTTCCTTCCATCTTATTGTTCTGCCATTTTCTAGAGTGTTTTGCCCTCATGTACATGGTTAAAGCAAGCATACCAGCACCTCATTTCAGCCCCAGGCAAGGAAAAAAGAGAAGTGGAGTGCAAGAAATTTGTGAACGACCTAATCTGGAAGATGCAATCATAATTTCCATTCATATCATATATCCAGAACCTAGTTATATGGTCACACCTTGCTGCTGCCAGGGAAGCTGCAAATTTAGTCTGCCTAGGTGATCATGTGCCCTGCTAAAACTTGTTTTAATGGGTATTGTAAGACATTTAGCAGTCGCTATCATTCACTCCAAGCAGAACAGAACAAAGATAAGAGGAAAAACTTATTACAGCTCGTTCATGGCTTATTCCAGACTGGACTGACTGAAGATTTGGACTTTGACTGAGAATTTATAGAAGATAAGTCTGAAGAAGAAAGTTGGTTCTTGTAACTGGAAAGCTTTGAAAGTGAGATAGAAGTAACTCAGTCATGTTGAGCAGACCATAGCATGATTACAGTGGTTCTTAAGGAAGGTTAATATGGCATTACAATAGAGATGTTAAAATATATATATATATATATATCATTACTGTAAAAAATAGTTTCTAGAAACCTTGTAATTTTGATCCATCTATATTGGTGTCCTTTAGAATTAGAATGCTACAGGTCCCCCCTCTTGTATCCATATCACACATCATCAGTAGATATTGGCATTTTTTTTCTTCAATGAATCAAGACCTTAGAATACTTTTCCACACATAACATCCAAGGAAGCCACTACCACTGAGCCATTATTAACATACAAGACAACTCTTTCCCATTTTTAATCCCCAAGAAGTATGTTTCCAGAATTTGGCATACTACTTAAGTTATGATGCAGTAAACAAAACATACGTTATAAGTATTGTTTTGTCTGGTATTTTCTCTGCATTGCTTTGACTTGGCTATTCTGCAGAGCACTCCATTGTAACTTGTGTGGATTTATCTTTATTTATCCTGCTGAGGACTTGTCTTGCTTCCTGAATCTGAAGATTGCTGTCTTTCATCAATCCTGGAAAGTTCTTAGTCATTATCTCTTTGAAATTCACCTCTCGCCATTTCTATTCTGTCTTACAAGAGCAACTGTTAGACATATGTTGGATCTTCTTATATCTCTTGATGTCTCTTTCATAGTTTCTTTTTGTCACTCTTTGCAATCTTCAGGATAATTTCCTCAAATCAGTTAACTTATTCTTTCTTCAAATTTGTCTAATCTGTCCATCCCATTGAGTCTTTATTTTAATGGCTCTACTTTTTATCTGTAGAAAGTACTTTGTAGTTCTTTTTAAAATCTGCCTGGACTCTTAAAGAAAGTGTTGTCTTTTCTTATATTTATGAGTCCTTTTATATTTTTAGCCATTTTAAATGTATTTATGATCTCTTTCTGATAATTCTGTTCTTTTTAGATCTGGTGACTCTTGCTCTTGATCCATTGTTTGTTTCTGAGTTTTCTCATTTTGAATTGTGAGCTCATCTCCAGCAGGGCTTGACTGTGGAAGTTTTTTGAAGCCTTTGAAGAGGCTTTAGATTCATTTTGGCCAAACACCGCAGGGAGTTTCTAGACCACTCAAAGTATAACTTTGGACCTTAGACCACAATGAGCATAGGAGGGAAAGTTTTTGATTTTAAAAGAATTTTTTCTGACCCAAAGCCCAGCTTGAGCCAAATGGGCTTCCTTATTGTCTCCCTTTACCAGAGCTGCTGCTCTGGATATCTGCAGCATCAGTTTCTGCACACACTTTGGTTTTCAATTTGATCTTTGCTTATGGTCCCTGGAAATCTTCCTAACCTTCTTTCAAGCTTATCTTAGCCATTTAATAAGATACGTGTTCAGTTTCATCCAGAATTTCTAGAAGTTTGTAGCAGTGGGATTTTCAGGTTGTTAGTCCAACCTGTAACAGAAATGAAAACAAGTTACCTGTTTTAGTAATAGAATGAATTTGATTTTGGGGTTTATTCATAGTGATAGTATTTTCACCCTTGCAGACACCAGTGAGATCAGAGCCTGGCGACATGCAGTTTTCCATGATGAAGACTGATGACCGAACCTCCACTGCTGAAAGCACGGTAAGAGTTCTAAATCAAATCCAGGCCCAAATTATTTTGGTAATTTTTTAGGATATTCTGTCTCCTTTTCTAGTATGGTTCAGAATCTATAGTGATAAATAAATTATAGTCCTTCACTTATTAAAGCAATGCAGGCCCCAGTTTCTCAGGCCTAAATGTTTTTTCTGCTGCCACCTAATATCACAGCAAGTGAGGACAGTTTCCTGTTACACTTGCTGCTCTTCTTACTCTTATGGTAGCAAAAACAGTGGGGGCACCTTGAAAAGCAAGAGTGTTGATTTCTCTATCATTTTTTTAAATTTTCACTCTATCAGATGTGGGGACCAGAGCTATGGAAATTATAGTTTTATTTTTTTAATACCTTAGATTGTTTTCCCTGCCACATTTTAACATTCTGAAATCCAGATGATTTTCACAATCAACAAGAATATATTTAATGAAGTAATGTTCCTTTATTTCTCAAAAAGCTATTATTAAAGTGATAATAACTCCTAACTGGTAGCATCTTAGAATCAAGGAAATATATCAAAGTGTTTCTCTTTACATATATATATCCATTACCCTTAATGAGCCCAAATAAGTAATTCACTCTTTTCTCTCCCCAACACAGTTAGACCCTCAACTGAGAATTATAGTTAAGTACCAACTTGTAACAGCAGGATAGTAGTCTAGCCACACTGACCAGTGCCCTGCAGGTGATGGGAAGAGTGATGATATAAAAAGCCAAGCTAGATTATCCACACAGGTGTGGACCTGTAATCCCAGATAGCCCAAAATCAAAATCAGACGGCCTTAGAAGACTCTCTGTACTCCGGATATGAATTCAGTTTCAATGGAAGTATGTCAGACCTACCTCCCTGTACTGCACAGGACTCAGAGGTACATCGAGCTATTTTAGTGTACTTCCAAGGGTGTATTGCATATACGTGAAGCCAAGTATCCTTCCCAGACTGTATATTAGTAAAATGTTACAAATGTTTTGAGTTAGTCACATTGTTACCTTACTAATTATAACATTTAACGTGCTAAATTTGGCTCATTGTTTTTCTAAATTAGGTTTATGCTCTTTGGATTTGCTTATTAGTCTTTTCATGAAGTGCTGAGTAATTCATTTCATAATCTCTTTTCTTTTCTGGCAGATAAGTGTAGTGGTTGGCAAGAAAACTTTGTTTCTTTTTAATCTGAATGAACCAGATAACCCAATTAATCTGGAGTTTCAGCAGTGCTACGGCAACATTGTCTGCTATAGTTGGTATGTACAAAAGCTCATTACAGAAGGATACCCCTGTGTTTTCCCTTACTAATTATATTTAATTTTTGTCTGTAGCATTTTCACTTCTCTATGTAACATTTTCTGGATTATAGTCTATGATTTATTATGTGGAACTACCTAGCATAGTATCTGACAAATAGGCCCTTGATAAATTATATTCTCTAATTCCTTAGTTTTAAGGTATTTGCTTATTTACTGTATTGCAAATGATAGTTAATCTTCCTTTTTACTGTATTATTGCCTTTGTTGCTATAGGTATGGTGATGGCTACATCTTGATTGGTTTTTCACGTGGAATTTTTATGGTCATTTCCACTCATATTCAAGAGATCGGTCAAGAGATATTTCAAACTCGTGACCATAAAGATAGTCTAACCAGTATTGCAGTATCACAGACCCTTAACAAAGCTGCTACATGTGGTGATAACTGGTAAGTTATATTCACATATTCCCAGGAAAGCTTATATAAGGAATATTCAAGAGATTCAACAGGACATTGTTAACTAATGTGAATCTATCAACCATAGTTGCACTGTTAGAATATGTTTGCAGTTGAAAATTCCTAACATGTCTTTACCTCTGCCTTTAACACTTGGGGTAATACCTAAAATACTAAATGCGTACTAAATACAAAACCTAAAATGGAGTATGCTTGAAAATCAATCTTAAAAATAAAATAGGCACTTCTGGGTAACATGGAGTAAGCACGCTCCACCCTGTCACTCTCACTGAATACAGCCATAAAACCTGAACAGAATCCATGGAACAGCTATTTAAGGACTCTGAAAAGTAAATAGTAGCAGGCAGATTGGAGAAGAAGGCCGGCGTTTGAAGTATCACTGAGCCAGTGGTGAGTCTCCCATTTGTCTTCTGGTCTCTCTCAGCCAGGACTCAAGGCAGCCTGAAACCTGGACCCTGGATGTAAGCACCAGGCAGAGAGAGAGAACTCTGAGAGAAGCCCTTTAGTTCTGGCTCAAGTTGCAGGAAAGAGAACTCCTAACACTCAGAGAAAGTTGGGGGAATCCCCCAATTTTTTTTTCTTTCTTTGTTCTCTCATGCCCCAGCCACCAAGCATTCTCACCATGGCAGTGACAGCAAGGACCCACAGGCACCTAAAACTCTGATGAAGGGTAACCTTCCTCTCCAATTGGAGGAGCTGTGGTCCCGAGAAGGTGGGGCATACCCTTGTTATTTATTTTTCTCTCTGTCCTCTCACTACTTGGCTGCAGGCACAGTTGTAGGAGGTACAAGGTAGAGCAGAGCAACTAGAGCCCCAGCTTTCCTGCTGGAAGCTTTCCTGCTGGAAGACCAAAAAGGGGAGCCCCAGGGAACAGAATATACCAGGGAGGTCCTAGAGAAGGAGAAACTCTGGAAAGCAACCTTATAAAGATATTTATGAACTCCCAGGTTCATCCCTGAGCTGTGTGTGTGTATCACATCCTAAACACATACCAAAAGACTTTGAGAACTGAAATAAGGGATAGATCATAGCCCATGTCCTATACTGGCCAAAGAGTAGGGCATACAGGGACATATCCGAGTACCACTGCAAAGGCTTTGGAAGTGGAACTGACACTGAAATCATAACCCACAGAAGGCTGGTTAAAATGTGTGGCCTGAACCCAACTGGGCTGTTTGCCTGCTTAAAAAAAGAAAAAAAAAATTAACCTTCTCTGTGGGATTTAAACAAGACAGAGTCTCATAACATAATATTCAAAATGTCCAGAATATAACACAAATTACTTGACATATGAAGAATCAGGAAAATTTCAACTCACTTGAGAAATGGCAATCAAAAGACACCAATGCCAAGATGATGCAAATAGCAGCTATTATAAAAATGCTCCAAGAAGTAAGGGCTAGCATTCTCAAAACAGATGGGAACAGTCTCAGAATAGAAATAGAGCTTATAAAGAAGAACCAAATGGAAATTCTGGGACTGAAAAAATAATATTAATGCAGTGTATGTAACACCAGAATGGAAATCACAGAGTAAAAGAGTTGGTGAAGTTGAAGGTAGAGCAATAGAAATATCCATTCAGACCCAGAGGAAAAAAAGATTGGGAAAAAAAAAAAAAAAATGAGCAGAGCCTCAGGGACCTGTGAAACTACCAAAGGTCTAACATTTGTGTCTTAAGAATCTCAGAAATGATGGCCGGAAACTCTCACATTTGGCAAAAGACATAAGCCTATATATAAGTTCAGCAAACCCCAAAAGGGTAAATCCAAAGAAATCTAGGCCCAGACACATCATAATCAAACTGCTAAAAACTAAAGGCAAAGAAAAGATTTTGAAAGCAGCCAGAGAACATTTTGAATGACAGCAGATTTCTCACCATAAACCATAGAGGCCAGAAGGAAACTCACAACATTCTTAAAGTGCTGAAAGAAAAGAATTGTTAACCAAACCTCTATCTATATCCAGTAAAAATATCCATCAGTAATGAAAGTGAAATAAAAACATCCTCAGATGAAGGAGAATGAAGAGAATTTACTGCCAGTGGACCTCCTCTAAAAGAATTGCTGAAGGAAATTCTTCAGATAGAAGAAAACAGATGACAGGAGGAAATTTGGAACATCAAGAATAAAGGAAAAGCAACAGTAATGGTAAATAGCTGGGTAGGTAAGGTGGAGGCAGGGGAGACTGTTGGTCACAAGGGCTATTGGTGAAGTCACATAAAGAACTTACATTTGCTTGTGTGGGCTGCTATGTAGGGCATGCATGTGCAGGAAGGACTAGTGTTAGTTTAAGGTCCCTGCAAGCCACTTGGCCAAGTAGAGGCCAAGGAAGCTACATCATGGTGTAGCTTAGCTAAACTCTCAACAGACTTGGACCGTGTTGTAAACCAACCAGACCTAGCAGACATCTACAGAACACTCCACCCAACAACAACAGAATACACATTTTTTCCAAGCACCCATGGAACATTCACCAAGGTAGACCATATCCTGGACCATGAAACAAACCTCAGCAAATTGAAATTGAAATCATACAAAATGTGTTCTCTAACCATCATGTAATCATGCTTGAAATCAGTAGCAGAAAGACAACAAGAAATTCTCTGAACACTTGGAAACTAGACAACCTACTTCCATAACTCATGGGTCAAAGAGTAAATCTCAAAGCAAATTAAAAAATACATAGAACTTAGTGAAAATGGAATTGCAACATATCAAAATATATGAGAGGCAGCTAAACCATTTCTGAGAAGAAAATTTATAGTATAAATTCATACACAGGAAAGAAAAGATTTCAAATCAATTAGCTAAGTTCCTACCTCAAGAAACTAGAAAAAGAAGAGCAAAATAGGCCCAGAGCAGAAGGAAGAAAGTAATAAAGAGCAGAAATTGAAAATTAAAAAATAAAAAAATTAATTAAAAAGCTGGAATTTTTGAAAAAAAATGATAAGTCTCTAGAAAGGATGACAAAAATAGAAGACACAAATCACCAATATCAGGAGTGAAATAGAGGTATCACTACAGATCTGAAAACCATTAAAAGGAGAAAGGAATACTACAAACAACTTTATACTCAGAAATTTGACAACTTAGAAGATAGGGAACACAACCCAATCAAAAAATGGGTGGAAGATCTAAATAAACATTTCTCTAAAGAAGACATACAGATGGCCAAAAAGCATATGAAAAGATGCTCAACGTATTAATTATTAGAGAAATGCAAATCAAAACTATAATGGGATATCACCTCATACCAGTCAGAATGGCCATCATCAAGAAAATCTACGAACAATAAATGTTGGAGAGGGTGTGGAGAAAAGGGAACCCTCCTACACTGTTGGTCAAAAAGATATGTGCACCCCAATGTTCATTGCAGCATTATTTATAATGGCCAAGACATGGAAGCAACCTAAATGTCCATCAACAGAGGAGTGGATAAAGAAGATGTGGTACATATATACAATAGAATATTACTCAGCCATAAAAAAGAACAAAATAATGCCATTTGCAGCAATATGGATGGACCTAGAGATTGTCATATTGAGTGAATAAGTCAGACGGAGAAAGACAAATATCATATGATATCGCTTATATGTGGAAGCTAAAAAAAAATGGTACAAATAAACTTATTTATGAAACAGAAAGAGAGTCACAAATGTAGAAAACAAACCTATGGTTACCAGGGGGGAAGGGAGGGAAGGGATAAATTGGGAGATTGGGCTTGACATATACATACTACTATATATAAAATAGATAACTAATAAGGACCTACTGTATAGCACAGGAAACTCGACTCAATATTCTGTAATGACCTATATGGGAAAAGAACCTAAAAAATAGTGGGTATATGTATATGTATAACTGATTCACCTTTCTGTGTACGTGAAACTAACACAACATTGTAAATCAACTATATTCCAAAAAAAAAAAAAGAAACAGTTCTTCAAAAGCCACTATCAAAACTCAACCCAGATGAAATAGATAATCTGAATTAGCTCTGTAACCATTAAAGACATTGAATAATAATTTTAAAGCTCCTGAATAATAAATCTTCACATCCAGATGGTTTCACTGGAGAATTCTACCAAATATTTAAAAAAGAATTAACACCAATTTTACAAAATCTCTTCAGAAAGAGGAGGAAACACTTCTCAACTTATTTTACAAGGCTAGTATTACCCTATACCAAAGCAAATAAAGATAGTATTAAAAAAAGAAAGATGGGCTTCCCTGGTGGCGCAGTGGTTGAGAGTCCACCTGCCGATGCAGGGGACACGGGTTCGTGCCCCGGTCAGGAAGATCCCACATGGCACAGAGCGGCTGGGCCCGTGAGCCATGGCCACTGAGCCTGCGCATCCGGAGCCTGTGCTCCGCAACAGGAGAGGCCACAACAGTGAGAGGCCCGCGTACTGCAAAAAAAAAAAAAGAAAAGAAAGAAAGAAAGAAAACTAGAGATCACTGTCTCTCATGAACTTAGACACAAAAATCCTCAACAAAATTGAGCAAACTGAATCCAGCAATGTAAAAAAAAATTGTGCCTCATGACCAAGTGGGATTTATTCCAAGTATGCAAAGCTGGCTTAACATTCAAAAATCAATGTAATTACCATATCATCAGTCAAAGAAGAAAAATCATATGATCACATCAATTGACACACACAATTCACTAAATCTAACACGTATTCATAATAAAAACTCTCAGCAAATTAGGAATAGAGGGGAATTACCTCAACTTGATAAAGAACATCTACAAAAAACGTATAGATAACATCATATTCTATGGTGAAAGACTGAATGCTAGCCCCCTAAGATTGGGAACAAGGCAAGGATATCCACCTTCATTACTCTAACTCAATCTAATATTAGACATTCTGGTCACTGCAGTAAGGCAAGAAAAAGAAATAAACCACATCCAGATTGGAATGGGAGAAGTATAACTATTTTTATTTGCAGGTGACATGTTTGTCTATGTAGGAAATCCCAAGGAATCTACAAACTCTTAGAACTAAAACTAATAAGTGAGTTCAGCAGGGTGGCAAGATACAAGGTCAACACACAATCAATTGCATGTCTATGTACTAACAATGGACATGCGGAAACCAAATTTAAAATATACAATTTTTAATCCAAAGAAAATGAAATACTTAGATACACACGTCACAAAATATGTACAAGGTCTGTATGCTGAAAACTACAAAATGCTGCTGAAAGAACTCAAAGTAGATACAAGTAAATGGAGAGACATAATGTGTTCATAGAGTGGGAGACTCAACACAGTAAAGATTCCAATTCTCTCCAAATCGATCTATAGATTTAATGAAATTCATATCTGAACCCCAGCATGATTTTTTGTAGATAGAGAAAGCTTATTCTAAAATATATATGCAAAATCATAAGCCCTAAAATAGCCAACAGCAGTCTTTTAAAAAGAACAATAAAATTTTACCTGATATTAAAGCTTAGTATGTAGCTACAGTAATCAAGGCCATAGATTAATGGGAACAGAATAGAGAAGCCAGAAATAAACCCACACAAATATGCACATCTGATTCTTGACAAAAATGCAAAAGTAATTAAATAGAATTAAAATAGCCTTTTCAACAAATGGTGCTAGAGCAGTTGGAGATCCATACACCAAAAAAATTAACCTGAACCTAAACCTCACACCTTAATCAAAACTTAACTCAATGCATCATGGACTTAAATGTAAAATGTAAAACTGTGTAAAACAGGAAATCTTTTGGATCTAGGGCTAGGCAAACAGTTCTTAGATATGAAACCAAAAACATCTATATGAGGAGAAATTGCTAAATTAGGTTTCATCAAAATTTAAAACTTTTGCTCAGTGGAAGATTCTGTTAGGAGAATGAAAAGATAAGCAGCAAAATGAGAGAAGATATTTTGCAAACCACGTATCCAACAGAGGACTAGTGTCTGGAATACATAAAGGGCTCTTTCAAAACTCAAAAGTAAAAAACCCAACAGTCCAAGTAGAAATGGGTAAAAGACATTTCAGCAAAGAGGATATACAGACAGTAGATAAACACATGAACAGATGTTCAACATCATTAACTATTAGGGAAATGCCAACTAAAACCACAGTGAGATATCACTACACATCTATAAGAATGGCTATAATTAGGGACTTCCCTCGTGGTCCAGTGGTTAAGAATCCACCTTCCAGTGCAGGGGACACGGGTTCAAGCCCTGGTCAGGGAACCAAGATCCCACATGCTGCAGGGCAACTAAGCTCATGCACTGCAACTACTGAGCAGTCAAGCCACAACTAGAGAGCCTGCGTGCCACAACTACAGAGAAGCCCAAGCACTGCAACAAAGAGCCCGTGCGCCGCAACAAAAGATCCCGCCTGCCGCAACTAAGACCCGACACAGCCAAAAATAAACAAATATTTTTTAAAAAGAATGGCTATAATTTAAAATATGTAGTGATAACACCAAATGTTGGTGAGGGTGAGGAGAATCTGGATCATTCATACATTGCTGGTAGGAATGTAAATTGGTACAGCTACTCTGGAAAACAGTTTGGCAGTTTCTTAAAAAAAACTAAACATGCAGTTACACTCCTGGCCGTTTTCCCCAGAGAAACCAAAACATGTTCACAGAAAACTCTGAATATGAATGTTTATAGCACCTTTATTTGTAATAGTTGAAAACTAGAAACAATCCAGGTGTCCTTCAGTGGGTGAACGGTTAAATAACCTGGTATTCCATAGTGTGAAATACTACTCAGCAATAAAAAGGAACAAACTATTCATGCACGCAAAAACTTGGATGAATCTCCAGAGAACTATGATTGAAGAAAGGTAATCCCCATAGGTTGCATACTGTATGATTTCATTTACATAATATTCTTGAAATGATAAAGTTATAGAAGCAGAACAGACTAATGGTGGCTGGAGCTTAGGGATAGCTCTGGGGTGTGGTGGGGAGGAAGGAGGTAAGTGTGTTTATAAAAAGGGACATACAAGGGATCGTTGTGGTGATGGGAACCCTCCTGTATCCTGACTGTGGTTGTGGCTCTCAGGAACCTCCTGTGTGAAAAAATCTCATAGAACTAAACACACACACACACACACACACACACACACACACACACACACACACACACACACACACACACACACACACACACACACACACACACACACACACACACACACACACACACACACACACACACACACACACACGTAAGACCAGGGACATCTGAATAAGATTCATGGATTTTATCAACGTCAACATCCTGATTATGATATTATACTATAGTTTTTCAAGGTGTTACCATTGGGGAAAAAGGTAAAAGTTACACAGAATCTCTCTGTTACTTCTTACAACCACATGTGGACCTATAATTATATCAAAATTAAAAGTTTAATTAAATGAAAACATTTAATGTTTTAAATGAAAGGAAAAATATATAAGTGGGACAGTGGGAGGGAGGAGAAGGGAGGAAGGAAGGAGAGGGGAAGGGAGACAGGAAGAAAGAAATGTTGCAACCATTAGGTCCCGCTACACAGCTTTCATTCGCATTAGCCTACTTACTCTTCCCAATAACCCCGTGAAGTAACATTATGCCTGCATTTTTCAGAGCTTTCCACCTAGGCCTTGTGATTCCAAATTGAATGCTCTTTCTATTATACGTCACTTCTTTTTGTAGGAAAAAACTCTTGGGATGGGCGGGGCGGGGCGGGGCGGGGCGGGGGGGAGGACACATTGCAAAGAGGAACCTGCTTCAGCTTGCAATAATTAATACTGCTCAGGGGAATGTTTTCCTACTCAAACTTTTCTTCAGTATAACTTAAACCTCCTTGTTCCTGAAGCTGTAGATTAGAGAGCTGAGGCACAACCCTACCCCACAACTCAACAAACAAACAAAAATTTAAAGGATAAAATATAGTTAAATATAGAAAATTTAATATTTTCTTACCTTAACCCAGTGGATCCTCCTTTTTTTGAAGAACACTGACCTGTTCCATAGCTTATAATTGTTTGTGAAGAAAAACAATTTAACTTAGCGGTCATATTTAAAGGACATTTTTTTAATTTTTCAGCATTAAAATCCATGACTTGGCAGAATTAAAAGACATGTATGCTATAATCAACCTGGATGATGAAAATAAAGGTACTGATTTTTCTGTAGCAGAATGACATTTTATCGTTTCGATTACAGAGAGTAATGTGTTACTGTATGGTTTGCATTAATTATAGGAGGAATAAAATTAACACCTTTCACTAGAGTTCCCTAAGATAGCCTCCTTATTTCAGTAATTATGTTGAGTCATACTCCTTGACTAGAAGCATATAAGTCCACTTTGATTCGAAGATTTCTGGTGCGTTTTATCCCAAATCCAGTTGCAAAAACTAAATTCTTACATACCTTCCCTTTGAGCCAGTGTTGAATGAATCAGGGCTCATGTTCATAAGCCAATCCATGATGAACGTCCTAGTCTAAATAAAGACTATTTAAACTATTTTTTAAATTTGAAGATTTTTATGCCTCTAGCAGCTTAAGTGAAGAGAGTTGCTTGTTTGCCTGCAACAGTATCTCTGTTTTTGAATAATCCTTTATTATGTCCATTATTTCAGGATTGGGCACCTTGTCCTGGACAGATGATGGTCAGTTGCTGGCACTGTCTACCCAGAGGGGATCGCTCCATGTTTTCCTGACCAAGCTCCCTGTCCTCGGGGATGCCTGCAGCACCAGGATTGCATATCTCACCTCCCTCCTTGAAGTCACCATAGCCAATCCTGTTGAAGGAGTATGAAAATGCTGTTACTTTTATTTATTAATAAAATCAAAACAGTTTCAGCGGTTAACTACTGTTATTTTTCTCTATTATAGGAGCTACCAGTCACAGTTTCTGTGGATGTGGAACCCAACTTTGTAGCAGTAGGGCTTTATCACCTGGCTGTGGGAATGAATAATCGAGCTTGGTTTTATGTCCTTGGAGAGAACGGCAAGTCTAAAGCCAGTTGTTTTCTTATCTAGCATATAATTTGTTTTTATTTAGGAAGCACTGATAGTTTCTTTTAAGACCAAGTCTTTCACTCTTTTTCTTCAGACATCTCTTTCTTAGCTTAAATGGTTTTGCAAATCCTCTAAAAATTTGTAATAGTTGAAAACTAGAATTTTGCATAATTTTTGGAAAGGTTTTATTCTTTATCTTTGTTGTGAAGACACCGTGGTATAGTGGGGCAGAGTGTGATCTTTAGAACTGGGCCCTGGGTTCAAATTCCCTTCTGCCCCTTTTAGCTGGGTGCCTGTAGACAAATTCTTTACCCCTCTGAGCCTTGGTTTACTCATCTGGAAAATGAGGATTCTTCTACTTATGAGGAAAATTAAATGAAATAAAATGTGTGATCTGCTTTTGCACACAGTCTTTCTTAGGCACTTCTTGGTCTGGTGGGTACTTAGTAAATGTTGATTCCCTCCCCCGCTTTATTCTTTGAAAAATGACCATTAGCATCTGAAGGGAGCCTTGCTTTTTCTTCCCCTCCTTCCTCCTCTCCACCCCTTTCCCCACTGGAGGTCAGATATCCCTCAGGAACAGAGCCAACCTGAGAATTATCGTTAGATGTTCTATTAAGCTTATTGTCACTAAGGTTTAATTTTTGGTTGTTTTGCATGTGATTTTATTTTACGTTACTTTGTTTCATGTGAACCACTATGAAATTCCTGAAGGCAAATTTATATGGCAACTAAGATTTTCTTTAGAATGGCTAAAATAAAAATTTTAGGTTCAGAATATTCTTGCAAAGGCACACGTTTAAAACTTATTTGCAAATCATTAATTAGATCATTTTATTTATATTTTAATGTGTTTGGTTTTGTTTTAATTGCTGCAGCTGTTAAAAAATTGAAAGATGTGGAGTATCTGGGGACAGTAGCCAGCGTTTGCCTTCATTCTGACTATGCAGCTGCACTTTTTGAAGGCAAAGTCCAATTACATTTGGTAAGTATAATTTTGATGTCCTGAGGCCTGCTCAGGTAAGTGATGAACAGCCTAATGTTTTATTATCAAGAACTTTGGTCAAGAAGCGACCATATGCTTTGTGACCACCTAGAGGGGTGGGATATGGAAGACTGGAGGGAGCACAAGAGGGAAGAGGTATGGGAACATATGTATATGTACAGCTGATTCACTTTGTTATACAGCAGAAACTAACACACCATTGTAAAGCAATTATACTCCAATAAAGATTTTTAAAAAACAAACAAACAAAAAACAGCATTAAGGTAAAAACTAGGAAATCTGAATAAAGTATGGAGTTATGTTATAAATGATGTTTCGATATTGGTTATTATTTGTGATAAACATACCATACTCATGTAACGTGTCAATGACAGGGGAAACCGGGTGTGGGGTATATGAGAACTCTACTATCTTCACATCTTCTCTGAAAATCTTAAAAGCACTCTAAAATAAAGATTTATTTTTAAAAAATAAAAAAAATAAAGAAGCAACCATATGACAGACTAACTAGAAAGCCAGATGTGGATAAAGGATTAACAGAACTCCTTACCCTTCTGCACGAGCTGTTCAGTTGACTCCCAAGCTCTGTTCCCATGAAACCTGACAAGAGTTTCAGCTGTGCTACTCACAACATTGCTTATGGTAAAAATGACTGTGTAGACTGCATCTAGGAGGAACTATAAGTAAATTGTAAAAACTGATGGGAATGCCATACGTCTGGCTTCCTGGAATGCACTGACCCATGTATTTGGGCATGTCACTTGTGGGGATCTTGAAACTATGTCTGTTGAGTTGCTCAAAAGATATTGGCCCCTGAAATATGGGGCTTCTCAACCAGGGCATCTCCCACATCTGTTTCTTGGCTCTTTGCTTCTGGGAAGCCAAAGAGACTAGCTACTAGACAACTGCAGAGCCTGCTGCGGAGACTATTCCCATTAAAAGGGATGTTTAATGTGCCCTGCTGGCATGCTGGGTTCCTTCCTGATATCTTTCTGAGTAAACTGGTCTGTGATAGTTTGGTGAGTCTGAATGTTTAGCTGAACTTAAGAAAAAGACTCTCCCCTACCCCTTAAATGTTGCAAACCAGGTTTATTCAGATAAATCTATGATCCACTATTATTCTTTATGTTTTAGATAGAAAGTGAAGTGTTGGATGCTCAAGAAGAACGTGAGACTCGACTTTTCCCAGCAGTGGATGATAAGTGCCGTATTTTATGTCATGCCTTAACTGGTGATTTCCTCATCTATGGCACAGATGTACGTATTGTCTTCCTTAATATAGGACATGGGGGAATTTCTCATTTTTACTTTGTAATTTGTTTATTATATATGTGTTTATATACATCTATTATATAGATATCATATGTGCAACTACAAACATTATATACTTATGTAGAGCACATAGGTGGCGTGATTTGCCAGTGTCAAGTGCTTTTGTAACTATAAGCAATTTTGATGGCACAACGGCTTTGGAGTCTGGACAATCTGGGCTCAGATACTAGCTGTCTTACTTGCTACTTCCTGCTTGACACGTCCCAGCCTCATTTTCCTTATCTAGACGCTTTAAGGATTTAATTTGATGACAAATGTAAGACACGTCATTCAACTTCAGCTCTCCAGTGCCTACTGGAGATGTGCCTGCTAAATGCCATTTAGTGGGCATTTAATTAAAATTAATTGAATATTGAGAATCCCACTTCAATGTTTTCTCTTTTGAACCACCAATACCCTGTACTCCTAAATATTACATTAGCCACATATACATAAAACGTAGTTTAGTAATAGCATCTTATATTTGTAAAAAAGTTTTCAGAGTTTTTCAAAGCATATCATACCTCTTACCTTGCTTAGCCTCTAGAAGAATTCAGTAAAGTTGGTTTAAAAAAAAAAAAAGCATTGTTTTCCACGTTAGAAAACAATTATTCACTGTTTCAAAGGTTCCATTTTCTCATACTGTTTTCTGAACCGAGCATATTTTAAAACATGCTTATTGCCAGAAGAGAGACTTTTTAAATTTAAGTTTGACCACAAATAATGAGTCTTTGAGCTGTATACACAAGTAGGGTGGGTTTCATGTATCAGGTAAAGTGGTAAATGATACGGTAAATAAGTAGTAAATATAGTCATAAATATATAAGCAGAAAAGTTTTAGAGATAAGGATACTGAAGATTAAGTTAGTAAGTTTGTAGTAGAGGTGGACTTAACAAGCAAGATTTTCTGATGGAAAATCTACTCTTCCCACTGTGCCACACAGCATTGTGAAGTAAGAACTCAAAGTGTAGTAATCTGCCAATAACGTAGCATTTATCTCTATCTCAGTTTCTTTTTATTATTGAGGTATAATTGACATATAACATTACATTAGTTTCAGGTGTGCAGCATAATGATCCAGTATTTGTACATATTGCAAAATGGTAACCCTCTAGTTAACATCCATCACCACACAGAGTTACAAAATCTTTTTTTCTTATAAAATATCTCATTCTTGAGTGATTCGGAAAATATCGGGGTTTTTTTAACAGCTTTATTGAAGTATAATTGTTATACAATAAACCACACTATTGAAAGTCTATAATTTGATAAGTTTTGACATATGTATATCCTGTGAAAGCACCATCAACTTAATCAAAATAGTGAACATATTCATCACCCCCAAAAGTTTTCTCATGACCCTTTATGATTCCTTCTTCCCGTCCCTCCCCACTCAGTGCTTTCAGTCACTATAAATGAGTTTGTCTTTTCTAGAGTTGTATATAAATGGAATCATATAGTAGGCGCTCCTTTTGTCTGGCTCAGTATAGTTATTTTGAGATTCATCCATGTTGGTGTGTGTGTCAATAGTTCATTCCTTTTTCTTGCTGGGTAGTATTCCACAGTATGCATATATCATAATTTGCTTATCCATGAACCTATGGATGGACGTTGGTGTTACTTCCAGTTTGGAATATTTACAAATAAAGCTGCTATAAACAAATTTGTGTTCAAGTCTTTGTATAAACATATGCTTTCTTTTCTCTTGGATAAATGCCTAGAAGTAGAATGATATGTCATATAACAAGTGTATGTTTAACCTTTTAAGAAACTGACAGACTCTTCTAAATTAATTGGTTGTACCATTTTACATTCCCATCAACAGTGTATGAGTGCTCCAATTCCTCTACATCCTCACTAACACTTGATATGATCAGTCTTTTACATTTTAGCCACTCTAATAAGTGTGTAGTGATACCTCATTGTGATTTTAATTTGCATTTCACTAATGGACTAATGATGTACAACATCTTTTCATATGCTTATTTGCTAGCTGTATATCTTTGGTGAAGTGTCCAAGTTTTTTGACCATTTCTTTTTTTAAAAATTTACTTATTTATTTATTTATTTTTGGCTGCATTGGGTCTTCGTTGCTGCGTGTGGGCTTTCTCTAGTTGCAGCGAGCAGGGGCTACTCTTCATTGTGGTGCACAGGCTTCTCGTTGCAGAGCACAGGCTCTAGGCACGCAGGCTTCAGTAGTTGTTGCACATGGGCTCAGTAGTTGTGGTTTGCAGGCTCTAGAGCGCAGGCTCAGTAGTTGTGGTGAACAGGCTTAGTTGCTCCGTGGCATGTAGAATCTTCTCAGACCAGGGCTTGAACCCGTGTCCCCTGCATTGGCAGGCGAATTCTTAACCACTGCGCCACCAGGGAAGCCCTTGACCATTTCTTAATTGGATTGTTTGTTTTCTTATTGAGTTTTGACGGTTCTTCACACATTTTGGATTCAAGTCCTTTATCAGATATATGCTTCGCAAGTATTTTCCACCCAGTGCGTGAGTTGTCTTTTCAGTCTCTTAACAGTGTCTTTCAAATAGGAGAATTTAAAAATTTTTGACCAGGTCCAGTTTATCAATTTTTTTTTTTTTTTCAGTACGCGGGCCTCACTGTTGTGGCCTCTCCCGTTGCGGAGCACAGGCTCCGGACGCACAGGCTCAGCGGCCGTGGCTCACGGGCCCAGCCACTCCGCAGCATGTGGGATCTTCCCGGACCGGGGCATGAACCCGCGTCCCCTGCATTGGCAGGCGGACTCTCAACGACTGCGCCACCAGGGAAGCCCTATCAATTAATTTTTTTATAGGTTGTGCTTTGGGTGTCATATCGAAGAAATTTTTGCCTAACCCAAGGTCACAAAGTTTTTCTCTTATGTTTTCTTCTAGAAGCTTTCAACTTTTATGTTTTACATGGAGGTCTGTGATCCATTTTGAGTTAATTTTTGTTTATGCCGTGAGTATTGTGGGTTTTTTCCCTGCATATAGCTATTCAGTTGTTCCAGCAACATTTGTTGAAAACACTATTATTCTGTTGAGTCGATTTTGTACTTTTGTCAAAAATCAATTGTCCATAAATGCACAGATCTTTTTCTGGACTCTCTATTCATTCTCTTGATCTGTTTATCTGTCTTTACATCAGTATCACACTGTTTTGATTACTGTAGCTTTATAATAAGTCTTGAAATCAGGTAGTGTTAGCCCTCTAACTTTTGTGTGTCCTTTTCAAAGTTGTTTTGACTATCCTCAGTTTTTTGTATTCCCAGTTAGGTTTTACAATAAGCTTGTCCAGTTTTACAAAAAGCCTGCTGGGATTTTTATTGGGATCATTGTTGAACTTACAGATCAACTGCCATCTTAACAATATTGAGTCTTCCCACTGAGGAACAAGATACATATCTTCATTTATTTAGATTTTCTTTAATTTCTCTTAGCAATGTTTTGGAGTTTTCTGTGTGCAGGTCTTTCACATCTTGTTTCAGATTTATACCTAAGTGTTTCGTATTTTGGGTACTCCTATACATGGTATTGCTTTTTTATTTTGATTTCTGATTATTCATGTCTAGCATATAGACATGCAACTGACTTTTGTATATTCGTCTTGTATCCTGAAACCTAGCTAAACTCACTAGTTCTGATAGCGTTTTTTTTTTTTTTTGGTAAATTCCATTGGATTTTCTATATAGATGATCATGTCATCTGCTAATAAAGATAGTTTGACTTCTTCCTTTTCAGTCTGCCTTCTATTCCAATACATTGTTGGATAGAAGAAATGAGAGTAGACGTCTTCGTCTTGTTCTTGACCATTAAGATGATGTTAGCTGTAGATCTTTTACAGATTCCTGTTATCAGGTTGAAGAAGTTTTCTTCTATTCCTAGTTTACTAAGAATTTCTATGGATGTTGGATTTTATCAAATGCTTTTTCTCCATCTATTGAAATGATCACATGGGTTTTCTTTTTTAGTTTTTTATAATTTGTGGATTATATTAATTAATTTTGTAGTGTTAAGCCAACCCAGCATTCCTGGGATAACCCCCGCTTGATCATGATGTATTCTTCTTTTTATACATTGTTGAATTCACTTGCTAAAGTTTATTTCAAATCTTTATATCTATATACATGAGGGATATTCGTCTGCTGTTTTCTTTTCCTATGATGCTTTTCTCTGATTTTAGTATCAGGGTAATGATCATAGAATGAGTTAGTCATCTTCAATTTTCTGGAACAGTTGATTAGAATTAGTGTTTTGTTTTGTTTTTTGCCTAAATGTTTGAAAGAATGTGCCAGTGAAGCCTGTTGGGTGATCAAGCAATTCCTAGCAGCAGTTGAGTAGTACCTGCTAGGTTGGCTTGCTGCACTTCCATAGATTCAGCTGGTAAGGAGGAAGCAGTCCCAAATAGATGTATACAGCAAAGGCAAGATCATGTCATTAGAGCTCCCCACATCCTTAGTGCCACAGGATAATACCAAACCGAAGGGGTCAGATGCTCTTCTGTGTACTCTGTGGTGGAGGACTCAACTCTGCTACAATTAAGCAGTTTATACTCTGCAGCTATACACTAAGGAAGATGAATTGGACAATCCAAGATGAATTGGACATCATTGGAACCAGGGAAGCAGCTGAGAAATTCCTCATGGAAGTCAAGTCTTCCACAAGACAGAGAGGTGGATGAGAAATGACTCAGTGACAGGTTTTCACAAGAGTGCCCATCTCACCATGTTCCTTGTAAGATAACAGAGGATTCTGTCAAGACATGGGTCATACTACAGTTGAGCCTTGACTCTGTGGCATTGCAAAGTAGCCAGGTGCCATGGTGGAGCTGTTTTCCTACAAAGCCTTCTGGGCCTGGAGTTTTTTTATGGGAAGGTTTTAAACTATAAATTTAATTCCTATAATCAATATCAAAATATTTGGGTTATCTGTTTTTTCCACAAGTGAGCTTTGGTAGTTTCTGTTTTTCAAGGAATTTGTCCGTTTATCTAAATTATAAAATGTATAGGCATAAAATTATTCATAATATTCCTTATTATCCTTTTAAATATTTGTAGAATCTAGTAATATCACCTGTTTCTTTCCTGATTTGGGTAATTTGTGTCATTTTTCCTGATTGGTCTGCCTGGAGGTTTATCAGTTTTGTTTTATCAGTCTTTTAGAAGAATACAACTTTTTTGTTTCATTGATTTTTCTCTGTTGTTTTCTGTTTTCTGTTTCATTGATTTCTGCTCTGATCTTTATTTCCTTTCTCCTGCTTATTTTGGCTTTAATTTGTTCTTTTTCTAGTTTCTTAAGATGGAAGCTGAGTTCATTGAGTTGAGACAATTCTTTTCTAATATACTCCCTTAGTGCTAGAAATTTTCCCCTAAGTACTATCTTAGCAACATCCCACAAATTCTGATATGTTGTGTTTTATTTTTATTCAGTTCAAAATGTTTTACAATTTCTCTTTTAATTTCTTCTCTGATTCATGGGTTATTTAGAAGTCCGGTGTTTAGTTTTCTAACAATCGAGATTTTACAGAGATCTTTCTGTTATTGATTTCTGATTTAGTTCTGTTATGGTCAGTGAACATACTTTGTATGACTTGAATCCTTTTAAATTTGTGAGACTTACTTTATGGTACAGAGTGTGATCTATCTTGGTAAATGTTCTTGTGTATTTGGAAAGAATATGCCATTCTAGAATGTCAGATCAAGGTGGTTGATAATGTTCAAGACTTCTGCAACTTTATATATACTTGTTCTGTCAATTATTGAGAAAATGGTATTGAAAACTCAGATTACAATTGTGGATTTGTCTATTTCTCTTTGCAGTTCTGTCATTTTTTTTGGATTTATGTGTATTGAAGCTCTGTTATTAGGTACATAACCATTTAGGATGGTTATGTTCTCTTCATAAATTAGCCCCTTTATCATTTTGAAATGGAGTTGATTTTGCCTGATATTAATATAGCCATTCTAGTTTTTTAGAATGTTACCCTGGTATATATTTTTCCATTCTTTTATTTTTAACCATTTGTGTCTTTATATGTAAAATATTTTTCTTGTAGGCACCATACTAATTCTCACAATTTGACAAACTCTGCCTTTTAATTACAGTGTTTATTTATTTTATTTTTTTATAAATTTATTTATTTTTGGTTGTGTTGGGTCTTCGTTGCTGCACGCGGGCTTTCTCTAGCTGCGGCAAGTGGGGGCTACTCTTCGTTGCAGTGCGTGGGCTTCTCATTGCGGTGGCTTCTCTTGTTGCAGAGCACAGGCTCTAGGCATGCAGGCTTCAGTATTTGTTGCACATGGGCTCAGTAGTTGTGGCTTGCGGGCTCTAGAACTCAGGCTCAGTAGTTGTGGCACATGGGCTTAGTTGCGCCACGGCATGTGGGATCTTCCTGGACCAGGGCTTGAACCCATGTCCCCTGCGTTGGCAGGTGGATCCTTAACCACTGCGCCACTGGGGAAGTCCAATTATGTTGTTTAGACTTTTGAATTTAATGAGATTATCTCTGTGTTTAGGTTCAATCTACCATCTTGCTATTTGTTTTCTGTTTGTTCCATCTCTTCTTTGTTGCCTTTTTCCTCTTCTTTTGCCTTCTTTTGGATTGTGTATTTTTTATTATTCAACTTTATCTCATTCATTGACCTTATTAGCTACAACTCTTATTTTAGTGGTTGTTTTAGATGTTGTAGTATACATCCTTAATTTATCACAGGCTACCTTCAAGTGACATTATACCTTGTAAGGTATAGAGAATAGTTTAAGTTCATTTATTAGAATAGTATGTGTCCCCTCCTACCTCTGCTGTTGCTGTCATACATTTTATTTTTACAGGTGTTATAAACCCCATAATACACTGATATTAGTTTTGTTTAAACAATCAATTAAGAGATTTACATAATAAAAAATGTCTTATATATTTCTCCATATAGTTACCATTTTTGGTGCCCTTCATTCTATTATGTGGATCCATAGTTCCAGCTGGTATCATTTTCCTTCCACTAAAGGACTTCCTTTATCACTGTTTGTAGTGCTGGTCTGCTGGTGATGAATTCTTTTGCTTTTGTGTCTGAAAACATCTTTATTTCTCCTGCATTTTTGAAAAATATTTTTGCTAGGTATAGAATTGTAGGTTGACAGTTTTTTCTTTCAGTACTTTAAAGATGTTGCTCCTCTGTCTTCTTGCCTGCATTATTTCTAATGAGAAGTCGGTCCTCTTTATCTTTGCTCCTCTGTGTGTAAGCTGTCTTTTTCCTCTGGCTTCTTTTAATACTTTATCACTGGTTTTGAGCAATTTGATTGTGATCTGTCTTGATGTAAGTTTCTTCATATTTCTTTTGCTTGAGGTTGTTGAATCCAAGGGTTTATAGTTTTAATAAAATTTGGAACATTTTCAGCCATTATTTCTTCAAATATTTTTTTCTCCCTCTGTTTGCATTCCAATTTCAGAAACTCCAATTATACATATATTAAACCACTTTAAATTATCCCACAGTTGATGCTCTTTAAATTTTTTTATTTTTTTCTCAATTTCATTTTGGATAATTTTTACTGCTGTATTTCAAGGTCACTAGCCTTCTCTTCTGTCATGTTTAATCTGCCAGCAGTTTCATCCATCGTATTTTTCATTTCAGACGTGGTAGCTCACCTGCAGAAGATATATTAGAGTCTGTTTTTGTATCTTCCATGTTTCCAATTACCTTTTAAATATATGCCATGCAGTGATATTAACTGTTTTAGTTACATTGTCTGCTAATTCTAATATCCGGGTCAGTTTTATTGATCAGTTATTCTCCTTAATATGGGTTATGTTTTCCTACTTCTTTGCACTCATGGTACTTTTACCTTTTGGGGTGCTGGATGTTTTTGTATTCCTAAAAATACTCTCCAGCTTTGTTCTGGGATGCAGTTAATTTGCTTGGAAACAGTTTGACCCTTTTGAGTCTGCTTTTGTGATTTGTTAGGTAGATGTGAAACACTGCTTAGTCTACAGCTGATTACTTCCCACTTTTGAGGCAAGATCTTCCTGAATACTCTACCCAATATCCCATGAATTATGTTTTCCAATCTGGCTATTGGGAACAGTCACTCTTCCCAGTCCTGTGTGAGTGCCAGTCACTGTTCACTCTCATCCTTTTGGATGGTTCTTTTTCCTGGCTTCAGCAGTTTTCTCATATTTATGCAGTGATTAGTTCTCTGCCGAAGATTCAAGGTAGACCCTCTGAAGATCTCCAAGGTTCTCTCTCAGTGCAGCTTTCTCCTCTCTGGTACTATACCCTACAAAGTCTAACTGTCTCCTTCCCTGCCCCCACTGGATTCTTAGCTCTATCTCCTCACCTCAGGGAATCATGCTCCACCTGCATTTTCCCTCCCTTTGCCATGGCTTGAAAACTCTCTCAAGGCAAAAGCTGGAGCATTCACAGGACTTACCTTGTTTGTTTCCCATCTCTCAGAGATCTTTGTCCTTTGTTGCCTTATTCCAATATCTTAAAAACTGTTTTTTCATGTATTTTGTCTGTTATTTTTGGTCATTTTGGGTGGGAAAGTTAAATCATGTCTGTTATTCCATCTTGGCCTGAATAGAAATCTAAGATATTATCATGTGTTTTTATTTCAATTAAACTTTTTATTTTGAGATCATCATAGATTCACATGAAGTTGTAAGAAGCAATACAGAGAGATCCTAATAAACCCTTTTCCTAGTTTCCCCCAATGGTAATATTACACTGCATATCACAACCAGGGTATTGACATTAATAGTCAAGATACAGAACAATTCTGTCACTACAAGGATCCTTCATGTTGCTGTTTTATCTCCACATCCACTTTCCTCCTGCCCCCACCTCATCCTTAATCCCTGGTAACAAATAATCTGGCTTTTCTGGTGTATTCCAATGATCTATGTGTCTTCCCTCCACCAATACTACAGAATCTTGATGGCTGTAGCTATAAAAAAAAAAGTCTTGACATTTAATAGACTAATTTTCCCAGTATATTTTTTCAAAACTGTTTTAGCTATTGTAGTTCCGTTGCCGGTCCATATAAATTTTAGAATAATCTCGTCTGTGTCTACAAAAAAATCTTGAGATTTTTGTTGGAATTATATTAAACCTGTATATAAGTTCAGGAGAAGTAACATGTTTACTGTGACACCAATCCATGAATACAGTACACCTCTCCATTTATTCAGATGTTCTCTAATTCTTTCATTAGTGTTTTTTAGTTTTCAGCGCACAAATCCTATGCATGCTTTGTTGAATTTACACCTAAGTGATTTTTTGAGTGATTGTAAATGATATATTTTTAAATTTTGATATCTACATGTTCTTTGCTAACATAAGAACTACAATTGATTGTATCTGGCGGGTTTTTGTTTATTTTTTATTTTAAACTTAATTTTCTAATTTATCTATTAACAGCAAAAGTATTTAAAGTAACATGACTTGAAAGTCACTCTTAATATGGGTATTTCTTGCAAGTGGAAAACCTGAAAAATCAATTAAGCTTTAATATCACTAAGAATGTTAGAATTAATAGACTGTTGAATCACATGTGCATTTTCATTTTACTTATTTTCTTGGGTCTATACTTTGCTCATATAGTAAATATTATTCTTAGATTCTTCCTTTATCAAAAATATGACATTTTTTCCTTTAAGTTAGGAAATATGTTTAACATAAATGCTGAAAGTCTGTATTTTCTTAACTACCTTTTTTTTTCTATGACTGTATTTTTTTTAGACTGGTGTCATTCAGTATTTCTACATTGAAGATTGGCAATTTGTTAATGATTATCGACATCCTGTCAGTGTGAAAAAGATTTTTCCTGACCCAAATGGGACCAGATTAGTTTTCATTGATGAAAAAAGTGATGGATATGTCTACTGTCCAGTAAGTCAAGAAAATTTTTCAAATGCTTGTTTTTAAAAAATGCGACATATGAAGAAAAAAGTGTTTTTAAAATATATTCCATATATAAGATCATTTTCTCTTAAACCTTGCCAAGGATTGTAGTACTTTGTTATCATGTTTGTGATATCACGTTTGTGATCCGTTTTCATGACTATTTACATCAAGAAAAGTTTTTCCATTATTTTGCCATTTTTTCGGTGTTAAAAATCTTCCGAGAGACTTTTTAGTGGAAAGAATAGTTGTTATATTCTGTACCATTTTTAACCTTATTTACTGCACAGTATTACAGTGTATCTTCAGGTACATGAGTTTTCTCTCTAGAAATGCAATAGCTTCAGAGGACAGGGACTGTTTTCTGTCCTTTCTGCCCACCTCAGTTGATTTCCCTCTTCCCTTAAAGATCCTGAACATAAAGGAAAGGTATTTTTGTATTAGGTGATTGAAAACAGATGAACCCATTTTTAGGCTTAGTTACTCTTATTTTTAAACATCCTTAACTTTTTTGAGAATAGATTTAGATAAAGGAAATGTGTTTTTACATCATCTACTATACTTGAATTTTTCATTTATTTTTGATATCCAGTTAATGATTTGTATGTTGTTGGTCACAGTTCACACAGCCTACAGCTGCTCTTGGACCCACCCTTAATAACTGTTCCCTAAGCATCTGTGCTTCACCACAGTGAAGACATGATTCAATGAAGACAGCTCTCCCCTCACAATACACTCTCCTAGATATAAAGACTTTCTTCCTTCCATTTCTGTCTCTCTCTTTCTCTTCCTCTCCTCCCTTCCTTTCTTTATCTTCCCTTCATTTTTTTTCTTCTTCTTTTCTTTCTTTTGACAAATGTAACAGGTTTCCATGGGTGTCTGAATTATTTATGCCAAATTCCTAATATTCTAGTTCTTATTCAACCCATTTCTCAATCGCAAAACAAATGAGGAAAAATGACCTAAATAAAAAGATGACCTTGCGTTCCCTCTACTTAATAAGGAAATTCAATCCGTAGAGATTTCCTTTCTGGAACAGGGTATAAGGAAGTTAAGCTGCCTTGCTTCCTATGTGGGTTCACCCCAGGTGGAGTCTGCTGTTTAGACAGGGTGCACAAGAGGGTAGCAGGGTGCAGCGGGCATCTGACAGGACTGAGAGTGAGAAGTGGGGTCTGACGGCTTGGAGAAGGGCCAGGGGTAAGACCTGTCCCGAACAAGTTGATGCTTTTTTCTTTCTCCTTTTACAGTTCTCCTTTCCTTGATAATTTCTGTCAAAGAGGCTAGTGTGACCTCCTTCCTGGGGTTGGGATGAGGTTTCAGTGAGCTGATTTTTCCAAACATATTATCAGGCATAGGGTAGCTATTTAGCAGGGGTTAGTTAAAACTCTGCCCTCTTTACCTCTTTATCACAACTTAAAACCCTCACGTTCCAGAATTTTGTCACCTCTTGCTGCTCATCCCCAATCCCTTTTCCAAGTCTAACCTGCAACTCAGTTAAGTTAAAAAGAAAAACCCTGGTGAAACAAATCCGCACAAAAGAATGACTCCACGAGGGCATAGCCCCTCCCTAACCCAACATGGGGTTGGGTGTGAACTTCTTTCCAAGTTAGGGCTCATTGGTAGGTTAGAGTTTTAGGTTGTTGGACAAGATATCCAAGGGGCGTGTGGTACCCACAGGAGCGGTCCCTCTTTTAAATAATACCCAGTCTTGCCTAGGAGTGAGGCCAGCCTGGCAGGGAAGGGAAAGGAGAGCTTGTGGTGCAGAGCCTCCCCACACCTCAGACACAAGAGGAAGCTATGCTAAGGCCCTTGGACTCTTGACCAGAGTGCTGTGCTTTTTTTTTTTTTTTTTAACACTCACCCTGTCATAGTGTGCTACAATTGCAGCTTACTTTTTCATCCAACTTCAAAGTGAGAAAAACATTGCTTCTGTGATGGACATATATGAAAGTATATAATAATTCAAACCACAACTATTCCTCTTTAAAATTCCCATATATACTCGCAATTTCTCTTCATATGTACATTTATTCAACCTCTTTTCCCTCACTGTGTGGATGGCAAGGAAGTGACTCCTGTCATACATTAGAATTAGGAGAGATGGCTTTTTTCTTACATGTGCCCTAATGAAAACCTTGCACCCCATCACTCCCTATATACCCATAAAGGATGACTTGTGATATACTGTAGGAAGTTCATAAACAGAGGCAGTAGAGTATAGTAGTTTAGTGCATGGGCAGACAGACAAACCTGGATTTGAGATTAGTAATAATGACAACTAATATTTCCATGCTGAGTATGCTGTACATATATCAGGGATTTCTTTTAATCCTTACATCAGCCCCAGAGATAAATACTCCCATCTTACCATTTTACAGGTGGAGAAATTAAGGCATAGAAAAGGTAAGTCACTTGTCCAAGGTCACACAGTCAGCACATGGTATCAGCGGTGTGAGACTAGGCCAGCTTCCTCCAGGGCTCTCACTTTGATTGGATTCCCAGTTTCCCCATCTATAAAATGAAAATGGTTCCAGTACTTACTTTGTAGATTGTATAAAAATTAAATGGGATAATGCACATAAACCTTTCAGTATAGCATCTGCCACATAGTAAGCATTTAACAAATGGTTACCCCCTTTAAAACATTTCTACCATCTAACACTGGTGTGCTCATCCTTACAAACTGAGAGTCAGTATGACATAGTGGCTAGAAGCATAGACTGTGGAGCCAGACTGCCTGGTTCAAATCCTGACACTTCAACATATTAGCTGTATGACTTTGGGAAGATTTCTGTGTGCCTCAGTTTCTTCATCTGCAAAATGGGCATAATAGAATCTGTCTTATAGAGTAAGAGATTAGAATTCAATATATTAAATTATAATCTATTAAATTATATATATACTTTCATATCTTAAAGTAATTCTATATATTAAATTCAGTAAGTATAATTTACAAAAAGTAATTTATAAGGTAAATTAAGTACATATAAGTACAATAAGTATAATTAAATATAAGTACACTACTTGGTAAGCAACACTATCCAATAGAAATGTAATTTGAACTACATATATAATTTTAAATTTTCTACTAGTCACATTTTTTAGAAAGGTAAAAAGAAACAGGTGAAATTAATTTTAATAATATTTTTAATTTAACCCAATATTATCATTTCAGTATGTAATCAACATAAAAATTATTAATGAGATGTTTTACACTCTTTTGTTCATACTAACTCCTTGAGATCTGGTGGGTAGTTTACACTTACCCACATCTCAGTTTGGACTAGACACATTTCAGTGCTTAAGAGCCACATGTGGATATTAAATAGTGGCCATACTGTATTGTATGGCTGTATAATATTAGTTATTTATAGGAATTTTATATTTCATTCTTATTTTGAGAGGAAGATAGATTAGAGAGTAGGCAGGTGTTTCTTAGCTCCACATTGAGGATATATATAAGCCTATCTGCCTGAGGAATATGTGGAATTGGAATATGTGGACTGATTTTTTTAATAGCTTATATTACTGTAACTACAGTTTATGTTTGTTGGAATTGCACTGTAGAGAAGTTTTTGAAATAAAACATACCGAGTGTAATTTATTTAAATCTCAAATCATACACAAATTAATTTGTTTCTTCTCTAGTTGGAGCATTTCTGTACCCAGTACTATTGAAAATTTTCTAAGCACAAGTGTGTTCATAGTTTAAATTTCCATCATCTTGAGCAACTTCAACTTTTTTTTCTTAACCTGAAGTTTTGTGTCCAGACTTGTAGTTTTTCCTGCAAATTCACCAAATTTTAGATAAAATCCTTGATTTTCCATATAACTACAGTTTTTTTTCAAGCCAGACCTCTAGGAATGGGAAAAGAAACTTTTCTTCCTTTATCTTGGGATGTTGCTGAGTTGAATGTGGGTTGGTAAGCTTTGCCAGCTAAGGCTGTAGACAGGCTCCTTCCTACCAAGGCAAATGATAATGGTTTAAGTACAGACCTGGGGCAAATCTATAAATCCTTATTTTGTAGGTTAATGATGCTACCTATGAGATTCCAGATTTTTCACCAACCATTAAAGGTGTTCTTTGGGAAAACTGGCCAATGGATAAAGGTGTGTTTATTGCCTACGATGATGATAAGGTGTACACTTATGTCTTTCACAAGGACACTATACAAGGTACTTAATCACTTTTTTTGTACATTTAGTGAGAAATACATTTCCATTGCAGTGAAATTAAAACATTCCTTTCTGATGTGTGTGCTGAGTATTAGCTTTCAGCATTAAGATGTCTGTTTTATAATATAGGATCCAAGGTCATTTTGGCTGGTGGCACCAAAGTTCCCTTCTGTCATAAACCTTTGCTGTTATATAATGGAGAGTTGACCTGCCAGACACAGAGTGGAAAAATAAACAACATCTACCTTAGCACCCACAGCTTCCTCCACAGTTTAAAAGATGTGGGGCTTAATGATCTGAGGCAGATGCTGACGCAGACTTTAATGCTAAAGAGGTATGGTTTTAAACACTTCTCGTGGGGCCTCTCATTTGCTTTTGTGATTTTAAAGGTCAACTTCTATTAAAATAGTTAGAGGTAATAGTATTTACCTCGTTTACTTCACAGGATTATTGTGAGGCTCAGATAAGATGATGGATATGAGAATGTATATAAATTCTAAGGGAAGTACTTTTGTACAATACTATCGGTGCTTTATTCCAAGAAAAGCCCTTCAGAACAAAAAGGTTTCTCATCACCCAAATAGCACAGTTATTGCGAAATTCTAATAAACATAATTATTTCAACACTCTTAATTTCATCATAACAAAGTTTGATTTTACTTTACTTAAGATTTCCTTTTCCTGCTCTTTCCTCTCACCTCTTAGGGCCACTGTGAATTCCTTTGTGGTTCTGATTCTTCTCACCATCTCTTAAATGTTGCTCTTCTTCAGGGCCCCTTGAGCTCCTTTCTTCTCTTCTCACTCTAATTATTCTTCCAGAGTGAATCTCCTCAAAGATGGTTTCAGTACCATCTATACGAGGCTGACTCCAAAATGTGCATCCTTGACTGAAACCTCTGTTTACCACTGCCTCCCAGTCATACGTAGTTGGGAGTCCATGAGTTCTTCAAACTTGCCTCATCATCTTCCCCAGCCTCCCCCCCTGCCCGAAACACATTGTGCACATGCTCTACCACCCACCCACACACGCACACACACACCCTCACACACACACCTCATACACACACCCTAACACACACACACCCTCACACACACACAAACACCCCTACGCACACCCTCACACACACAGCTTCACACACACATCCTCTCACACACCCTCACTCTCACACGCCCTCACAAACACACGCTCACAAACACACGCTCACACACACACTCTCACACCCTCACACACAGACACACCCTCACACACATGCTCGCTCACACACACCCTCACACACACCCTCACATCCCTCACACACACACACCCTCACACGCACCCTCACACACACACCCTCACACACACCTTCACACACATGCACACACACACTTCACACACACACACCCTCACACACACACATACCCCAGGTCCTTTTGTCCTCTGCTATTCCCCCACCTTAACTCAGGCCCTCACGTGGAGTAATGTATAGCAGAACCACTTTCTGACTGCTCTCTCTGCTGGTAGCCTGATGACAATCTAATGTATTCTCTATACACTTTGGAAAATGTGAATCTGATCCTCTCATTTCCCTGCTGAAGATCTTCCAGTGACTTCCTGTAGCCTTTAGGAAGAAACACCTGCTTTTCGGGGACCTCAGCATGACATGCCAGGCTCATGATGATTTCATGCTCTCCTCATCTGTCCCCACTCCTCCACTCCTCTCTGTGCACTGACTGCTTGGATTCAGTATTTTTCATTATTTCTTGCCTTGGCATGAGCCGCTTTCTCATCCTGGGCTGCCCCTCCCTGTCTCTGTGGACGGTAACTCCTCATTCTTCACCATACAGTGGAGTGCTCTCCTCCTCCAGGAAGCCTTCCCAGAAGCCCCGACCACTGGCAGTCTAGGTCAGGGCCTTTCCGATGTGTTGCCTTAGAGCCAGGATCTGGTGTGCAGAGTGGTTTAGCACATGTTATCTCTTACCACTATGTGACCTGGGCTGGATTTTTAAGGCCTCTAAGCCTCACTTTCCTCATCTCTAAAGGAGAAATAATAATAATACATAATGGATAGGGTCGTTAGGGTGATCCAGCGAGAGAATTTATACAAAGCACTTAGCACAAAGATCCACATATTGTAGGCACTCCAGTACCTTTGTCATACTGTGTCATAGTCATCTGTTTTCTTACCTGGCTCTTCCACCTTCCCCAAGTATGACTGCCTGAAGGACAGTGATCTGCATTTGAGCCTTATGTCTTGGTTCCTGGCACATAACGGTGCTCAGTGAATGTGTGTTGGATAGAAAAATGCATCAGTGAATAGAGGGGGAGGTGTAACATATTCATTAATGTAGGGGTTCCACAAAAAGTCTCACTGGCATTTATGGTTAAGTTTTATACCAGAGGTCAGCAAGCTTTTTCTGTTATGGTCCAGATGGTAAGTATTTCAGGCGTTAAGGGCCATAGGGTCTGTCACACCTACTCAGGTCAGTTGTTGCAGTGCAAGTGCAGCCGAGACAGTCCATAAAGAGCGGGCAGGTGAGTGTCTGTGTTCCACTCACACTTTATTCTCCAAAACAGGCAGCTGTGGGCCATAGTTTGCTGACCCCTGTTTTAAAGTTCCCAGTTTATAGGAATAGAGTACTAATTTTATTAGACTTATGTGAGAACAAAAATAATTTTCATCTGTGTGTGAAGTAAACCAAGAATAAATAAACAGAATCAGTTGTTGATGAGGGAAGGTGGTTATACAGAATAGATTCAGATTAATTCAAGAAATTCAAGAAAAAACATCTGCATAAAACTGGAAGAAAAGTTTATATAGCTTTTCATAACTTGAAAATGATTAAAGATTAAGAAATGTTTCTGCAAAATTTATCTAGGGCATAACATTAAGTTATGTACAATCTGAAAGTTGCCTAATAGGGGGCAAATAGAGCTCCTTGATTAAGCTTATGTATTCAACTGCTAGGTTTTCTGATGCTTGGGAAATGTGCAAGATTCTGAGTGATCATGCTGCCTGGAATGAGTTGGCCAGAGCTTGTCTACACCACATGGAAGTGGAGTTTGCAATCCGTGTTTATCGGACAATTGGAAACGTTGGCATGGTGATGTCCTTGGAACAAATAAAGGTAAACAGCATCTTAGGGGAATTATCAGATTAGCATTTAAATGGTGTTTAGTCAAACATTTAAAATTTCTGCAGTTAATCTTACCTAACTCATAAACAAATTAATTGATAGACCACTACCACTTTCTCCTAAGTACAGTCCTTAAATAAAAAACCTTTGTATTTCTTCTCATTAAAACTGCTTTTATTTGTAGGGAATAGAGGACTACAGTCTTTTGGCAGGACATCTTGCCATGTTTACTAATGATTTCAACCTGGCTCAGGACCTGTACCTGGCATCCAGCTGTCCCATTGCTGCCCTGGAGGTATGGCAGCAAATGAGGGGAAAAACGTGCAAAGAGGCTCTCACCTTTTGTAGAGTTAAAATCTCTCAGCACCAGATACCACATGCCTTCCGCCTCCTAGAATTCAGATTTCAGCTTTAAGAGTTCCTGAGTATTCATTAACTTAAGAAATATTTTCAATGTGCATTCTGTGGAGCCATAAAAGGCATGGTATTGTAACATTACCAAATAATTTAAAGTCAGACTGTGTCCAGAGAGGACAGATTCCATAACTTACAAAAACGCACACAAATAAAAACAGCCACCATTTCTTTTTCTTTCTTTCTTTCTTTCTTTTCTATAGACAAAGATGTTTATTTTAAGAGTATTTTTTTTGTTTCTTTTAACATCTTTATTGGAGTATAATTGCTTTACAATGGTGTGTTAAGTTTCTGCTTTATAACAAAGTGAATCAGCTGTACATATACATATATCCCCATATATCCTCCCTCTTGCGTCTCCCTCCCACCCTCCGTATCCCACCCCTCTAGGTGGTCACAAAGCATGGAGCTGATCTCCCTGTGCTATGCGGCTGCTTCCCACTAGCTATACATTTTACATTTGGTAGTGTATATACGTCCATGCCACTCTCTCACTTCATGCCAGCTTACCTTTCCCTCTCCCTGTGTCCTCAAGTCCGTTCTCTAGTCTGCGTCTTTATTCCTGTCCTGCCCCTAGGTTCTTCAGAACCTTTTTTTTTTTTTTTTAGATTCCATATATATGTGTTAGCATACGGTATTCGTTTTTCTCTTTCTGACTTACTTCACTCTATGACAGACTCTAGGTCCATCCACCTCACTACAAATAACTCAGTTTCGTTTCTTTTTTTTTCTTTTTTTTTTTTTTTGCGGTACGCGGGCCTCTCACTGCTGTGGCCTCTCCTGCTGCAGAGCACAGGCTCCAGATGCGCAGGCTCAGCAGCCATGGCTCACAGGCCCAGCCGCTCTGCGGCACGTGGGATCCTCCTGGACCGGGGCACGAACCCGCGTCCCCTGTATCGGCAGGCAGACTCTCAACCACTGCGCCACCAGGGAAGCCCTCAATTTCGTTTCTTTTTATGGATGGGTAATATTCCATTGTATATATGTGCTGCATCTTCTTTATCCATTCATCTGTCGATGGACACTTAGGTTGGTTCCATGTCCTGGCTATTGTGAATAGAGCTGCAATGAACATTGTGGTGCATGACTCTTTTTGAATTATGGTTTTCTCAGGGTGTATGCTCAGTAGTGAGACTGCTGGGTCATATGGTAGTTCTATTTTAAGTTTTTTAAGGAACTTCCATACTGTTCTCCATAGTGGCTGTATCAATTTACATTCCCACCAACAGTGCAAGAGGGTTGCCTTTTCTTCACACCCTCTCCAGCATTTATTGTTTGTAGATTTTTTGATGATGGCCATTCTGACTGGTGTGAGGTGATACCTCATTGTAGTTTTGATTTGCATTTCTCTAATGAGTAAAGATGTTGAGCATCCTCTCATGTGTTTGTTGGCAATATGTATATCTTCTTTGGAAAAATGTCAATTTAGGTCTTCTGCCTATTTTTGGATTGGGTTGTTTCTGTTTTTGATATTGAGCTGCATGAGCTGCTTGGAGATTTTGGAGATTAATCCTTTGTCAGTTGCTTCATTTGCAAATATTTTCTCCCATTCTGAGGGTTGTCTTTTTGTCTTGTTATGTTTTCCTTTGCTGTGCAAAAGCTTTTAAGTTTCATTAGGCCCCATTTGTTTATTTTTGTTTTTATTTCCATTTCTCTAGGAGGTGGGTCAAAAAGGATCTTGCTATGATTTATGTCAAAGAGTGTTCTTCCTATGTTTTCCTCTAAGAGTTTTATAGTGTCTGGCCTTACATTTAGGTCTTTAACCTATTTTGAGTTTATTTTTGTGTATGGCGTTTGGGAGTGTTCTAATTTCATTCTTTTACATGTAGCTGTCGAGTTTTCCCAGCACCACTTATTGAAGAGGATGTCTTTTCTCCATTGTATATTCTTGCCTCCTTTATCAAAGATAAGGTGACCATAGGTGCATGGGTTTATCTCTGAACAGCCACCATTTATTGAGTGCTCACATGTGCCAGACACTTTTTTAAGCATTGACGTATTTTAATTCACTTAACCTTCACAACAGTCCTGTGAGATAATACTGTTATTTCCTCTATTTTCCAAATGGGAAAATTGAGGTGCATTTGTCTTTTATTTATTATGTGAAATTCTCTTTTGTATGAAGAGAAGGTTAAGGTTTGTGTATCATCACTAGTTTCCCAGAGGTGAGTGTTGCAGGTGAAGGATCAGAGAGGAGTGAAGGACCTAGTTCAACGCAAGGAAGGAAGGAGCTGTGGCTGTGTAGAGTAGCGGTTAAGAACATGGACTTTAGAGTTGGACGTGGCTGGGTTCAGATCCCAGCTCTGTGTAACACTGGACAAGTTATTTCATCTCTCTGTGCCCTAGATCCCATTTAAAGGAGGGATAACAATATCTAGCCCACAGGGTGTTGTAAAGATTTAATAATGAGGTTAGATCTTTTGGAACAGTGCCTGAAGGGCTGTAAAGACAGAGATGGTGGCTGCTGACACTCACATTATTTCACCCCAGCCAGCATTTCTACAACCACATAGGGGGAAGCATATTTGCTGTTGATTTCACAACTTCTCTTTTCAAATTGTTCTGTAGCAAATTTTCATTTTTAAATTTTAAGTGAACTAAATTACTTTTGTTTTAAGAAAAAATTAGATAATTTTACAACATTATTTGAGCTCATTGGGGACACCCTGAGAAATTTACAGAACTTGGATTGGTAAGCACTGAAGTAGGAACATGGCTGCACTGAGTGAGGGCAACGATGTCATCCCAGCTCTTCTGCATTAACTATGGACACTTGTGTGCTGCTGGATTTGTAAAGGATTTAAGGTGATGGCTTCTCAGTGGAAAGAGGTGATTGAACCCCGTTGTTCCTTTAACCTCACTTTGAAGACTGATAGGTTAGCTAAGTAAAGAGGTTGGAAGCAAAGCCCTACTGCCCAGCCGTGCCACACACTAACAATGAGAATTTGTGTGCAAAACTAGCCTCTCTTTGCCTCAGTTTCTGGATCCCTAAAATGGGCACAAGAGCAGCTCATTACAAAAAGCCTAGTTGTGAAAAGTAAATAGGCTGGGCTTCCCTGGTGGCGCAGTGGTTGAGAGTCTGCCTGCCGATGCAGGGGACACGGGTTCGTGCCCTGGTCTGAGAAGATCCCACATGCCGCGGAGTGGCTGGGTCCGTGAGCCATGGCCGCTGAGCCTGCATGTCCGGAGCCTGTGCTGCGCAACGGGAGAGGCTACAACAGTGAGAGGCCCACGTACCGCAAAAAAAAAAAAAAGTAAATAGGCTAATGTCCTAAAACAGTACCTGGCAGAAAATAGCACTTACAAAATGTTAGCCATTATTAATTCTTTACAAAGAGTGAATAAAGTGAGGAGTGAACTCTAAAAAATTAATGGTTTAATCTTTAATGGTTAGTTTATATGTGGAATTGTGTACCAGACACAGATAAAAGACCTTGGGAGCCAGAGAGAAAGACACGTTCACGTTTTATTTATGTTTGCTACTATTTGTCTCCTGATATACATTCAGATTTTCTCAGAAAATAACGTCAGTTCCTACAGTAAAGTATTTCTCAACTTTTTCTTTATTATCTCCCCTCTAAAAAGAAATATTAATTTTAATTTAGCTGATTGAATTAATTTTAATTCAATTTAATTTTTTCCTATGGAGAAAAATTAAATACTAAAGAGAATAAGATTTTGTTTAGGATTGAGTTTTGGAGGGCCACAAACCATTGTAATAGCCAAGATGTTTTTGGTCCCCAAGAACCAATTTTCACCCTTTTGGAGGCTCTGTCACCTGCATTGAGAATGTATGCTATAGTAATTTATTGTCTTTGGAAAGACCAAGTTTCATTTTTAAAACAAAAAGTATCTGTAATCACTTTTATTAAAAACTATATGGTGGGGGCTTCCCTGGTGGCGCAGTGGTTGAGAGTCCGCCTGCCGATGCAGGGGACACAGGTTCGTGCCCCGGTCTGGGAAGATCCCACATGCTGCGGAGCGGCTGGGCCCGTGAGCCATGGCTGCTGAGCCTGCGCGTCCAGAGCCTGTGCTCCGCAACGGGAGAGGCCACAACAGTGAGAGGCCCGCGTACCGCAAAAAAAAAAAAAAAAAAAACTGTATGGTGACTGTGCAGAATAATTTGCTATTTGAAATTAATATCTCTCTCTTCCTAATAGATGAGAAGGGATTTACAGCACTGGGACAGTGCTCTACAACTGGCAAAGCGTTTAGCCCCAGACCAAATACCGTTTATATCAAAAGAATATGCTATTCAGCTTGAATTCACGTAAGTACTTGTCTTTATATGTTTCAGTCAGTATCTAATTATTGAATATCTTCAATTCTAAACTGCTGTTCATTATAAGGCCATTGATTTAATAATTAAATCCATTGATTTAATAATTGCTTCTTAGGTGGAAAAAGCCATATTAATTATACATCCAAAAAGTGTTTTATTCTAACTAATGATGTCTTATCCATGTATTTATCCACTTGCATTTTTAGCATCAAAGTCTAAGTTGGGGTCTAAGCCTTTTCTATATTTAGAGTCTAAATATTATTTTGAATCACATTCGGGCAACAACAGTTACACATAAACATTGGGGTGACTCTGCTTTTCTTAACCTACACGCATGACCTTGACCTCTTTGAACACTTTGAGGATTTACAGTGTGATTTCAAGGCACAGTGAAAAATACCAGGCTTTGTTCTACAACTTCTATTTGCTTAAATTTGTACTTTTTCTTTTGTAAATTGAATTGCACATGGATAAAAATTCAACAGTTAATGTTGAAAATCAAGCCAGAAACTTTTCACAGGTGGATATGTAGTGCTAGAATAATAATCCTTCATGATGCATGATGAATAGGCTTCACAGATCTTTCCTACCTTTGAAAATGCCATAATCTATTCTGAGAGATTTAGAATTTTCTAGTGCTGTTAATTGCTAGATGGTCTTAACTGTCAGAAGTCCTAATTGACACACTATACATTTTTATTTCAATGCTGCATAAAAGTGTAAGTTTAGAGGCATTCAAGATCCAATTGTAAGCTTACCTTCAGCCATGGTTAATGCCACTATTGCAGATACCTGCAGAGACAAAAAATGAATAATTCATTTGCAAATATAAGTTCACAGGTATATGTGCAATGACAGTTACATCACAACTGGACAGTTTCTTTTGACATTTATTATAGGATACATTCCAATTTCAAAAACTGTAAAATGGGAAAAATACTGTTTTTTGAACAAAGAAAATATGGTTCTAGCATTTAAAACAACATTTTTATATACTTCCACTTTGTTTTCTATAGACTTTAGATTCATTGAGAATGTTGACAGATAATAGTTGTAGAAATTATTCCATCAAAAGTATTCTTTCATTTCTAACCAAGATACCTTATTTAAAATTTTCCATTTTGCAAATAAAAACTTTTGAGATTTTATTTCTTCTTAGTCAACCTTGATCTAAATTTGGCACATTTCTGCCTCTTATACAGTTAATCCATATGTTGAAAAGGTCAAATAGGAATCTTAGTACTTAACACAATGGACAAGGCCCTCCGTGTCTGTCCTGAGAGTGACTGGGTCTTAGAGTAAAGAGAAAAGGGTCAATACATTGGGAGATGACCCACCATCTCCTGTCAGAGCACAAACACCAAAGTAAGCCCTGGAACCATCCAGAAAACTTCCATTGTCTCTTCTTACAGGGGAATCAAAGTTTTTGTAGCAGACCCTCAAAAACTGTCTCATTATAGTCAGAGAGCTGAGCTAGTTGAAAGCCTGTGATGTTGTTGATATTTTTTAACCCTTTCTGGTCAACACTTCACCATGAAGCCACCAATTCCCAAAACTTTCACTGCTATTTCTGTGCTGACCCCTGGACCCTGATCTAGATACACACCCCAGTCCCCCAAATCAGGAGACTTTCCCTTGTGATAATAGTAATGAACAAAGTATATCTCATCATCATCCGATATCCCAGTAGCCACCAGCTGCTGATTTTGATGCTAAGGCCCTAGGCCTGAGCTCAGTTCCATCAGTCTGTTTTATTCTGCATCCAAGACATTGATTAGATCAAAGCAGGACCAGTCTGTCACCTGTGGGAGGGATTTAGCTCTCCAGTCTGGCACTAGAATAATGAGCTAGATCCACATGAGAGTTCCAAAATAAAATAATAATAAAGTGAGCGAACTAAAATACCATAAAAATAAAGTGAGAGTTCCAAAGTCTTAATTTAGCATCTCCTAACTGGGTTTGCCAAGGAAAACCTCAGGCTCCTGAAGGAGGAACTGTCAGGAGACATCTCTAGCTGTATTGACGTAATTGGGTCCAAGTGTTAGAAATTCGCACTTAGGAACACTGCTGACTCTGAAGCCCTGGGCTGTCCAAAACAAAGTTCTCAATCGGCTTCTCTTCCAGAAAATTCCTTGTAACCAACAGATGAGGAAACTGAGTGAGGCTGAGAGAGGTTGAGTAACTGGTCTAAGCTGATAAGGTGGAGCTCAAATAATGCCATTTTCAGAGCTGATTAATTTGTTATGACTAACACACCATTGTAAAGCAATTATACTCTAATAAAGATGTTAAAAAAAAAGAAAGTAAATTTATTATGGAGGAGATGATTTCTCAGAGGACAATTGATCTCCAGACTGATCTTAAGCAAATCACTGATCCATTCTGTTCCAAGCAATAAAAATGAATTGAGGTAATAAATATGACTTCTAGATATGCAGATCCATGTTAGCATTGGTCATGGGAATAGGGAGTGGTATTATTTATTTCACGTATAATACTTCTAATCAGAATAAGAACCAGGGCCCTTAATACTGTCATCCCCAGTGTTTTCCTTCATTTCTACCCAGATTCTCTTAATACATATTGTACTTATAAATATTGGGTGTTTGGGAAAAACATTCTTTTTTATGGTCACATGATTGTCTTTAGTGCCCCAAAGGAGATAATTAAGCAAAAGTGACCCATAAAATTTAATGTACCTCCCCAAAATGCCTAGCATACTGCAAAGTTAGTACCTTACAGTCTTAGCAAAATCTAGCTTAATAATAATTTTTTTTTTTTTTTTTTGGCGGTACGCGGGCCTCTCACTGTTGTGGCCCCTCCCGCTGTGGAGCACAAGCTCCAGACAGGACACACAGGCTCAGCGGCCATGGCTCACGGGCCCAGCCACTCCGCGGCATGCGGGATCCTCCCGGATCGGGGCACGAGCCCGTGTCCCCTGCATCGGCAGGCAGACTCTCAACCACTCACTGCGCCACCAGGGAAGCCCTTAATAATTATTTTTAAAGTAGCAAAATAATGGACTGCACTTGAAAGAATGCATGTATAAATGTTGTATATCACACCTTTTATGTGCTTAAGCAATTCAGTGACAGATGATCTTTTAAATCTTGTATATGTAAATAAGATACTTAAATGTGTATTAAAATTCACTTTTTTTTTCAGGGGTGATTATGTAAATGCTTTGGCTCATTATGAGAAAGGAATAACAGGTGATAATAAGGTAACCTTGAATAAAGATAAGATATGCATAATTATCTTTGGGTTTGTTGTTAGTTTCCTTTAAAAAATAATCTTATTTGCATTGTATTTATTCCGTATATAGCAGGTGAGCCTTTTTTCAGTTTATTAACAGCTTTGCAAGGATATGGTTAAATCATTTTAAAACACTGAACGCTTAAAAACTGAAGTTGACAATATTTTTATCAGTCTGAAAAAGCTATGTTTCCCATTACACCCTAATTATGAGCTTCATATTAAGGTTGGGAGTATGATTTTTATCCCTTCCCAGTTACAGGCTAGCTATGATTTTCATAAAGCTGTTCCTTTTACTCTTAAAAAGTTTCAGTAACCACTTTGAAAGTGAATTCCCAGTCCATAAAAGTTTGTTCTGCCATTTCATTCCTTATGCTGTATCTTTTATGATGAACCTGGTAAGCATGTACTTTACCCACCATTCCAGTCCATTCTCCCATCCCAGACGATCCCAGAATTTTAGCTCCAGAAGCTAAATTTTGCGATAAAAATTGATGTTTTTAAGTTAGGTGATGTCAAGATTGAAAATCTTTTTCTTTTCTATATTATATCTAGCATTTTATTACGAAAGTAATACAATATCAGTATAGTCAATTTGAAAAATCACCAAAGTATGTTAACCTGCAAAGTGAGAGTCCAATGTTCTCTCCTCCATCCACACTCCTTGATGGTAACCACTGTTCATGATTTTATATATTTCCATCCAGAATCTCTGCTAAGCATACAGATATGTATATAATAGGGATTTTTACTAAAAATGAAATCATTCACTTCCATTCATTCAGCAAAGATCAACTGAGAATCCATTCTGTGAAAAGCAACATTTTTGCTTTATGGTCTTTCCAAATCAATACATTATGAATGTTTTAATTTTTTAAGAGCTTCTAAAATTTCATTGTTTGGATGTACCATGGTTTTTTCATCCACTCCCTTATTGATTATATTGTAGTTGTTTGGGGTTTTGTTTCTATCAAAAACACCACAATGAATATTCTACCTAGTATATATATCTTTAGCTACTTAAAACAGTATTTCTGCAGGATATATTCTTACAGGTGGGATTCTGGGTCATAAAATGTGTGCTTTTAATTTTTTGTACTGCTAGATTGCTCTCCAAAAGAACTTGTAGTAATTCATCCAGCTGTTAGTTGTGTAGGAAAGTGTCTGTTTCCCTCACATTCTCAACACTACCAATCTCTACCAATTTGATCAGCCAAAGAAAAGAAGGTATTTCATTTTACTTTGTGTTTGATTATTAGTGAAGTCAAGCATGTTTTATTTATTTATTGGCCAATTGTATGTTTTTTTTATGAATTGCCTGATTATATCCTTTGTTCATTTATCTCTTGGGGTTTTGACATTTTCTTTGTTTGGCTGCATCTATTTAAGTTCGTCCTTAATTGTGTTATTAAAGACAGTCACCACTAGTCACATGTGGCCATTTAAGTTATTTAAAATTAAATAAAATACAAAATTCAGTTCCTCTGTCACAAAATAAATAAATAAAGGTTTTATGTTTCATCAGACCTAGTAGAGAAATTTTCAGTTTGATAAGTATTTTCTCTTTTAATGTTATTCATACATAGCATTTATGCTATGTGCCCAGTATATTTCCTCTCACATAAAATTTTATACCAAGAAGCAAGGTATTACGACAAAGAGGCAGTAAAAATTTGGTCTTGAGCACAAAAGATCTAGACTTCTAAAGAAAAAAATATAACTTTACAACAGATGATTTTTTTTAAAAGACTCAATGTTATTTCAAAATCTTGAGATTTGCCAGAAAAAGATTAATGAAAGTAAACCATAACCTTTGGGCTCATTTTAGATTTAAATTGTTTGGCTAGAATACATCATTTTAAGTTAGGGTCTGATTCATTAGTTATTTGCCTTCTAATTTCAGGAACATGATGAGGTATGTCTGGCTGGCGTGGCCCAGATGTCCATAAGAATGGGAGACATCCGCCGAGGGGTTAGCCTAGCCCTCAAGCACCCCAGCAGGGTCCTTAAAAAAGACTGTGGAGCCATATTGGAGAATATGAAGGTAGACATTTCTGTGAATAAATATTCATGTGGTCTCATACATAATAAATTTAGTATTTTGATAATCTCATATTATTTTAGCAATTTTCAGAAGCAGCTCAACTCTATGAAAAAGGTCTCTACTATGACAGAGCAGCATCTGTTTACATCCGCTGTAAGAACTGGTAAGAATTTGCTAAAATTTGTTCTGAGCAGGTGTGGAAATGAATGTGTGTCGACGATCTCCCCACTGGCTTTCTTGCTGCTCCTCCCAGCTGTACAACTATTGCCTCTATCTGGGCCTTCCTTCCATCTCCTCTTTTTCTTTTTAGATGAGTTCACATTAATAGTTCCTTTTCCAAAGAACAGCACATTTTCTTGGTTTAATATGGGGAAATACCTGATCAGATAAATTGCTAGAATAAAAAAGCCCTGTTGTCCCCAAAGACTTAATGAACTAACCTTCATTTTCCCACAGAGGGTGGGCTAGTGGGGTTGGGGGCCGGAGAAAGAGCAATTAAATCTTTTACCTATAGGAGGCCAAGACTTTTTAAAGATAACGATAACTGTTTTTTGTATCCTAAAAACTAATATCTGATTGTAGGAAGCTACTATTAGGGCAAATGTAGTGCTGATATTATTCTCCTAAACCTACCTTTCTAGGGCAAAAGTTGGTGAACTTCTGCCTCATGTTTCTTCTCCAAAGATTCACTTGCAGTATGCCAAAGCTAAAGAAGCAGATGGAAGGTTTGTACAATTTCTCAATTTTATACAAATTTAAAAGAATGTTTTATAAATTAACTATTGATATTTACAACCCTCTAAGAAAGGCAAAGCACAGAAAGACAGAAAATATCTTTACTCCTCACCTGGCTTGAAGTGCCAGACAATTAAATTTTCCCCACACTTTTATATACCTCAGTCAATCCTTTATGTATTCATATATGGACTAAAATCTCATTTTTACTTGAGGGTTAAATATTAGAAGTTGAAATTTTGATATAATATGGCATGAAAATGAAGTTAGGCAATAGTCACTTTATTAAGGACGATAACTTACAGATGCAGAGGAAAAGAAAAGTGAAGAAACATGAAGTTCATACCTATGGCTGCACTGTTTAAGCCACAAAACAGTATTAAAGTATATCAATGGATAGTTGTATCCTAAATGTACAAATATTTCCTGGAACTTTAACACAAGAAACTCAAAGGCACTAGGAGGAAATGGGCTAAAGACAAGGAAGAAATACAGTTATGAAATTATATTTTATGCAAACGTGAAAAAGTTCTATCTCACTGACAGTAATTAAATTAAAGCAAACAGTATATCATTTTAACTTATCATATTGGGAAAAGATTTACTTTAAACTAATAACCATATTGTCAAAAAGCACTTGTTTTACATGACTGATGAGACTGTAAATTTCTAAAGCCTGTAGAAAGTTATTTAGCAATATGTATTAAGAGATTTTTAAAGGTTACTTCCTTGTACTTTTAGAAAAGTAACCTTAAGAAAGAGATATACACTAAGTGTCTTGTTAAAACATAAAGAGCTAGAGAGCTCATGGGGACTGAACAGAAGTCTTGAGCCCCATCTAGCTCCATCTAAAATCACACAATGATTTTATATATCACTGTTAAGCTATGTCTCTAATTGTGAAAAATTCCTTATCTTCTGTTTTCTAAAATAAGCCTGTATTACTATTATAATCTTTCCACTCTAACAAAAACAATAAAATGTAAAAAAGTGTACATATATGGTTCAGATGAGAAAACAGTAAAATTTGTATTTTACTGTTAGTTTATCAAACCTCTGAAAAGAATATATTTTAGTGAAATGGTTCCTGATATTCTTTCTGATAAAAAATGAAGAAGTTCAAGAAAAATAAGCAACCACCGTCAATAAAAAAGTGTCCCAAACATTTATTGACATTTTTTTCCCCAAACGTGACAGTGTTAAGAAAGTTTGTCTGAAATAAGTATCTTTCATAGATACAAAGAAGCTGTTGTGGCTTATGAGAACGCAAAACAGTGGAACAGCGTGATCCGCATCTACCTGGACCACCTCAACAATCCAGAAAAGGCTGTCAGTATTGTCAGAGAAACCCAGTCCCTGGATGGAGCCAAGATGGTAGCCCGGTAACATAATGCATTAATATTTTTGGACTTCCAAAAACAAACCTTAAAAGAGAGCCCCCACTTCCTCTTATCAAATAAATCAATTCAAATGGAATACTTATTCTGTTTTTTGGGGTTTTTTAAAAATTATATCTAAGTGTTTAAATTCAAAGGCTGTTTGTTGTGGTCAATGTATGAGAGTATGTTTTCCAAATATAAACATATGGTATAGAACTGCAGTTTACCGAATACATTTTTACTTTTAAATGGTTTCTCTTATTTTGTAAATGACAAACTTCTTTTAAATGAGTCAAGTTCATTAAAGTACTTTGTTTCAGGTTTTTTCTACAGCTAGGTGACTACGGGTCTGCCATCCAGTTTCTTGTTATGTCCAAATGTAATAATGAAGCTTTCACACTGGCTCAGCAGCACAACAAAATGGAAATCTATGCAGACATTATTGGTAAATATCGTTGTTTTCCCTAATTTCTCTTAAAGACTTTATCAAAGGAACACTTTGACTCTTGTGGTCTAATGATCAGATTTGTATATCCACAGTGACATGCACACACACCATTTATACACAGACACACACACCAGCTATATGTTACTTGTTAGATTTCAAGATCCCTACTATACCTTAAAGATGAGATGGAATTATAAGACCATTTTCAAAAATTAAGGTGTTTTGGGTGACTTCTACGAGAGGCCAGATTTCCCAAATCCTGCTACTGCTCAAGGAACCTGTTAGAGCAAGGTTCCAAGATGAAGGTAATAGGAAATGAAGAATGATTTTTGAAAAAGTTTTCATAAATTTTTTTTTAATTTATTTTATTTATTTTTGCTGTGTTGGGTCTTCGTTTCTGTGCGAGGGCTTTCTCTAGTTGTGGCAAGCGGGGGCCACTCTTCATCGCGGTGCGCGGGCCTCTCACTATCGCGGCCTCTCTTGTTGCGGAGCACAGGCTCCAGACGTGCAGGCTCAGCAGTTGTGGCTCACGGGCCTAGTTGCTTCGTGGCATGTGGGATCCTCCCAGACCAGGGCTCGAACCCGTGTCCCCTGCATTAGCAGGCAGATTCTCAACCACTGCGCCACCAGGGAAGCCCCCATAAATTTTTTAAATTGAGTTATAAATTAAGAATATGGGGCTTCCCTGGTGGCGCAGTGGTTGGGAGTCCGCCTGCTGATGCAGGGGACGCGGGTTCGTGCCCCGGTCCGGGAGGATTCTGCGTGCCGCGGAGCGGCTGGGCCCGTGGGCCACGGCCGCTGGGTCTGGGCGTCCGGAGCCTGTGCTCCGCAACGGGAGAGGCCACAACAGTGAGAGACCTGAGTACCGCAAAAAAAAAAAAAAAAAAAGAATATATGATGTGGTTTTTAAAGATTTTGCAAGTACAAAAGAAAATTTTGTATTCTGAGAATACTGGCTTATAGGTTTTCTTCCCATGTTTGTAATTATTCTTAGAAATTACTGAAATAATTTTCAGATTTTTCACTTCATGGGCCATGTATAACATTATTTGTGGTGTGATTTTTCTTCTTTTTTGCCTTTTTTATTGTGGTAAAATATACATAATGTAAATTTACCATTTTAACCATTTTTAAGTGTACAGTTTGCTTGCATTAAGTACATTTGCATTGTTGTGCAACTATCACCACATCCATCTCCAGAACTTTTTCATCATCCTAAACTAAAACTATATACCCATTAAACAATAGCTCCCATTCCCCTCACCTCCCAGCCTCATAACCACTGTTCTACTTTCTGTCACTATGATTTTGACTACTCGTGGTACCTTTTATAAGTGGAATTATAATATTTGTCCTGTTATGTTATTTCTTTTTTTTTTTTTTTTTGCGGTATGCGGGCCTCTCACTGTTGTGGCCTCTCCCGTTGCGGAGCACAGGCTCCGGACGCGCAGGCTCAGCGGCCATGGCTCACGGGCCCAGCCGCTCCGCGGCATATGGGATCCTCCCGGACCGGGGCACGAACCCGTATCCCCTGCATCGGCAGGCGGACTCTCAACCACTGCGCCACCAGGGAGGCCCTCATTTTTTTACAATTCACAAAATGACCATAAGAATTGTTGGTGGGATTCACGAGAAAATTTTTGTTTCAGTCTTCAAGGGAAGTAATAGGTAAAAGTATCTTCTAATATCTTAGGAAGTCATTCAGGTAATTGGAGAAAATAAAGAGCTAAAGAAAAAAAGGAAATACAGATAAAAGCAACATTACAAATATTAATGTTTAACATGACAGATGACATTTCTGTCCTAACAATTGCAAATCATCATTGCACTAAAGCATTTAAGTTTTTCTAATTTCAGAAGGATGTGGCTTATCCGAAATCATGCACACACACATATACACACATATGCCCTCCCACTCCCAAAACATAACACACACTTTTCTTCACCTTTCTTTACTCCCTTCTTTTATAAACTCCATTATCTGCCTTGGTCTGGAGACACAGAGCTGTTCTTATACTTTGGTGCCCTGGTGGGCCTCCAACTCCCATGGGTAAATGTAAACAATGAATTGGAATTCCAGCAGCTTTGGGGTCTTCTGTGCTTAATATGTTTAAGCCTGTAAAAGAAAAACAGAAAAGGGACTTACCTGGTGGTTAAGACTCCACGCTGCCAATGCAGGGGGCCCGGGTTTGATCCCTGGTCAAGGCACTAGACCCGGCATCCCACAACTAAGATCCAGCACAACCAAATAAAAATTAATTAATTAATTAATTAATTAATTAATTTTTAAAATAGGAAAACAGTAGTTATCTTTAAATAGCATCTGTTGTCCATTGGAGTATCATCTCCCTTGTCTGACAAATACATACAGACTATTGTTTAAACTGAGCACTAGAGAAAGGAGATGGATTACATTTGCATTATGGTTAACTTTGCTCCTGATTGTTCCCTAGGGAAATCCTGGATTGTTCCTTGTTTTAGGAAATAAGATTGAGACTCTTAAAGAAAGATAAAAGTCACTAAGGGTAATGTCAAACTATAACCCAGCTTCTCACAAAGCGTCATAACTTCCTCTCCTGATTGTTATTTAGAGCGAAAAGAAGATGAAACAGAGTTGATATGTGGGGTTATTATGGTGAATGTGTTTTGTGATGAAAAAGACACTGATAATAATATTTACTGTTAAAAGGTTTTCATCACCTCTTTTTAGATCACCTGTTTTTAGATCCTGTTTTTAGATTAGCAATAAGAGGTAAATAAGTTTTGCTCAGATATTTTACTCAATGAATTCCTGTTGTAGGTTCTGAAGACACTACTAATGAGGACTATCAAAGCATTGCCTTATATTTCGAAGGAGAAAAAAGACATTTTCAGGCTGGAAAATTCTTCTTGCTGTGTGGCCAGTATTCACGAGTGAGTATTTGCCAAGAAAACATACTTTGGACTCCACAGGAATGATCAGATAAAATAAATAATGATATTAAAATAATGATAATCATTAAAATAATGATATTATTTTAAGTAATATCTTAAAATATGTTACACTCCCAGACACCCAGATTTGAAATATCAGAGTCAGCCTTAAACTCTTCCCCTCTCTCCCACATCCAGTCACATTCTGCCTTCATAACCTCTCTCACAGCTCTCTCTTTTTCATTCTAACTACCATCCATGTAATCCAAACCTGGGTCACCTCACTTTAGATTATGGCAATGGTTTCCTATTTTCCTCATTTTTAGCTTCTCTGTCTATAACTCATCCTTCATTTTGTTCCCCAAATGGTACTAACTTTGACTGACAAAGAGCCCCTAAAGCAGGGGTTATGGTGTTCAAGCAAGGGACGTAAACAAGTGAAGCTGCAGGGTCAGGCTGTGCATTCACTGAGTGACAGGGTAGGGACTGCTGGGCGGGATGCATTTTGTCTGAAGGGAACAGCTGTTGCTCACCTCCAAAAAAGTGTTGCCATTCAGGAGTTTGGGCCTACTAGCTCAGATCATAGGATTTTTTACAAGAAACACAAGTCTGGGTCAATATTAAAATATAGGCCCAGATATTTGTATAACATCTCGCTGGCCAAAGAAACATGTCTCTGTGTGAATTCAGCCTTCAGGCCATCAATTTGCTGTTCTGGCCTCTTAGTTACTGAGTCTAAACTCCTTAGCTGGCACTCAAGAGAATTTCCACAATTGACCAACCAGCCTGAACTTCCCTATCTGGCATCTAGCTTTTTCCATTGAAGAATCCTATGCTTCCGCTAGCCTTCTCCCGTCCCTGTTCTCCACCTGGGTTCCTCTTTGCCCTCTTCCCCAGCTTCCACAGACCTGTTCATCTTCAAGTCCTTTTCCTCTGTGTTATCTTCAAGATCATCCTCATGTCTAATCATCTTTTCTTCTTCAGACTACCTATAAAGCCACTGGCAATACTACCCATTTGTCTCTGAAACTTTTATAACTTTAAACGTCTTCATAGGTGTGGTGGTATGGCGTTCAGGAGTTAGACAACTACGGCTTAAAAATTTTGATTATAATAATTATATTTTCATCACATCATATAGATCTCTCCAATTAGATTGTACATGATACAAAGAGACGGCCTGGTATTTTCCATAGCATCTAGCACAGTCTCATATACAGAGCAGCAAGTTGTCAGTAAATATTTGTTGAGTGAATAAATGAATGAAAATAATTAACTCTTCCTACTGAAAGAGGGCACATTTTTCATTCTGATTTCATGTGAAATCAGAACTAGATTCTTCAAAGGGTCAACTGGATCCTTCCACTTTTTAAACTACACTCAGCCTTTTAAGTATATATTTTATGACTCAGCACTGTGCAAGCTCCTGGTTGAGATGAAGATACTTTCACAAACTGTGATTACTTTGTTTGTGTGCAAACTTTGTTTTTCCCAATGTGAAAGCAGTCTGAAAATTTTTAGTTTCTATTCAATTCTCATTTCAGGCACTTAAACACTTGCTGAAATGTCCAAGCTCAGAAGACAATGCAGCAATAGAAATGGCAATTGAAACTGTAAGTTAACTCTGGAATGAAACTTTCATGAATGCTAATTATTTTTTTTACTTTTTGAGGAAATTTCCAAACATTTACAAAAGTAGACCAAACAGCATAACAAACCCCCAGATACCCGTCATCTCATTTCAACAGCTATCCGCACATGGCCAGTCATATTTTATTCATACCTCCACCCTCTTTCCCTATATTATTTTAAAGCAAATCACAGACATCATATTTCATTTGTAGATACAAAATCTATCTCTAAAAGATAAGAACCTTTGCATTTTCTTTTAGGTGTAACTTGCATACAGTAAAATGCTTGAATCTTAAATATGTAACTCAATTAGTTTTTTCAAATAAAATCTGTGTACACCTGTGTAACCCCCATCCAGATCAAGCTCCCCAGAAGGCCCTCTGCTGCCTCCCAATCAGTGTTCCCCACCAGGGGTAACCATAATTCTGACTTCTATTCTTACAGATTGGTGTTACATGTTTTTGGATTTCATGTAAATGAAATCATACATATGTTCTCTTTTGTGTCCAATTTCTTTCAGTCAACATTAAGTCTGCGAAAGCATCTGTGTTATCATGTGTAGCAATAGTTCATTCTTATTCATTGCTGTGTAGTATTCCACCATATGACTGTCACAATTTCTTTACCCATTATTGTGTTAATGGACATTTAGGTTGTCTCAGTTTGGGCATATTATGAATAAAGTTGCCATAATGCTGTTCATGTCTTTTTGTGTACATAAGCCCTCAGTTTTATTGGGTATATATCCATGAATAGAATTATTAGGTCACAGAGTATATATATCTTCAGCAATAGTAGGTACTGCCAAACATTTTTTTCTAAGTAGTTGTACCAGTTTCACTCTACCAACAATGTAAAAGAATGTAGTTGCTTCCCATCTTCACCAGCACTTATCAGTCTATTTCATTGTAACTATTCTGATAGATGTGCAGTGGTATCTCATATGGTTTTAGTTCATTTTTCAAAAGAATAATGAAAGTGAGCATTTTTTCATGTGTTCATTAGCCATTCAAATATCTTCTTCTATGACGTTCTGTTCAAATCTTTTTTCTAATTTTTAATTGTATCATCTCATTCTTACTGATTTGTAGGACTGTATTATATATCCTGGATACAAGTCGTTTCATCAGATAGATGCATTGTTGTAACATGTATCAGTACTTTATTCCTCTTAAAGCCTAATAATATTTAATTGAATGTGTACACACTGCATTTATCCATTCATCAGTTGATACACATTTGGGTTGTTTCCACTTTGGGGCTATTATGAATAATGCTGCTGTGAACATTTGTGTACAAGTTTTTGTGTGGACATGTGTTTTCATTTCTCTTGGGTATATACCTAGGAGCAGAACTGCTAGGCTATATGTTAAGTCTATGTTTAACATTTTGAGGAACTGCCAAACTGTTTCCCAAAGCAGCTACACCACTTTACGTTCCCAGCAACAATGTATTGGGGTTCCAGTTTCTCCAACAATAATTTTTTTTTTTTTTGGTATGCGGGCCTCTCACTGTTGTGGCCTCTCCCGTTGCGGAGCACAGGCTCCGGACGTGCAGGCTCAGCGGCCATGGCTCATGGGCCCAGCCGCTCCGCAGCATGTGGGATCTTCCCAGACCGGGGCACGAACCCATGTCCCCTGCATCGGCAGGTGGACTCTCAACCACTGCGCCACCAGGGAAGCCCCCCAACAATAATTTCTTGATATTGCTCCTTCGCTCTTGCTGTTACCCACACCTAGGATGCCCTCCCTCCTGCACCTCGGCCTCCTACCCAACATGCAGGACCCACTTCACATGCCACTCCCTGTAAAGTTTTCCTGAACTGTCCTCTGGATGAAATTTCACCCTCCTTAGAATCCTGTAAGTACTCTGAACCTTACTGCTACAGGTAACCCCCTTCAGATTAGTAGTTCCTCAAGGTCAAAGGCCCATCTCTTTATAGAGTGTTTAGCACATTGTGGACACTCAATAAATATTTATTGAAACTACTATGTAGGTGATATTAGTTTCCTTCCCATTCCTTTATCCCTTTATCTTCTTTTCACCTTGAGACCCCTCCCCTGAAAAAAAAATCACCTTTACTTGCGACATGCATTTTCTCACAACCTGTGCACTGGTACCTGCTGATTCTCAACCAGAAGGCATAGCCCTTAATCATTTGAGAACATCTTTAAAATGTTCATGCTTCACTCACCCCCACCCCCATCCTCTACACCTCAGAGTTCTGAAATACCTTCTTGGTGTGTGTGTTGGAGAAGGGGGGCAGTAATAGACCCCTAGTTGGGAATCATCACCTGAGAGAACCCACGATAGGGATGGGAAAGATGGGTCTGTACAGCATCCAACGGGTAGCTTTGTCGGGGGCCTGCTCACCTTGCAGTCAGCTTCTGCCTTCACCCCTCTGTAAACCTTCTCTAAAAGGTCCCCACTGATCTCGTCCTTGCTAAATACGGACGTCCCTTCTCAGCCTGCACCCTACCCCATGTTATGGCAGCACTTTACTCTATTACAGTGCATCTTTCTCGAACTTCTTACTCCCTTAGAACACCGCTTCTCCTGCTCTCCAGGTACTCCTCAGATGGTCCCTTCTCAGCCTTCTTCTCTGGCTCCTCTGCCCGTCAGTGCAAGTGTCCTCAGCGTTCTGTCTCCACCCTTCTTTTAACTTCAATTCTGAGTGGCCACATCTGTTCCCTGCTGGCTCCCCTTTCCATCTATCCTGATGTCTTGGGTGTGCTCAAGTCCCTGAAATTCAAACTTAACTGGGCATCTTATATTTTTCGTTAGCTTTGTCTGGCAACACTGCCTGTTTGGCACCAGTCCAAGCCCTTTATGTGTATTAACTTATTTAATCCTTACAACAATTCTGTGAGTTAGGTATTATTTTTATCCTCTTTGAGGTCCCAAGAGTGACCTGCTCTGGATCACACAGGTTATCTTTTGACCTCAGGCAGGCTGACCCCAAAGCCCTTGCTTTAACCATTTCTCCGTACGGGTTTATTCACCCAAAGCCGCACACAAAAGCCATGGAGGTGATGAGCTCTACCTTCTCTTCCTTCCTTAGAGCAGTGGCGAGAGCAGAGGCAACAGGATTGGTCAAAGCTTAGCTTTCCTACACCGGTGACGACCACGGTCAGTGGAGCGTGCGGAAATTCTGCAGCCCGAGAACCTCTGTCCCCCACAGGTTCACGGCGACCTCTTCTGTGCTCAAGTCTGCTGATCTCATCCTTCCTCTCCTGCACAAAGAACTTCCGAACTTTTCCTTACACTTTCCCGGACGGGTGGCAAGCTAGGCCACATGTTGCTCTGTCCCTAATGAGTTTCCTTCCTTTTCTGGTAGCTTTTCTCACTGTATCACTAATGTGACTACGCTGTTCAATGTTCCTTCTCCTTGGCTGAGCTCCAGTTGGGTTCTTGGCTCACCTCTTTTTTATAGACACAAGACTCTTAAGCCTCCTAATCTTGTCAGTAACTATTCTTACTATCTAAATCTAATATATTTCCATCCTCCAATTTGATAAATAATTTTCCTGATCCACACCGCCCAACATGGCAGTGATTTAAGTGTGAGCTTTATGGAGATGACTCTCAAATCCAGATTTCCAGGCCAAAGTCCTCTCCAGAACTCCACCCCACATTTCCAGCTGCCTGCCCTTTTCTGGGATCCTCTGGCTGTACTTTTATTTCTACTTTAAATTACACATAGCCATATGCAAGCGCCTTTTCTCGGGGAGCTGCTGGAGATGAGGCACTTGGAGGTATATTGTTGTATAAGGCCCAGCTGCTGCGCTCAAGATGGCATTCTCTCCATGTCACAGTCACTTAAGAAAGTTTTTATTGAAACATCCAAGAAGTACATTCTCTCTGTGTGTAAAAAAACTACCACAGTATTTTGATATGGCAACTTAGAAAAGCTATAGCTTCTAAGAGTGGATTTCTATTAATGGAGACTCTACAAATGAATGAAGACATACCCTGAGCTTACATCATGTTTCAGGCACTTGACTATAGGTATTTTTACAAAATTTTTAAATTTCGTCTCCTCAGTAGATTATTTGTCCTCCCCCCCCCACCAACCATGACCACCCCTTCCTAAGTTTAAGATGCTGGACTTATTGTTTCTTTCTCTTCCTAAACAGGTTGGTCAGGCCAAAGATGAACTGCTGACCAGTCAACTGATAGACCACCTTATGGGGGAGAGTGATGGCATGCCTAAGGTACTAAAAGTGTTTTCGCCACTGAGATTCTCAAGTATCTTAGTTATGGTTTTACTTTATTCTGCCCTGTTTTTATCTATTATGGCTTTTGCATCATAGATGTAAAAATTTTTCTTTCTGGGTGCAGCTTGAGGTCATCTAGACAGACCCTGCGTTTTAGATATTGTGTACATTCACTTTTTTTTTTTTTTTTTTTTTTTTTTTGCGGTAGGCGGGCCTCTCACTGCCGTGGCCTCTCCCCCTGCAGAGCACAGGCTCCGGACGCGCAGGCCCAGCAGCCATGGCCCACGGGCCCAGCCGCTCCGCGGCACGCGGGATCCTCCCAGACTGGGGCACGAACCCGCGCCCTCCGCATCGGCAGGCGGACTCCCAACCACTGCGCCACCAGGGAAGCCCTACATTCACTTTTTGAAATTGGCATTGCCCCCTGTGAAATAGCCACGCCCTTCTGGGTAACAATCCTCACCACCCACAATTTTTCTCAAATGTTACAGTCTTATTTATTCTAAGAACTATGAAAATGATTACTAAAACCATGAGTTAGCACTAATCCCTAAAAATCAGTGTACTTTGTTCATATTTCAGAAATTTGGGGACTTAATAAAAATCCTATTTACCGTAAAAGTAACTCACTGAAAATATAAAATAGAAATAAATCATTAAGAACATGTTTCCGAAATAGGTAACTCTTGGATTTTGTGCAGAAGTTGGTCTTCTCTCAGTCCTAAGGAGGACAGACTCCTTTCAGAATGCCCCTAGAGCCTTTATTTTTTACTTTTGCTTTGGTGTTTTAAGGGGATCTGCTTGTGAAGGAAACTCGAGTACAGTTGACCCTTGAACGACACGGGTGTGAACTGCACAGGTCTGCTTATACACAGATTTTTTCCAATAGTAAATACTATAGTACTACCTGATCTCAGGCTGGTTGAATCTGAGGATACAGAGGAACTGCAGATACAGAAGGGTGACTATAAATTAAACACTGATTTTCAACTGTGTGGAGGTCGGCGTCCCCTAACCACAGCATTGTTCAAGGGTCAGTTGTAAGTGATTTGGATACAGGTGCTGGAATGTCATAGCTGGAGAGGATTGTAGCCATCCTGATCCCTGAGTCCATTTTCTGTATTTTACAGATAAAGACACTGAGACCCAGGGAGGCTAAGTTAATCTGCCAAAGGGCACAGGCCCTTAAACTGTGCCGAATCACCTCACCTTATGACCACTTATTCTAATAATCATCAAACCAGCATCAAGTATGTGAAATTGTTTAGAGTTAACATAGGAATGGGAAATGAGCCAAAGAAAATTTTATAGGCCAGAGAAATTTATATAGGTGTAAAAATTTTTGAAATCTTGCAAAGTTGGTACATTGTACAAGAGCACCTTTCCATTTGAAGCACACGAGAGAGAACTCTATGGACTAGGGTTAGCACGCAGACTCTGAAGCCAGACCACTGTGCTTCAGATCCTGGCTCTGGAGAGGTGCTGTTGTGTTTCAGTTTCTCATCAATGAAATTAGTACAAAATCGCACCTTCCTCCCAGGGAGGGTATGAGGATTTAACCGAGTTATTACTTCTAAGGATACTTAGAATACTCACCTGGCACATATTAAACCCTGAATAAATACTTGATAAAGAATTCTTTATTTGTTGGCTTTAAAAAAAAAACAATTTCAACCCTCAGTTACTGGAAAGTGAATGTGATTCTAACAGAAATGCAGAATTTTAGATGTTTCTCCCCTTAGCAAATGCAGAAAGTGATGTTTCTCTAACGGCTTGTATGTCAGGATGCCAAGTACCTGTTCCGCTTGTACATGGCCCTGAAGCAGTACCGAGAAGCCGCCCGGACTGCCATCATCATTGCCAGGGAAGAGCAGTCTGCAGGTAGGTCCCCAGTAGGCATGCTTTTCTCCCCAAACAAGTAGTAGAAGCCAGCTCCAGTCCCTTCTCTGTCCATTTCTAATCTAGGATTGCTTTGAACCCAAAAGGCTAGGCAGATGACCATTTCTGGGCTTCAGGGAAGTAAAATCATTCACCATCACAGAACGGCCCCACTGAAGCCTTCTCATGTTCAGTGCTAGTTCCTCTCCTCCTCACAGTTCTGTCTCCTGGATGATGACTTCTCTGACCTCTCCAGCCCACAGACCCCCCTGCACTTCCACTACACTTTCTTTCCATCCTAGGTGTTTGGTCTTAACAATATAAAACATATTACAAGGTGGAAGACGATGTGGTATTCTTATTGACCTAGTTCTTTATAACACGCAGGGACTGTTTATAGATCTTCTAGAATGGTTCTGTTCATGTCTATGCTCTGTAAATACTCATTGAAAAAGTCAGAATTAGTCTGACATTTTCACTAATATTTGCAAGCTGATTCTTTTAGATGTTCATAAATATGGAATACAGTTTTGGAAAATATGGAATTAAATGTCATTCTTTATTACTTAGTAACTTAATAAGATGATTAACAAAATCCACCTGTAAAATGGTGGCCCATAGAAAGTCCTCAGATTTCATCCTTTGCAGTAATGTCATCTTACCACCTCTTTTCAAGGAAACTATCGGAATGCACATGACGTTCTCTTCAGCATGTGTGCAGAACTTAAATCTCAGAAGATCAAAATTCCCTCTGAGATGGCCACCAACCTCATGATTCTGCACAGTTACATACTAGTGAAGGTGAGGCCCTTTGAGTGACTTGGGACACAATCTGCCAGGTGCGCTAATCACCTGAAGGGCTTTCCTTCTGGGCACCTCTCCATTGGATTAGAGCCATTTCCTAGATCTCTGTAGTGTTAACCGAAAAAGCAAGATACAGAATAATTATACAATATGCTGCCTTTTATGTAAGAAAAGGCAGAAATATATATATATTTTTTTCATTGCAAATAAAGTTAGAAATATACCTTTAAAAAAACCTAGGAAAAATAGTTTCCTAAAGGGATCAAGGCGTGGGGCAGAGGAGGTGTGGCACCAAACCCAGTCAGGGGAGAAGAGGGAGAACAGGTTTCTCCATATAGTATATCTTTTTATACTGTTTTGATTTTGAAGCATATAAATGTATTACTTGGTCAAAAAAAGATTTACGGAAAACATTTTTGTTAACCAGAGCTTCCTAAGTTTATTAATTCTAGGATAGTGGATTTTATACAATTCCACTGCGTTTTAATACTATTTAGTTTTCATCTGAATATAAAATAGATATTCAATGAGAAAATTTAGAGAATATAGAAAAGTATAATGAAAAAATAACTTGCCCCCTTTATTTTTATTATTATTTTTTTTTTGCGGTACGCGGGCCCCTCACTGCCGTGGCCTCTCCCCCTGCGGAGCACAGGCTCCGGACGCGCAGGCCCAGCGGCCATGGCTCACGGGCCCAGCCGCTCCGCGGCACGTGGGATCCTCCCAGACCGGGGCACGAACCCGTGTCCCCTGCATCGGCAGGCGGACCCTCAACCACTGCGCCACCAGGGAAGCCCTTGCCCCCTTTAAATCCATCACCAGATATAACAATTGTTAACACTGTGTTGTATATATCCTCCATATTTCTTAAATACATGTGTGCACCTTTTTTTTTACATTAGGAATATATTTATGTCCATAAAAATCACTGATATTGTTTAATCAGTGATTTTCAATAAAAACAAAATAGAACATGCAAACCTGAAATACTTCTATTTATAATTTACATAAATGTTATATGTGTATATATATATATATACACACACATATATATATATACACACACACATATTTATATACAGACACATATCTTTGTAAAAATACAGGTAGATGCCAACTTATATACTTTTCCAAATTTTCATTTATGTCAAAGTACATCTTCCCATATTAATGCTAAGTCGGTTTTCAGGCCAGACCACAAGAGCTTATGCAATTTTGAAGCTTTCTAGGTTACAGCAATCACATTATGAATGGTTTAGATCCTTATTATGGTCCATAACAGCACTGCCCAATAGAACTTTCTGCAGTGCTAGAAGTGTTCTGTATCCACTAGCCTGGCTGTGGAGCACTTGAAATACAGATAGTGCAACTGCTAAACTAAACTTTAAATTTTATATAATCTTAATTTTTATTTAACTAGCCACATGTGACTAGTGGCTACCATTTTAGGCCCCATAGGTCTATAGTTCTGATTGTAAGAGAAAACTTAGAATTCCAACTTGCAACCACCAGGAGTGCATTTCCCTTCGGAGCCGCATGGGGTCCCTTCTCTGGTACAGAAAGGAATAGAAAGGGGGAGGGAGGACTTTCTCAGCTTCAGACATCAGTGCTGGTGCCAATGTGCTGGGGGCACAGAATCCAGCCTTTAGGGGTGGAGGGGAGGATAGAAACAAGTTAGTGGAAGATGGGAACAAAAATAGGGATCGCTGTAAGAAGCCCTCTAGGACCAGGGCTTTCTTCCACCAAAAGCCATAGGGATGGTTCTTGAGTCTTTTTCTTTTCCTCCGGGCCTAAGAGCTGGCCCACCACTTCCACTGGACCAGACATCCTCTTCCCCTTCCACTGAAGAGCGCCCGTGTGACTTTTCCCCTCTGCTCTAGTCTCTTATTCAAGCACCAGATATGTTCAAGATTTTTAACTGCTTGTGGTATCAAAAGGGAAACTATTAGACCTTATCAAATAAGAATGGATGTAAAAATGGACAGCCCTCTCTGACACAAAGGACTGGAGAAAGTCAGCCACATTTCAGGGGACATGGAGACTTGGCTTTGGTGGATGCTTCCTCCCTAGAGCTGAGACAGGGACTTTGGCTGAAGGACAGCCTGGGGCCTTTGCACATGGGTGGCTGAGCCGGGCAGTCTGAGGCCCAGGGAGTCAGTGGAGGGTGACTTTAGATTCAGTTAATATTTATGAATTACATTGCAGTGCTAAGTAAATTATACCATCATCCACGTGCTTAAACCGGATGGATGTTATGCCTGGGAGTTATTCTCTACTCACCCTTCACCTTCTCACCAGATATCATCAGTTCTGACTCCTCGTCTGTCTCCTTCTCTCCATCCCCACTGCATGCCCTCTGTGGACCGCCTCCTCTTACTGGACGACAGCAGTGACATTGTGGTCCAGCCCTGCTGACTCCCCAGCCTCATGTCATCCTAAGTGGACCCCCTCCTTTCATCACAGATCCCACTCGTACTTACCTAAGCTCAGGCCCCTCCAGCCATCGTTGCCCCTTCCCTTACACAGGCAGCGCCTTCTTCCTATAACAACTCATCCTCTCTCCTGCCTAACTCATAACTCAGCTTTCAGGTCTCACAACTTGCTAGTCCCCCATAATGGCCAGTAAGAGATGGACCAAGGATTTGAACTCATGTGGAGTGGTCTCAGGCAAAGTAAAAGCTGAGTGTAGAGTAGGGGTGAGGCCAGTGAGGCCAGGGGGCCAGGTAGCAGCTGCTGGAAGGAGGATAAGTAAGGGAGAAACCCCAAGTGGCATTAAAGTAAGGCTGCAAGGAGCCTGTGACCACCCGTTCAGAGTCACAATCAAGGAGTTGTTTATTTGGGTGAATGAAACATGGATTAGGGTTAATCAAAGTCTCTAAGAAGAGTAAAATTTATCATTTATTTCAGATTCACGTTAAAAATGGAGATCATATGAAAGGGGCACGTATGCTTATCCGGGTGGCCAACAACATCAGCAAATTTCCGTCACGTGAGTACTGAGAGGAGCCTGTTGTCCCCATTTCTGCCTGACTGTAGCATGCCAAGATCATCCTCACGGACTCTGCCAGCCGCTGTTCTCTACACGTAGTAACTCATTTAATCCTCACAACAACCCCATGAAGTGGTGTAACCGGCGTCCGTCCCCAAGACCACCCCCAGGTGTGATAATTCACGAGGGGGATTCATATAACTCAACATATAGTAGTGCTAAAGCTAGGATTTATTACAGGGAAAGGATACAAAGCCAAATCGGCAGAGGGAAAAGGTGCGGGGGGGGGGGGTGCGCCCGGAGGTCAGGGGCGAGCGTCCACAGCCCCCCTGCCACCCCCCATCCCCCCAGTGAAGTCGCACTGGACACACTCAGCACCTCCGGGCAGCACGTGAAAGGTGGTGTCTACCAGGGTGCTTGTGAGAGACTCGGTACCCAGGGGTGGTCTTGGGGAGCTGGCCACGTCAGCACCCCCTGCTTGGCATGTACCAAATTTGCAGACTCCCAGAAAGCAGGTGCTCCGCATAAACCCTACTGTTTGTACAAAAAGGTCAGGCACAGACAGCCACTCTTCTCCATTCTGGAAATGGCGGGAACTCTCCCCCAAAATCCAAGTTCCCAGATCCCAGTTTCAGGCAGATCCTTCTAAGGAAAACAGTCTCAAGATTGCACACAAGTGGCCTATTGTTATTTTCCCTATTTTACAGATAAGCAAACTGGGGCAAAAGAAGTGAGGTAACACTTGCCCAAGACCATACTGTCAGCCAGTAAGTCTGACTCTGTGTTCTCAACCACTGTAGGCGATTGCCTCTGAAAAAGGTCCCAGTATTCTAAAAGACTTGTCATTATAACATTTTTCAGTGATTAGATTTTGTCACATTCCATGACGGGGTCAACAGACGTTTTCTGTAAAGGGCCAGATGTCGAATGTTCAGGGCTTTGTGGGCCACGTGTTCTCTGTTGCAACTATTCAACTCTGCCGTTTCGGCGTGACCCATACATAAATGGATGAGCATGGCTGTGTTCCAACAGAACTTTATTCTTTTGGACACTAAAATTTGAACCTCATAAACCTTTCACATGTCACAAAATATTCTTCTCCTTTTGATTTTTTTTCCAGTCGTTTAAAAATGTAAGTCTTTCTTAGCAAATGGGCTAAGAAACAGGGCCAGATTTAGCTCACAGGTCATAATTCACCAACCCCTGTTCTCTAAATGTGTTCTTTTTTGTTACATAAAAAAGACTAAAATAATTGTACACCATGCTGGCAAAGGGTGTGATAGGACAGGCATTCTCATGACTGCTGGGATGGAATGGACATTGTTGTGGCCTTTCTAGAAAGCAGTTTGGCAATTTGTGCTAGGAGTATTTTTTCTTTAAAGTCACGTTCTTTGAGCCAGTAATTTGACTTTTAGGTATCTGTCCTGAAGAAACAGGTGCACGCAGAGAGGTTAGTGCATGAAATTGTTAATCTCCCCACCCATTCATCAGCAGTCCTGTCAAATACAAAACTCTCTCAGAGGCGGGAATGACGCACGCAAAAGGTTACCTCAAGGGAGTGTGGGTCCTGGTGTTACAGGCAAAACACAGTATAATCAGGGGAAAGACATTGTGGTGAGCAGTCACGTGACTCCACTACCGTGCCCTTTCCTCGTTAAACAGTCCACTTCTGGTTCTTTGTCAGAAAAAGCAAATTTAGAGAGGTGCAATCCTGGCATCACGCCAGTAGAGGCAACGTGCTCTTTCTGCTCCTCCGTTTGCGTTGCAGACATCGTGCCAATCCTGACGTCTACCGTGATCGAGTGTCACAGGGCCGGCCTGAAGAACTCTGCCTTCAGCTTTGCAGCCATGTTGATGAGGCCCGAGTACCGCAACAAGATAGATGTCAAATACAAAAAGAAGATCGAGGCAATGGTCAGGTAGGCGGCGACAGCTGTTTCTACCATCTAATCGCATTTCACAAGTGTATCTTTCAGAACGTAGCTGCTATTATGTGGGCTCAACAAGAACACAGATTGGGGGTAGCAATTAGGATTGTACTCAGCTACCAGCACCTGGAAACCCAACGATGGCTTTATCTGATTTATGTGACTCATGCACAAGGCATCATAGTCCAGGGCTGGTGGTGCCGTGTCCCGACGTCACCAAGGACCGATCCCTCTGCCTTTTGGCTTTACCATCCAGAGCACAGAGGTTTCCTCATGGCTGCACAGTGGTGGTTGTCATGGTGGGGTGACATCATGTACCCCATTCAACGCAGAAAGAAGGAGGGAAATTAAAAGATGAAAAGGTCTTTTGCCTTTTTAGTTAGGAAGGACACCACCCCCAGGACTTGCATTTACATCTCACTACTCAGCCGCGTGGCTACCTCTAGCTGAAAAGCATACTGCTGAGTAAAAACCAAGTTCTGTTGGCAAGGAAGAAGGAAAAGATGGCTAGGGAGGCAGCAAACAGTGTGTCTGCCACAGACAGACAAAGAGTGGATATTTCTCAGTGTAAGAAACTTGGTAATTATACCACCTATTGCCAAAAGGGACTTCATTTCGAAATCCTGTGTAGCTCCAAAGGCACAGAAGGCATATCCTCACCTCAGAAAGCCTGGTTTTCAACAGGAAAACTAGGAGAAAGTAGCACTCATCTTTACAAAAGGAAAAATTAACTGCAATCCTGTAGTAGTTCTGTACTACCACTTGTTCATAGCGATGACATCTGGGGTATCTGTTAGTCCCACTTTGACCAGGGAACTCAGGTGTACCTGAATCTTGACCCAGAACTCTCTCATCTCAGCCAAGGGAGATGGCTACACCAGTAATGGCAAAGGGAAGCAAATACTACTTATTGTTAACTGGGCTCATGGCAGAGAACTCTAACCTGGATAGGGGCTACATGGAACACCCCCTTTTTTTTTTCAAAGCTGATAAGCCTAAGTAGCTTCAGACCAAATCAGTCTGATCCAACATACCTGCCATCAGGGAGAGTGAGGTGGGGAGAAAAAGCTAGAGCACATTTATCCCCCAGTTTCGTGCCACACCAGCCTAGGTGCCAGCTTGAAGAGGCGCTGGTTATTCTCTCCCCGCACAAGAGTACTCTTAGCTATGAGGTCTAATACGGTATCTGCTGGCTGCATGTGGCTATTTAAATTTAAATTAACTAAAAGTGAATAAAATGTAAAATTTAGTTCCTCACACTATCCATATTTCAAGTGCTCTGAGCTCCATGTGGCTCATGGCTACCGTATTGGAGAGCACAGTATTAGAACAGTGCCATTGTCACAGAGAGTTGTGCTGCACAGCCCTGGACAGCCATTACTTCAGTACACAAAGGGAAAGACAGAGAAGCAGCAAGCTCACTACTCCAGTGGCAAGGAAGACACGAGACAGCCAGACCCACCCGTGTTTTCTCCCACATGATGTGCTGTGAACTCCAGCTCCCAGAGGTGGCCATGGAACGCTAGCCTGAGCAGTCCTCTTTCCTCTCCCTCCTCCAGAGGGGGGCCGGAGCGTGTATCTCTAGTGTCAGAGTCTGACTATGAAGAAGAAGGTGCATTTCATGTGATTCTTCCTCACAGGAGACCTGATACATCCGAGACAGAAGAGGCCACAACCCCATGTCCATTCTGCGAATTTCTTCTCCCAGAGTGTGAACTCCTCTGTCCTGGATGTAAAAATAACATCCCATATTGCATTGCAACAGTAAGTTTCTTTATCATCGTTTCCCTTTCTTTGCATATCTATCTATAGCCCATTTGAATACTTGTTGTGTGTCAATACTTCCTTCACTTCTGAAATAATCTTATCCCTCAAATTTCCTGCAACATTTAGCATACAATTTCATGGTCAACAAAGCTGAAAGTTATATTCAAGGCACACAGTAACCTAAGTGAGTATCAGGAAGGCACTGTGGGGTAGGAGGGCACACACTTGGGGATCAGATGGTCCTAGGCTTAGATCGTCTTTCTGCCACTTACTGGTTACATAACCTGGTGCGATTTGCTTTTTTACCTTGCTAGGTCCATCAGTTAACAGTACCTGCCTACTGAGGTAAACTGCAGGTTGACGAGAGGATATGTTTGAGGCCTTAATACAATTCCCAGCATGCTGTAGCACTTAATAAGTGATGGCTTTTATTGTACACTTTAATATTAAGACCTATTATTAGAAAATTTAAAAATATCAGATTATTTGTTCATCACTAGGCTAAAGTAAGCTTTATTTTAAAGGAAAATAAATCTAGGTAATGTCACAATATTGAAGATTATTCTCTTTATACATGAATCTGATAAATTTGGCTTTAGTCCTTTTGATGCCATTTCTTTCTAATTACCCACCTATGTGAGATATCAATAATTTCATAATTTAGAGGTCTGTCTGGCTTTTATGTATTATAACTGAATAATGGGGGGAGTTTTAAAAATAAAGATGAATTTTATTCTTCAACGTACTGTTTCCAGGGTCGACATATGTTAAAGGATGATTGGACGGTGTGTCCACATTGCGACTTCCCTGCACTGTATTCAGAATTCAAGATGTAAGTGCGCATTATTTCACTCAGCCATACAGATTTATCGAATAATAGGCCTTTTATTCAACCACTTTTATACTGAGGTCTCTTTATTTGTTCATGTTCTTAAAAATCTCTAAAGACTCAAATTGTCTTCTTGGAAGAAACTTCTGTGATCTTTGAGAACATTTTCCTTAAAGGGGATTTCACATGAGACTTAATATTCCTAATTCTTAAGTCTCATGATGAACATGTACTAAGTAGAAAGGAATAGTTGGTTTCCACATCACAATAACCCAAAAGTAAAGGAATATTTAATCTACTCTGTCTTTCCCTCTCCAAACAGCATGTTAAACACTGAAAGCACATGTCCTATGTGTTCAGAAAGACTAAACTTTGCTCAGCTGAAAAAAATCTCAGACTGTACCCAGTACCTGCGGACAGAAGTGGAGCAGTGAGTGGCATGTGCAGGTAAGTGCCAGACCATCCACTTACCTTCCCAGGGCACGAGATCCACGGGGTGGACACAGCTTTACAGTGTGTTTTGCCATTGGCTCCTTTTTGTGCATCGTGTAACTTGTCAGATTTGAACGAACAAAACTTGTCAGATCTGAAACAAACCTTTGATGTACTTTTAAAAAAGCTAAAACACAGGTTGTACAGTCTCCATGGTGACAAAGGTTATTTGGCCAAGCAGCATCATGGATTCCAACCAAAACGTATATTATCAAATCACATGGGCTTCTTTTTAACCAGTCCATTAAAACTGTAGCTAGCTATTAACAGTGGGGTTTTTGAGTTCTGTAACTCAGGAGAATATATTGTAAAAATTTTTGCTTCCAGAGGCTTGAAAAATCCCCATTTCTTTTTCTTTCCAAGTGTCATTTTTGTTGCATGGAAGCAGCACAATACCCCTTCCACTCCCACTCCATTGGCAAGAATTTACTCATAGGGCCACACATACTCCAAGGGGAGGCAGGGAAACATAGTCTCCAGGTGGAAAGCCAAAAGCCCCTGCCAAAAACTCTTTAATTTTAAGATTCTGTAATTAAAAGGAAAAAGTAAGATTAGTCCCTGACACAGCTCTAAACATAGTTAAAACGGAACCCTAGGTTTTCACACGAAACCTGTTCTCGCAATCTTCACTCCATCAGTAAACAGCAGCTCCATCCTACCAGCTGATCAGGATGGAAATGTGGACACCACCAATCCCCCAGTTGATGGGCAAATCCTCTCAGTCCCCCTCCAGTGTATCTGGTTCCCTTCCTCAGGGGGACTTTTTATTGCACCTGCAAAAATAAAGAGCCTAAAAGACTCGACATGAACTGCCCCAGCCTCCTCCTCTGCTCACTACGCTGCAGCCCCACTGGCCTCTTGGCTGTTCCTTGGACTCCAAACTGCTTTGTGTAGTACCTGCAGTCTCTCACATTCCTGCCAGCAGCACCCGAGGGTTCTAGTTTTCCCATATCCTCACCAACACTTGCTGTTGTCTGCATGCTTGATTATAACCATCCTAGTAGGTGTGGAGTAGTATCGCATTGTGGTTTTGATGTGCATTTCCCTAATGGTAACAACGCTGAGCATCTTTTCACGTGCCTGTCGGCCATTTGTATATCTTTAGAGAACTGTCTTCAAGTCCTTTATCCCTTCTTTTAACTGGGTATTTTGTCTTTTTATCGAGTTGTAAGAATCCTTAATATATTCTAGGTACAAGTCCTCTATCAGATACATGATGTGCAAATATACTATTCTGTGGAAGTATTTTTTTACTTTCTTCATAGCATCCTTTGATGTACAAAAGTTTTTATTATTTTGATGAAGTCCAATTCATTTTTTTTCCTTTGGCTGCTTGTGTTCTTGGTGTCATGTCTAAGAAACCACTGCTTAACCCAGCGTCACAAAGACTGACACTTATGTTTCATTCTAAGAGTTCTATAGTTGCTGCTCTTATACTTAACGTCTTTGATCCATTTAATTTTTGTGTATGATGTGAGGTAGGGACCCAATTTCCTTTTGTGTGTGGATGACCAGGTGTCTCAGCACCATTTGTTGAAAAGACTGTTCCTTTCCTATTATTACTGGGTATTGTCTTATTATTATTGTTATAAAGGTTCTTTATTTGTATATTCTAGATCTAAATCTTAGTCAGATTTATTTTGCCGATATTTTCTTCCACTCTGACTTCCCACTTCTTTTTCTTAATGGTCTTTTTTTTTTTTTTGGAATATAGTTGATTTATCAATACAATGTTGTGTTTCAGGTGTACAGCAAAGTGAATCAGTTATACATGTATCTTAATGGTCTTTTGATGAACAGATTTTGATTCTGATGAATTATAATTTATCAGTTTCATTTTATTATTACTTTTATTACTTTCTGTGTCTAAGAAAATTTTTGCCTACTCAAAAGTCAGGAGCATATTCGCCTATGTTTTCTTCTAGAAGCTCTGGGTCTGTGATCCATCTTGAAGTTATTTTTGTTTACAGTATGAGGTGGGGATTGAGATTCTTTTCCCCCTCAAGTAGATATCTAGTCTTCCAACACCATTTGTTGAAAAGTCTTTCCTTTCCCCATTGAACTGCTTGCATGCCTTTGTTGAAAATCAGCTGGGTTTTAAATATGGGTCTACTTCTGGACCCCCTCTTCTTTCCATTGCTTTATTTGTCCCCTATTTTTATACTATACTGTCTTCATTACTGTGACGTTATAGTATATCTTAAAGCCAGGTATTGTGGATCCTACAACTTTGTCATTTTTTTCCAAGACTGTTTTGACTACTCTTACTTCTCTCCATTTCTCTCTAAAATTTTAGAATCAGCTTGTCAAATTCTGTTTTAAAATCTTGCTCAAATTATGATTGGGATATGTTTATTTTTCTGTTGCCACATAACATTATCACATATTTAGCATCTTTAAACTATATACATTTAATATTTCACAACTTTTTTTTGAGGTATAATTATCACCTTGTATTAGTTTTAGGTGTACAACATAATGATTTGATATATGTTTATACTGTGAAATGATTACCACAGTAATTTAGTTAACATCTATCACCACAGTTACTTTTTTTTTTTGCGGTATGCGGGCCTCTCACTGTCCTGGCCTCTCCCGTTGCGGAGCACAGGCTCCGGATGCGCAGGCCCAGTGGCCACAGCTCACGGGCCCAGCCGCTCCACGGCATGTGGGATCCTCCCAGACCAGGGCACGAACCCGTGTCCCCCGCATCAGCAGGCGGACTCTCAACCACTGTGCCACCAGGGAAGCCCTACAATTTTTTTTTAATTGAGAACTTTTAACACCTATTCTCTTAGCAACTTCCAAGTATACAGTGTTGTTAACTATGATCGCCATGCTGTATATTACATCCCCAGGACTTACTTGTAACTGGAATTTTATACCTTTCGACCACCTTCATTCTGCCCACCCCCACCCTCTGGCAACCAACAAATTGTTCTGTATCTATGAGTTCAGTGGGGTTTTTTTTTAATTAAACATGTAAGTGAGATCATACAGTATCTGTCTTTCTCTTATTTCATTTAGCATAATGTCCTCAAGGTCCATCCATGTTGTTGCAAATGGCAGTATTTCCTTCTTCTTTATATGTATATACACATGTATACATATGTACCACATATTCTTTATCCAGTGCCATTTTCTTTATCCAGTATTAGTGGACACCTGGGTCATTTCCATGTCTTGGCTATTGTAAATAATGCTGTAATGAACACTGGGGTGCAGATACCTTTTCAAGATAGGGATTTTGTTTCCTTCAGATAAATACACAGAAGTAGAATTGCTGGAACATATGGTAGTTCTATTTTTAACTTTTTGAGGAATATCTGTAGTGTTTTCCATAATGGCTGCATCAATTTACATGCCCACCAACAGTGCACGATGGATACATTTTCTCCATATCCTTGCCAAGACTTGTTATTTCTTGTCATTTTGACAGTAGCCATTTTAACAGGTGTGAGGTGGTATCTCATCGTGGTTTTGATTTGCATTTCCCTGATTAGTGATGCTGAGCACCTTTTCATGTACGTATTGACCATATGTATGTTTTCTTTAGAAAAATGTCTATTCAGAGCCTTTGCCCATTTTTTTAATTGGATTTTTTTTCTATTGAGTTGTATGAGTTCTTTATATATTTTGTGTATTAACCCAAATTATCAGATATATGATTTGCAAATTTTCTCCCATTCTATAGGTTGCCTTTTCATTTTGTTGATGGAGACTTTTTAGATTGATGTAGTCTTACTTGTTTATATTTGTTTTGTTGCCTTTGCTTTTGGTGTCACATACAAAAATACATTTCCAAGACCAATGTCAAGGAGCTTACTCCCTATGGTTTTGTCTAAGAGTTTTATGTTGTCAGGCCTTATGTTCAAGACTTTAATCCATTATGAGTTAATTTTTATGTATGGTATAAGATAGTGATCCGGTTTCATTCTTTTGCATGTGGCTGTCCAGTTTCCCCAACACCATTTAAGAGACTGCCTTTCCCCATTGTATATTCTTGGCTTCTTTGTCATAAATTGACCATATATGCACAGGTTTATTTCTGGGCTCTCTATTCTGTTCCATTAATCTGTGTGTCTGTTTTTATACCGATACCATACTGTTTTGATTACTATAGCTGCATAATATAGTTTGAAATCAGGAAGTGTGGTGCTTCCAGCTTTGTTCTTCTCAACATTGCTTTTTGGCTGTTCAGTGTCTTTGTCATTCCATACAAATATTAGGATTGTTTGTTCTATTTCTGTGAAAAATGCCATTGGAAATTGACAGGAATTGCATTGAATCTGTAGATTGCTTTGGGTAGTGTGGACACTTTAATGATATTAATTCTTCCAATCCATAAGCACAGAAAATCTTTCCATTTATTTATATCTTCAGTTTCTTCACTGATAGCTTTTCAGTGCACAGGTCTTTCACCTCCTTGGTTAAAGTCATTCCTAGGTATTGTATTCTTTTGATGCAATTGTAAATAAGATTGTTTTCTTAATTTCTCTGATAGTTCATTATTAGATACAACAGATTTTTATATATTGATTTTATATCCTGCAATTTTGCTGTATTAGTTCTAACAACTTTTTTGGTGGTCTTCAGGGTTCCCTATACATAATATGTCATTTGCAAATAGTGACAGTTTAACTTATTCCTTTCCTATCTGAATACCTTTTATTTCTTTTTCTTGCCTAAAGGCAAGAGTGACATCCTTGTCTTATTCCTGATCTTCGAGGAAAAGCTTTCAGCTTTTCACCATTGAGTGTGATAGCTGTGGGTTTGTCCTATATGGCCTTTATGATGTTGAGTATGTTCCCTCTGTACCCACTTTTGTGAAAGTTTTTATCATGAGCAGATGTTGAATTTTGTCAGATGCTTTTTCTATATCAAGATATGATTTTTATCCTTCATTTTGTTAATGTGGTGTATCATCTTGATTGATTTCTGGATGTTGGACTATCCTTGCATTCCTCCAATAAATCCCACTTTATTGTGGTGATTCCTTTAATGTATTACTGAATTCAGTTTGCTAATATTTTGTTGAGGGTTTTTGCAACTATGTTCATCAGCGATATTGGCCTGTAATTTTCTTTCTTGTAGTTTCTTTGTCTGGTTTTTGTATCAGAGTAATGCTGGTCTCATGGAATGAGTTTGGAAGTGTTTCCTCTTCTATTTTTTGGAAAAGTTTGAGAAGGATTGGTATTAATTCTTCTCTAAGTGTTTGGTAGAATTAACCAGTGAAGCCATCTGGTCCTGGATTTTTGTTTTGTCAGGTTGTTTTTGATTACTGATTCAATCTCTTTGATAGTAATTGGTCTAATTTTCTGTTTCTTCATGATTCAGTATTAGAAGGTTGTATGTTTCTAGGAATTTATCCATTTCTTCTAGGTTGTCCATTTTGCTGGCATTATAGTATTTCATAGTAGTCTCTTTTGTATTTCTGTGGTATCAAATGTAATATCTCCTCTTTCATTTCTGATTTTGAGTCCCCTCTTTTTCTTGGTGATTCTAGCTAAAGGTTTGTCTATTTATCTATCTTTTGGGCAAAAAAAAAAAAAAATAGCTATTAGTTTCATTGAACTTCTCTATTGTCTTTTTAGTCTCCATTTCATTTATTTCTGCTCTTGGAGATTTCCTTCCTTCTACTAACTTTGGGCTTAGCTTGTTCTTTTTCTAGTTCCTTAAGGTGTGAAGTTAGGCTGTTCATTTGAGATCTTTCTTGTTTCTTAATGCAGGTGTTTATTGTTATGAGCTTCCTTCTTAGAAACTGTTTTTGTTGCATCCCATAAGATTTGGTATGCTGTATAGCTGTCCCTCAGTATCGTGGGGGATTGGTTCCAGGATCCCTAGTGGATACCAACATCCACGGATGCTCAAGTCCCTTATATATAATGGTGTAGTATTTGAATATAACCTATGCACATTTTCCTGTATACTTTAAATCATCTCTAGATTACTTATATTACCTAATACACTGTAAATGCTATGTAAATAGTTGCCAGCATGTAGCAAATTCAAGTTTTGCTTTTTGGAACTTTCTGGTACTTTTTTTTTTTCCTGAATCTTTTGATCCATGGTTGGTTGGATCTGTGGATATGGAACCCACAGATATGGAGGGCCAACTCTATTTCCATTTATATGTCTCAGGTATTTTTTTAATTTCTCTTTTGATTTCTTCTTTGACCCAGCAGTTGTTGAGCAGCATGTTTGAATCTCCACGTATTTGTGAATTTTCCAGTTTTCTTCTTGTAATTGATTTGTAGTTTCATACTTTTGTGGTCAGAAAAGATGCTTGATATGATTTCGGTCTTCTAAATTTATTAAGACTTGTTTTGTGGCCTTACATATGATCCTGGAGAAATGTTCCATGTGTGCTTGAGAAGAATGTGTATTCTCCTGCTTTGGGATGGAATGTTCTGTAAATGCGTTAAGTCCATCTGGTCTAACATGTCATTTAAGACCAATGTTTCCTTACTGGTTTTCTGTCAAATGAAAATCTATTCACTGATGAAAGTGGGGTAATGAAGTCCCCTCCTATTATTGTATTGCTCTTTCTCCCTTTAGATACGTTAATATTTGCTTATATTTAGGTGCTGCTAATGTAAATAATAAATATTTACAAATGTTATATCCTCTTTTGGATTGATGCCTTTATCATTATATAATGGCCTTCTTTGTCCCTTCTTACAGTCTTTGTTTTAAAGTCTATTTTGTCTAAGTAGAACTACTCCAGCTTCTTTTGGTTTCCATTAGCATGGAGTATCTTTTTCCATTCCTTCACTTTCAGTCTGTGTGTCCTTAAAGCTGAGTGAGTCTCTTGCAGGCAGCATATAGATGGATCTTGGGTTTTATCCATTCTGTCTTTTGATCAGAGAATTTATAAATTATATTTAAAGTAGTTATTGATAGATAGGGACTTGCTGCCATTTTGTTCATTGTTTTCTGGCTGTTTTGTAATTCCTTTGTTCCTTTCTTCTTTTCTTGCTCCTTTTTCTCCTTTTGTGATCTGACAATTTTCTGTAGTCATATGCTTAGATTCCTTTCTTTTTTGTCTACCATAGGTTTCGCTTTGTGGATACCATGAGACTTACATAAAATACAACAGTCTGTTTGAAGTTGACAACAACTTAAGTTCAAATGCATTTTTACTCTCACCATCCACATTGTGATGTCACGATTTTATCTTTTAATCTTGTGTATCCATTAACAAATTATTATAGTTATTTTTACTATTTTGTCTTTTAACTTTCACACTAGGTTTATAAGTACCTACCATTACAACATTAGAGTATTCTGAATTTATATATTTACCTTTACCTTTGAGATTTAGTTTCATACATTTTCATATTATTAATTAGTGTCCTTGTGTTTCAGCTTAAAGTCCCTTTAACATTTCTTGTAAGGCCAGTCTAGTGGTGATGAACCTCTTTAGCTTTTCCTTGCCTAGAAAACTTCCTTGCTCCTTCAATTTTGAAGGATGGCTTTCCCAGGTAGAATATTCTTGGTTGGCAGTTTTATTCTTTCAGCACTTTGACCATATCAGGCCACTCTCTTCTAGCCTGCAAAGTTTCTGCCAAAAGAATCTGCTGACAGTCTTATGAGGGGGGAGGGGGTTCCCCTGTACATAACAAGTTGTTTTCTTTTGCTGCTTTTAAGATTGTCTTCTTGTCTTTAACTTCTGGCAGTTTAATTATAACTTGTCTTGGTATGGGCCTCTTTGGGTTGAGTTGCTGAGCACTAACTTTGCACTTTCTCATTCTTCTCAGTAAGGTGGCTGTTATCATCATGCTCACTTTGTAACAGGTTCAACAGCTTGCCCATACAGTTCTAGTCACTTGAAAAGCCAGGACTGAAACTCAATTAACAGACTGGCAATTTCTTACTTGAATGTAGTGATCCTGCTCCACATTTGAGAAATAAGCAAGAAAATCTTCTTTATTATGCTTGGCTTTACTCCTAAATGCTAGTAGTTACTTGAAACCCTTCTAAAAGCATATGGGGTTTTGTTTTTTATTTTTTTGTCCTTTCTAGGTATTATGGTCCTGAGAAGATACCATTTTTCCACAGGAGGCTGTGTTTCTACCCCTGGCAGATTTCAAGATGGTCCTTCCTGAATACAGAAAAAACAAGGTCACCTCTCCAGGTCACCACTTTCAACTTCTGTAGAGTGGGAAACAGTGACATGGAACATGCTGTTTATACTTTGTATATTTCCTCTGAGTCTTACATATTCTATGCTCTATACTGTTAATAGTAACCCATGACATAACTATAAATATTCAGCTTTTTGATATCTTTTCTATTTTGAAATACCTCCTTTAAAATAAACTTATTAGATATTTGTAATGTTTTCCCAGATTTAAAGACAGAAAAAGAAATAAAGGAAGGTAGCTTTAAACCATACTGTGAAGTTTGGGCAGCACAGATATTAACAGTGTTAAAAAGTTTGAACTGAGAGGCTTACACAAATCAAGGCTATTTAGCATAATCAGCCTGAGAATAAAAACATCAGAAATCAGTAAAATCAGCATTTTTAAAGAATGAAACTATAAGCTTATGTTTCTTGTCATTATACTACATAGTATGGAATTCCTGTCACAAAATTAAATCATTTGACTTTCCCTGAAGATGTACATTATTCAGAATCTTCCCCAAGGTGGGTGGAGGGTTCATTTCCCATGTCACACACACCCAATACTATACATATCAGTATATGCTTCCTTGCCATCCAAAGCCAAAGTATCAAAGTCTGAGCAGCTGACAGGATCATGTAGCCTAACTAACTCTGAATATATCAGATGATATGATTTTACAGTATAGCCACCAGCATTCTGAGCATTACAGAGGTACCTACGAGCCTAGGGTAGAACCCAAAAAGTGCCAATAAAGTTTTACAGCATCCAGGTATCCATATGCATGCCTCCAGCTTTATGTTTTTCCTTCCCAAAGGCTGGCTAGAGGCCCTGGCCTTCCTAAGTGATACAAGTCATTATCATTAAACCCACCCGTGGTTCCTTTGTTTTGTGTTATCACTTGAGGGATGTTGTAAGGCTACAGGAATAGTAAGAGTCATAGGCACTTGGGATCTGTAAGGGGAAGCACATTATATTTTGGGAGTTAGTTATGGGCCTCAGACATTCACTAATGAGCATAATTGTACCAGAACTTATTTAGGAAGATACTCCTCCTAGTACACATAACTATGTGCTCCTTATTAATAACTTCAAGAGGCCCAATGTTGCTGTAAATAATACACTGACAGAACTTAAAAAATGAAGGATGAAGTAGTATTAGTAATAAAGTAGTAGTTTGTTATAGACTACCAAATGGCCAAGACTCAATGGATCTCAAAGAAAGCAAGTATACAGTTTTACGCTGCAAGGATGATGTGTGGCATCCAGTGGCTCCAATAAGGATTTACTAGTTGCTCCAAATCATAATGAACAAGTAAAGGACACTATCTGTTTTTCTGGCTGCAAGGAGATTACAGTCCCTTTCCTGGGAGGCACAGGGCAAGTAGGCAGATATGACTTGCATATCAAAAAGCAATAGAAATGGAAAAATACGCTTAAGAAATTTATGCTCACCCCACTGGTGAGGTGAGGCAGTCGTCAATCAAGAAAATCTTCACTGAAGCAGAAGTTTCAAGCAGGGCTTTTAACAAAGAGAGGGTTTAGTAGGCAAAGGCTTAAGGCAACGTTTTATTCCCATAATGAACTTAATCTACATGAAAGACATTTTTCACACTGGTAAATACATTTTAAATGTCTCAAGAACTTCGTCTGTCCTCCCAAACAAGACTATCAGTTCCTTAAAGGCAGGGAACAGAATCCTGATTTTACATTCCTCTTAGCACATACCTCGCAGAAGTAGCACATACCCTTGAGCATTTACTGCCAAGATTTAAAAAATTGCTAGACACCCAAATTCCCGACTAGTTCCACAGCCTCAGGCCCCTCAACAAGCACAGTTACAGGTACAATCTAAAGTTCCAGGGCTTCCCTGGTGGCGCAGTGGTTGAGAGTCCGCCTGCCGATGCAGGGGACACGGGTTCGTGCCCCGGTCTGGGAAGATCCCACATGCCGCGGAGCGGCTGGGCCCGTGAGCCATGGCCGCTGAGCCTGCGCGTCCGGAGCCTGTGCTCCGCAGCGGGAGAGGCCACAGCGGTGGGAGGCCCCTGTACCGCAAAAAAATAAAAAATAAAAATAAAATAAAAAATAAAGTTCCAGTAGGGTTTGTGGAATCTGTCAGGACAGAACTGGATCCCTCAGGGACAAAGTAAACAAAAGCCAGTGTTCATTTAGTCCCAGACCAGAGTGAGGATAAGAGTTTGACCCAGCCTGGACCCTACTGGTTTTAAACTAATGAGTTGAAACTCTGGAAGGCTAGGAATGTCTGACAATCTTTCTGCAGCCACAATACCCTCTAATAATAACAAAGAGCCCTCTCTATGAAATTCTATTCACAGCAGAGGTGTGGTTGACACTCATAGGAGTAATGAACTTGGGAATTAGAGTTCTGACTCTTCAACTGCCAAAGTTATGTTTCACAGAACAGGTCAGTAGGAATATAGGTAGCTTTTGTATCCAATCATTTGCAAATTAATAAGGAAAAAATATACCAACATAGTATCTTACTGTACAAGATGACAATCTTAAGAATTTGTACATGTATCATGTGAAACATTTCTAATTTCTATTTTGCAAGATATTTGACAATGTACAAATAATACCCAGTTCTAGGTGATGACTTTTGTATTTTGATTTATTTACAAAATCTCTCCACATAATAGTAACTAACTACCTCTTTTTTTAAAATCGGCATTGGTCCTATAATGGCCATTAGGATAAATTCTTTAAGCCTACAAAAGCCACCTTAGTACCTCTGTTCCCAGACATATTACTGTTAACTAAAAATCTGACTCCAAAGCCCACATGTAGTTTCTAATTCTGAATATACAGTCATTTTGAAGTACAATCTCATTAGATTGACAGGGGACAGTGGAGGACCCACGCAGTCCTATCAACCTCTATAAGAGGTGTACATCAGCCTACTGTTTACATACTTCTAGCTGTACCACCGTTTATTTGTAATGGGACCATGAGGTTGCCCCATTACACTAAAACATGGTTCCTTTGGAAAAACAAAGCATTCTCTAAGACCAGCTAGACTGGTCAGCAGGTTGAATAAAAAGTAGCAGTCAGCAGTGGAAAATGGTTTTATTTCTTTGAACTTTTTCCTTTTCCTTTTCTGGACTCTTTTTCTGATTTTGAAGGCTTTGAAGATTTTGTCTTTTTCTGCTGGGAGGGAAAGATGCACAAAATAGTTAGTAGCTGTGTTTATGAGTAAATGAAATAAGTTCATCTCTACAATACATCAAATCTTTACCTGCAACTTAATAAAGAAGAAAGGTTGCAAACACCTAGATCTTGAACTACAGCTACCCTTGATGAGCTTACTAATAACAACTGGCCAGCTGTAGCTTTGAACTATTGAAAAGCTATTTAGACTCTAGAACTAGGATATGTTCCCCAGAACATTGATGTATTTAAGAAAGACAAAATAAGCAAGATACAATTTACACACACGGTTATGTTTTCATGAAGAATTTCCTTTTCTTTCAGTTTCAGATTAGAGATCCAAACACACTCAGTTTGAGCAGGGGAGGGAGTAGACTTCTTATGTCTACACAAGACTAGAGAGAGCCACACTGGAGAAGGCCACTATTCCCACCCCTGCACATACAAAACAGAATCGAGGGGCAAGAATGATAAATGCACACACACTAGGGACAGAAGAGGATACAAACTAGACTCCTTTGCCTCAGCCAATGATAAACAGGGGGCTGATACCATACATAATTTTAATCTTTCCTAGCAAAAGATGAGGATGTTTTGCTCTGGGAAACTTCTATGGGCATTTCAACAGCTATAGCAAAAAATAAATAACAGAAAGGAGAAATGGTTTCATTAAAAATGCTTTTCTTGATTATGCTATGAAAATGTGTCTGTGGGTAAAGCACACACCAATGGCAAATAAAAAAAATAGTCCTTTTTCCAACAGAGCATATGACCATCAATATGATGGCCTGTTTTTTGCTGTCTGGCTCTTCCACTGTTATAAGAAGTTGACTGTTTATGAAAGTGAAATCTACACCTTCTTCACCCTCGGAACTGTGATGAACAAAACAGAAAGTATTTTCAGCTTCCTCTGTTACTTGCTAAACAGGCTCTGAATAATTTCAAAAGGCAAGTTATACACAAGATAAGCTATTTTGAGGGAGTATCATAGCTTCTCCTATTTGCAGATGAAAATACTACCTTGATCATAGCATCAGTTTCCAAAGTGTCCTGGTCTTTCTCATCAGATTGAGAGTCATCTTCATTTAACTCTTCATTGTATTCAGAATCCAGCGCTGGGCCTGTGCTGTGTCTGTGTGTCTTTACTGCCTGGAGTGAATACGGAATAAGGTGGACTTCCTTATTGTAAGCTCTTGTGAAGGCTGCTTTCACCTACACAAAAGGAATAGAGGGAGGTTTTTAAAACTCTAACTGCCAAACAACCCCTTTAAACTCTGTAGGCCTAGAGGCCCTGAGAGACCCTAGGAGCCCCTTGAAATTGTCTGTAAAATATGTATGCATGTACATGTAAGTATATCTATATGCATTTTCCTATGGAGAAGTTCCATATTTTTCATGACATTCTTAATAGAGCCATGACTCAAAAAATAAGAATCAGTATTTGAGAACATTAGGCAGATTTTTTTTTTTTTTTTTTTTTTTTTTTTTCTTTTTGTGGTATGCGGGCCTCTCACTGTTGTGGCCTCTCCCGTTGCGGAGCACAGGCTCCGGACGCGCAGGCCCAGCGGCCACGGCTCACGGGCCCAGCCGCTCCGCGGCATATGGGATCCTCCCAGACCGGGGCACGAACCCGTATCCCCTGCATCGGCAGGCGGACTCTCAACCACTGCGCCACCAGGGAGGCCCGGCAGATTTTTTAAAGTCACTTTAAGTCATCAATTTTTTCTATTCAGTGTTCTCTGCAGTTCTACAAAGTGACAAGCAAAGTTAGTCAGTGAACCAATAAATCAAAAAAGGTTTACAATAAAGTACAAGTTAAAGTTGTCCTTTAATTACCACAAAATATCTAAATTACCTTTACCACAAAAATAGGCTATTTCAAAATACTAAGTAACTTGAAAAGCCTTAACCTCAAGCTTCTAAACCTAACTGTAGAATTAGTCCACAAATTCTAACAATGGATGTCTCTTGTGAGAATTTACCTATAGTCATACCTGTAGTCAGGTCAAAATTCTAGAGAAGACAAGCCACAGAGAACATGTCTTCTAGAACAGCACCAAGTAAACAAGCACAAGGGTGACATATTAGATATCACAAACTCATGTTATGTCACTTTAGTTTCTTCATGTTCACTATATAAAGTAGGGGATACATCATTACATAATAGATTGTCCAACTGTAATAAATACACTAAAACACAGATTAGGCAGACTAAGAAAAAGTCTAAAAATGCTCAGCCAGTAAACACGTCTTTTCATAATGCATTACCACCACCTCACTTTTACTTCCCCAGGCTCATCTGCCTATCCTTGTAAGGAATACATCTACATTTGCTCCTCAGATTTCACACCTTCCTTTTCCATGCAGGCTAAGGCAAAGATAAAACTATAAATTATAAAAGTCAAATCCCAAAGTCTACTCTTAATATTGTACTCAAATAGTATCTTTGGAAAGCACAGACCATAAGCAAAAAGCATTTAAGAAAAGAAATTAAACTTTTAAAAGCATCTAAAACATCTCTGACGTACTCCTAGTACATGGTAATTACAAAGTGATGGAGAACCAGTGGGGTACACAATTTACCTTGGGATCCAGCTTGGAGAAGGGACTAGGTCTGTCTCCCCAGCTGCTCATTTCCATGATATTCTCAAAGTCTTCTTTCATCAAATAATACGTGTCCATAAGAGCAACAACATCCTGTACTCCTTCTATCCCTCGTGAGGTCAGGGGCTGTACAAGTGCATCCCTTATATGTGACAGATAATCCATGTTTACAGTCCTTTTGCTGGAGTAAGTTCTTAAACCAAAACAAAAGAGATACACTGTAATCAATGGCAAATGACCACCAACTCATAGTTTGCTGGAGTTTAATCCACTTTTAATAATGTTAATGTATCTACACAATGTATCTACACAAATATAGTAGAAACATCGAAGAGGCACACCCCAGGGCAAAGTGATACGTCACCTTGAAAAAGTGATGGGCAGGGAATAGGAGAGGAGCTGAAAGGCAGGCCTTCAGCTTGAGCAATGAGAAGAGCAGAAGAAAAGAGCCCTTTCAAGCTTCTAGAGGCCGCCTCTATCTCTTGGCTCATGGTCCCTTTGTCCATCTTCAAAGCCAGCAGTGGGAGCGCAACATCTTCACATCTCTCTGACTGATGATGCTGCCTACCTCCACCACTCCTTTTTTTTTGTAAAAACACTTATGATTACATTGGGCCCATCAGATAATCCAGGGTAATCTTCCCATCTCAAGATGGGAATAAATTTGTGTTGTTTTAAGCCAGTAAGTTTTGGTAATTTGCTATAGCAGCAATAGAAAACTTACATGCGGTGGCAAAAAAAAGACCCACACCATAAACTACAAAGAGGGATCATAGAAGGAAGAAGAATTCTACAGGAACAGAAGAAAGGAACATCTCAGTTCAGTTTTAAACAAAAGTTAAGGTTAGACTAATGTTAATATTCTCTCCAGGGACTAGAAAGGAAAATAAGATTGCTTAAGTAGTTCTTCATGGTTAAAAATGAATCCCTAAAGTTCACTTAATATTTGTGTACAAGCACATTTCTAAGTTTCTAAACTGTAAAAAATTTAACCAAATAATAAGAATTTTTGAACATCCTTAAACTTCTCCAAGGACATTGGTTTTCAATCATCTGAGTATCCACCTTCTGTAATACACTAAACTGTATCCCCTTGTCCCAAATGACTAGGTCAGTTTACTATTAGGATGGGAGGCAAAAACTAGTTCATTTATTTAAATAGTTCCCTTTTTCCTATTAATTTATTTGGAGGCCAATATATTATGTATGCCTACTAGTAATAGGCATAGTCACAATAACAATAAATAGTAGCACTACCTCAGATTTATATAGCTTTAAAGCTTATCTTAACATTATGGCACATCTACCATCTGGCTTTATTCTCCAAAGTATCCTTTTAAGTGATAAAATGAGTGTCATACTAATTACAGATAATAAAACTCAGGGCCATGAACTTATCCATGTTCACTTATCTAGTTAGTAATGAAATCAAAACTAAAACACAAATCTTTGTGACTCATGCTATCCTTATTAAAGGCCAAATATACTACCCTGATAAAATGCCACACATAGAGTAATACCCCGCTTACCTGAGACTCATATGCAATGCTAGGTCCTGAACAATACGATCGTGTTTGCCCATAGATGAGTGCTTCCCCAACCAACTTGGGAAGGTAGGAAACTGGGTCATGTACCCCCTCATTAACTCTCCAGGAAGAACACTGGCATAAATAGCCTGAAAAAATTAATTGCAATCCACAAGTTAAATTCAGTACTGAGTTAAGTTGCTTCTCTAGCAGCTGTTGGCTTCCAAGCAGTCTCCAGAAAATGCAGTAACATTGCTCCCCATACCTAATTCCAAGATAGGCCCCTTCCCTCTCTCCCTCACCTGTTGGTATGGGAAACTTCAACGTGAGAAAACAATTAATTGCAGTAAATGCCTTGGTCTAAAACATGTTATGGCCCTCACAGATCATCTAGCCAACCCAGACTCAGCCAAATGATCTCAACACACACCAGTTACCTCTCAATGCCAGTGTTATAGAAAAAACTGTTTAAGAGGAATATGATTGTCTTCAACATAATATCAATAAACCAGGTGGATCAAAGCATGGAAAATCTAATAATTAGAGAATTAAGTAAACTGGCACTTGAGAAAAGTTTTTTTTAAAGGTATCCTTGGATATCTTCTATATCCAGGGTTTTTACCTTTTTTTATATGTCTATAAATTTATTTATTTTTGGCTGTGTTAGGTCTTTGTTGTGGGCTTTCTCTAGTTGCGGTAAGTGTGGGCTACTCTTCATTGCGGTGCACAGGCTTCTCACTGCGGTGGCTTCTCTTGTTGTGGAGCATGGGCTCTAGGTGTGCAGGCTTCAGTAGTTGTGGCATGCAGGCTCAGTAGTTGTGATGAACAGGCTTAGGTGCTCCGTGGCATGTGGTATCTTCCCAGACCAGGGCTCGAACCTGTGTCCACTGCACTGGCAGGCAGATTCTTAACCACTGCGCCACCAAGGAAGTCCCAGGGTTTTTACTTTTTTAAAGGTTGGAATTATACATAAATCTTGTGTCCTGCTTTGTTCTAATAATATTCTCTCATAAGTATTTTTTAGATTAAATCATCTTTACAAGTAATTTTAAAGGCTGCCTAATGTTCCATCAAGAGGATTTACCATAATTAATCAGACTCCTATTGCTGAACATGGAGATTTTCTCCCATTTCTTGCTATCAAAATTAATGCTTTAGGGCAGGGGTCCCCAACCCCCAAGCCACGCACCGGTATCGGTAGGAACCGGGCTGCACAGCAGGAGGTGAGCGGTGGGCAAGCGAGCGAAGCTTCATCTGTATTTACAGCCGCTCCCCATCGCTCGCATTACTGCCTGAGCTCCACCTCCTGTCAGATCAGTGGTGGCAATTAGATTCTGATAGGAGCGTGAACCCTACTGTGAACTGTGCACATGAGGGATCTAGGTTACATGCTCCTTATGAGAATCTAATGCCTGATGAACTGAGGTGGAGCTGAGGTGGTCCCATCACCCCCAGATGGGACCATCTAGTTGCAGGAAAACAAGCTCAGGGCTCCCACTGATTCTGCATTATGGTGAGTTGTATAATTATTCCATTATATATTACAATGTAACAATAATAGAAATAAAGTGCACTATAAATATAATGTGCTTGAATCATCCCAAAACCATTCTCCCCCCACCATCCGTGGAAAAACTGTCTTCCATGAAACTGGTCCCTGGTGCCAAAAAGGTTGGGGACCCCTGCTTTAGGAAGTATTTTTGCACATAAAGCTCTTCCTGTGTTTAACATTATTTCTCCAGGATAAATTCTCATAGGTATAATTATTAGGTATAAAAAAAATGAACACTTTTAAAGCATAAGAGAAAGGAATCTTTAAAAGAAGAGTAGACCTCCAGAAGTCCCTTGCTTGTTAGGTCAATATTACATAAATATGCAAAACTCAAGAATAAATAACCAGTTTAATTATGAAAGTTTGCACAACTCTGTTTTGAGTAAAAGATATCAACCTAAATAAAGTACCCAATACAAAGCTGCCTCTGTAGCAAGGAAGAATAAAGAAAATCAGAATTCATATATCAGAAAAATGGCTGCAAACCTGCCCTGGTTGCATTTCTTCAGGGATGAGCTACTTAGTAACAACCTGGGAGAGCCAAGAATGACAAAAAAACAAATGGATTCTTAAGGTAAAAGAGAGCAAATGAAACTTTGGACTCACATCTTAGTTATGACCAAAATCTGACATTCCTATTTCCGTATGTCCATTTACATTAAAAACATTGAAAAATAAGAGTAGATTAAGAAACAAATAATAGTGACCACAAGGTACTTTAATCTATAACAGATTATATTTTTTGCCATTAAGAGCCGTAATGTTTATCTGGTATTTCAAATAATTACAGGAGCTAAAAGCTATTTTGTTCTAACTAAAGCAGGGTCTGCACTTTAAGGAAAGCCCTATGCTTACCTGTGTGGGCAGAAGACTCCAGTTTTGCTTATTCCGGATCTGACGGTCCACTAGGTCACCATCAGATATGCTGTCTGCTGCTCTGCTTAAAAGCATCAAGTGCTTTTTCATGTCACCCCTGCAGGAATAAACCAGTCCGAATTACACCACTGTCCACACTCCACACCCCTCCCTCCCAGGTATCTGGCCTTCGTAGGGCTGGGAAGGGTACTAATTCTACCCCTCACTAGCTCTGAACACTCACCCTGCGGCTACAGGCTTCACGTGTAGGTAGTTCTCCTGGACAAAGAGGGGTGCTATTGAATAATCATGAAAAAAGAGATCTAATTTGTCCACAAGTGACATATGAGCAGTCTCCTCTCCAGTTACAAACACCTTCCGGGCAACATCAAATGGGCCCTAAAAAGAGAGAGGGACATACCTAGTAGAATGACCAATATCCAAAACACTGACAACACCAAATGCTAGCTAAGATGTGGAGAAACAGAAACTCTCTTTCACTGCTGGTAGGAGTGCAAGATAGTACACTTTGGAAGACAGATCAGTAGTTTCTTACAAAACTAAATATATTTTTAACATACCATCCAGCAACTAGGCTCCTTGGTATTTACCCAAGTGAACTGAAAACATATCCACATAAAAAGAAATGACTTACAAAGCCATGAAAAGATATGGAGAAACCTTAAACGTATATTACTAAGTGAAAGAAGCCAATCTGAAAAGATGACATACTATACGACTCCAACTATATGACATTCTGAAAAAGGTGAAACTATGGAGACAGTAAAAAGATTAGTGGTTACCAGGGGCTGGGGGAAGGGAGGGATAAACAGGCAAAGTAAAGAGGATTTCTAGGGCAGTGAAAGTATTCTGTATGATACTACCATGGTGGACAAAGGCCACTACATATTTGTCAAAACCCACAGAATGTACACCACCAAGAGCAAACCCTAATGTTAAACTATGGACTGTGGGTGATAATGGTGTGTCAGTGTAGGTCATCAATTGAAACAAATGTGCCGTTCTGGTGGTGGGTGTTGACAGTGGGGGACATTATACAGGGGGATATGCAGGCAATCTTGATTTTGCTGTGAACCTAAAATGGCTCTGAAAATGTTTACTGATTTTTTAAAAAGAGGAAGGGAGGGGAAAATACTGTTTAATCATTGCTCTAAAGGTAATAATAAATTCTGACTGGTGACTAGGTGAAACAACACAGAGATAATTGATACAGACCTGTAGTTTCAGAGAGGTCATTTAAACTATAAGCCAACTGAAACAAGATTATTCTCAACAGTTCCAAAACCATTCAAAACATGAAATCCATATATAAGGGACTCTAGAAAGGCCATTTCATAATTACTGAGGCATAAAACTTCCCTTTCTCAAAATTTACAATTACACTGACAGTCCTTAAGGAAAAATTCATTTGAATTAGAAACACTTTTAGCACCTGTCTATATCTCTTACTATAAAGATCCATAGGTTCCACAGGTGTCTCAAGGAACTATAATAATTATTTCAATTAAATTAATACTAACAGGAAGAGAAGTGCTTTGGCACTTAAGAAGTGGAAATTTATTTTACCAATTTGATATCCTTTTTGGCTCTATGAGAATCAGCCTTAGCCTGGTCATAGGTTAGTGCTTTACTTCGTGCACACCACATACTCAGATTGTGTAGAACCTGAAAGAATCACAAGTAAGACACTGTTAAGACAGGAAAATACTGCCACTCCCCATCCCCAAAACACTGAAGGCATCCATTCAAAATAATCATCAATGTTATATAATATATATCTCATTTACCTGTCTGATATCTTGATTGGCTCCCAAAATTATTTCATTCATAGCTGGAGGGGGAATCTTTAAACCCTCTTTAAATGCAATAGACATCATAGCACCCTGAAATTGACAAAGGGGAATGAATCTTCACTGATTTTTTCTTAATTCATATAATCAGATTTTAAAAAAATATTTATCAGGTACTTTAAAAAACTGGCCCATGAAACACAGAAAAAATAAAATGACACTTTCCCAAAGAATATTATAAGTTTCAGTCTCCAGGCTTTGAAGATTGGAGATCTTATGGGACATTTTTCTACAAATCTTTCATCTGAAAAGATTTCCGCTTTATGATGAGGTTCTGCCCACACTTCCAATCTTCTAGGAGCTTGTAAAATTGTGGAACTGAAGAGCCATTGTGGATCTTGGATATTACCTTTCCCAAGCCTCATATATCCCAGAAATCATATTTTCACTCACAGAAAGATAGACAAGATGAAAAGGCAGAGGGCTATATACCAGATGAAGGAACAAGATAAAACCCCAGAAAAACAACTAAATGAAGTGGACATAGGCAACCTTCCGGAAAAAGAATTCAGAATAATGATAGTGAAGATGATCCAGGACCTTGGAAAAAGAATAGAGGCAAAGATCGAGAAGATGCAAGAAATGTTTAACAAACATATAGAAGAATTAAAGAACAAACAGAGATGAACAATACAAGAACTGAAATGAAAACTACACTAGAGGGCTTCCCTGGTGGCGCAGTGGTTGAGAGTCCACCGGCCGATGCAGGGGACGCGGGTTCGTGCCCCGGTCCGGGAAGATCCCACATGCCGCGGAGTGGCTGGGCCCCTGAGCCATGGCTGCAGAGCCTGCGCGTCCGGAGCCTGTGCTCCGCAATGGGAGAGGCCACAACAGTGAGAGCCCCGTGTACCGCAAAAAAAAAAAAAAAAAAAACTACACTAGAAGGAATCAATAGCAGAATAACTGAGGCAGAAGAACGGATAAGTGACCTGGAAGACATAATGGTGGAATTAACTGCTGTGGAACGGAAAAAAGACAAAAGAATGAAAAGAAACGAAGACAGCCTACGAGACCTCTGGGACAACATTAAATGCAACAACGTTTGCATTATAGGGGTCCCAGATGGAGAAGAGAGAGAGAAAGGACCAGAGAAAATATTTGAAGAGATTATAGTCAAAAACTTCCCTAACATGGGAAAGGAAATAGCCACCCAAGTCCAGGAAGTGCAGCAAGTCCCATACAGGATAAACCCAAGGAGAAACATGCCGAGACACATAGTAATCAAACTGGCAAAAATTAAAGACAAAGAAAAATTATTGAAAGCAGCAAGGGAAAAACGACAAATAACATACAAGGGGACTCCTATAAGGTTAACAGCTGATTTCTCAGCAGAAACTCTACAAGCCAGAATGGAGTGGCATGATATACTTAAAGTGATGAAAGGGAAGAACCTACAACCAAGATTACTCTACCCAGCAAAGATCTCACTCAGATTCAGTGGAGAAATCAAAAGCTTTACAGACAAGCAAAAGCTAAGAGAATTCAGCACCACCAAACCAGCTCTACAACAAATGCTAAAGGAACTTCTCTAAGTGGGAAACACAAGAGAAGAAAAGGACCTACAAAAACAAACCCAAAACAATTAAGAAAATGGTCATAGGAACACACATATTGATAATTACCTTAAACGTGAATGGATTAAATGCTCCAACCAAAAGACACAGTCTTCCTGAATGGATACAGAAACAAGACCCATATATATGCTGCTTACAAGAGACCCACTTCAGACCTAGGGACACATACAGACTGAAAGTGAGGGGATGGAAAAAGATATTTCATGCAAATGGAAATCAAAAGAAAGCTGGAGTAGCAATACTCATATCAGATAAAATAGACTTTAAAATAAAGAATGTTACAAGAGACAAGGAAGGACACTATATAATGATCAAGGGATCAATACAAGAAGAAGATATAACAATTATAAATATATATGCACCCAACAGAGGAGCACCTCAATACATAAGGCAACTGCTAACAGCTATAAAAGAGGAAATCGACAGTAACACAATAATACTGGGGGACGTTAACACCTCACTTACACCAATAGACATATCATCCAAAATGAAAATAAATAAGGAAACAGAAGCTTTAAATGACACAATAGACCAGATAGATCTAATTGATATTTATAGGACATTCCATCCCAAAACAGCAGATTACACTTTCTTCTCAACTACACACGGAACATTCTCCAGGGTAGATCACATCTTGGGTCACAAATCAAGCCTCAGTAAATTTAAGAAAATTGAAATCATATCAAGCATCTTTTCTGACCACAATGCTATGAGATTAATAACCAAGAGATCACTGAAGAAAACAAAGAGGAAATCAAAAAATACCTACAGACAAATGACAATGAAAACACAACGATCCAAAACCTATGGGATGCAGCAAAAGCAGTTCTAAGAGGGAAGTTTATAGCTATACAAGCCTACCTCAAGAAACAAGAAAAATCTCAAATAAACAATCTAACCTTACACCTCAAGGAACTAGAGAAAGAAGAACAAACAAAACCCAAAGTTAGCAGAAGGAAAGAAATCACAAAGATCAGAGCCGAAATAAATGAAATAGAAACAAAGAAAACAACAGCAAAGATCAATAAAACTAAAACCTGGTTCTTTGAGGAGATAAACAAAATTGATAAACCATTAGCCAGACTCATCCAGAAAAAGAGGGAGAGGACTCAAATCAATAAAATTAGAAATGAAAAAGGAGAAGGTACAACAGACACTGCAGAAATACAAAGCATCCTAAGAGACTACTACAAGCAACTCTATGCCAATAAAATGGACAACCTGGAAGAAATGGACAAATTCTTAGAAAGGTATAACCTTCCAAGACTGAACCAGGAAGAAACAGAAAAATATGAACAGACCAATCACAAGTAATGAAATTGAAACTGTGATTAAAAATCTTCCAACAAACAAAAGCCCAGGACCAGATGGCTTCACTGGCGAATTCTATCAAACATTTAGAGAAGAGCTAACACCCATCCTTCTTAAATTCTTCCAAAAAATTGCAGATGAAGGAACACTCCCAAGCTCATTCTATGGGGCCACCATCACCTTGATACCAAAACCAGACAAAGATACTACAACAAAAGAAAATTGCAAACCAGTATCACTGATGAATATAGATGCAAAAATCCTCAACAAAATACTAGCAAACAGAATCCAACAACACATGAAAAAGATCATACACCACGATCAAGTGGGATTTATCCCAGGGATGCAAGGATTCTTCAATATACGCAAATCAATCAGTGTGATACACCATATTAACAAATTGAAGAATAAAAACCATATGATCATCTCAATAGATGCAGAAAAAGCTTTTGACAAAATTCAACACCCATTTATGAAAAAACTCTCCAGAAAGTGGGCATAGAGGGAACCTACCTCAACATAATAAAGGCCATATACGACAAACCCACAGCAAACATCATTCTCAATGGTGAAACACTGAAAGCATTTCCTCTAAGGTCAGGAATGAGACAAGGATGTCCACTCTCACCATTATTATTCAACATAGTTTTGGAAGTCCTAGCCATGGCAATCAGAGAAGAAAAAGGAAAACACATTGGAAAAAAAGTAGTAAAACTGTCACTGTTTGCAGATGACATGATACTATACATAGAGAATCCTAAAAATGCCACCAGAAAACTACTAGAGCTAATCAATGAATTTGGTAAAGTTGCAGGATACAAAATTAATGCACAGAAATCTCTTGCATTCCTATACACTAATGATGAAAAATCTGAAAGAGAAATTATGGAAACACTCCCATTTACCATTGCAACAAAAAGAATAAAATACCTAGGAATAAACCTACCCAGGGAGACAAAAGACCTGTATGCAGAAAACTATAAGACACTGATGAAAGAAACTAAAGATGATACCAACAGATGGAGAGATATACCATGTTCTTGGATTGGAAGAATCAATATTGTGAAAATGACTATACTACTCAAAGCAATATACAGATTCAATGCAATCCCTATCAAATTACCAATGGCATTTTTTACAGAACTAGAACAAATCATCTTAAAATTTGTATGGAGACACAAAAGATCCCGAATAGCCAAAGAAGTCTTGAGGGAAAAAAACGGAGCTGGAGGAATTAGACTCCCTGACTTCAGACTATAGTACAAAGCTACAGTAATCAAGACAATATGGTACTGGCACAAAAACAGAAACACGTATCAATGGAACAAGATAGAAAGCCGAGAGATAAACCCATGCACCTATGGTCAACTAATCTATGACAAAGGAGGCAAAGATATACAATGGAGAAAAGACAGTCTCTTCAATAAGTGGTGCTGGGAAAACCAGACAGCTACATGTAAAAGAATGAAATCAGAACACTCCCTCACACCATACACAAAAATAAACTCAAAATGGATTCGAGACCTCAATGTAAGACCAGACACTATAAAACTCTTAGAGGAAAACATAGGAAGAACACTCTTTGACATAAATCACAGCAAGATCTTTTCTGATCCACCTCCTAGAGTAATGGAAATAAAAACAAAAATAAACAAATGGGACCTAATGAAAATTCAAAGCGTTTGCACAGCAAAGGAAGCCATAAACAAGACGAAGACAACCCTCAGAATGGGAGAAAATATTTGCAAACGAATCAAAGGACAAAGGATTCATCTCCAAAATATATAAACAGCTCATGAAGCTCAATATTAAAGAAACAAACAACCCAATCCAAAAATGGGCAGAAGACCTAAATAGACATTTCTCCAAAGAAGACATACAGATGGCCAAGAAGCACATGAAAAGCTGCTCAACATCACTAATTATTAGAAAAATGCAAATCAAAACTACAATGAGGTATCACCTCACACCAGTTAGAATGGGCATCATCAGAAAATCTACAAACAACAAATGCTGGAGAGGGTGTGGAGAAAAGGGGACCCTCTTGCACTGTTGGTGGGAATGTAAGTTGATACAGCCACTATGGAGAACAGTATGGAGGTTCCTTAAAAAACTAAAAATAGAATTACCACATGATCCAGCAATCCCACTACTGGGCATATACCCAGAGAAAACCATAATTCATAAAGACACATGCACCCCAATGTTCACTGCAGCACTATTTACAATAGCCAGGTCATGGAAGCAACCTAAATGCCCATCGACAGACGAATGGATAAAGAAGTTGTGGTACATATATACAATGGAACATTACTCAGCCCTAAAAAGGAACGAAATTGAGTCATTTGTTGAGACGTGGATGGATCTAGAGACTGTCATACAGAGTGAAGTAAGTCAGGAAGAGAAAAACAAATATCGTATATTAACGCACATATGTGGAACCTAGAAAAATGGCACAGATGAACCGGTTTGCAGGGCAGAAGTTGAGACACAGACGTAGAGAAAAAATGTATGGACACCAAGGAGGGGAAAACTGCAGTGGGATGGGGATGGTGGTGTGCTGAATTGGGCGACTGGGATTGACATGTATACACTCATGTGTATAAAGTTGATGACTAATAAGAACCTACAGTATAAAAAACAAACAAACAAACAAAAAAGAAATAATATTTTCTCTGTGTATATGCCTTGATAAAGCTCAGAACTTGAAGCACTGGTTCAAAAGTTACGTTTATGTCAAAACTGTAATAGCTGTAGTTCCTCCCCAAATTGTACTCATTTATACATCTGTCATTAACATATGAAAATACCCTTTCCCATACCCTAGACAACACAATATATTGTCAAGATTTAAAAATGAAAAAAAAAAAAACACTGACCCAAAAATATATAGTATAGTGTGATGGAGAAAAATATTCCAATTATCATACCTTAATTTGTTCAACCCGAGGTCTTTGAAAACGAAGATCAAAACAATAATGAACCAAAGATCGAATCTTGGGATGATTTCTATCATTGCACATACAAATAATGGGAATTTTTGTATGTTTTATCAGGCCAATTAATTCCTGAAAGGCAAATTTGCAACATAAAAACAATTTATAAAAGAACAACAAAATATCACACAACATATGTATTTTAGGTTTTAAAACCTCCTCAGCAACATGCCTGAATTGCTGTAAATATCACAGCATGATAATTAGTTCTTTAAGTATATATATATTTTTTTTTAAATAAAAATCAACAGTAAAACTTCAAAAATACGGTGTTTTCATTACCTGAATTCCTCCCCTGTCCTCATTGCCGGCCATGCCATCTACTTCATCCATGATGAGAGCATGTTTCGTGCCTACTGAATGGGCTGCTCCGCCTGCCCCACGTTGAGAAGCAATGGGACGGGACACAAACAAAATCACAATTGTTCAAACACAGCTGCTTTAAAAATGTATCTATGTAACACAGGTCCATGGTGTGAAATTCAAAAGGCACAAGAGTAAGCAGTGAAAAGAAATTCTTTCCCACCTCTGTCCCCTAGGATGCGCAGTTTCTAGAGGCAAACAATGGGAACAGTCTCCTGTACGTATATCCCTTAGGAGACGTTCTATACATACTAAAAACATGTGTACATAAAAATATACACCATGGTTTTATCATTTAATATGTTTTTGTGATCTGTTCCTTATCTGCACATACAGAACACCTCATTTATTAAAGGCTATTTAAATATTCCATTTTACACATACATCATAACCACTTTCCACTGATAAAATATGAAATGCCTCCAATCTTTTGCTATTATGAATCGTGTGCAATGAATACCCCTACATACATCTGTCATTTTGCATATATACAAGTATAACAGTTGCTAAATTCCAGGAATTGGATTTTCTGGGTTAAAGGGTATGTATAATTCAACTTTGAGCAATACTGTCAGATTGCTCTCCAGAGCTGTACTGATTTATACTACCACCAATCATGTATAAGAGTGACGTTTCCTGAGCAAATTCTTTTTATCATCTTCTACCATTCAGGTGACCATGCAATATACCACAGATTCTAAATATGCAGTATAGTCTGTAATTTGGGTATCTTATTTTCCGCATAAACTCTGGCCACGCCAGACCACTAGCTACAACCGGAAACACAGTGACACTTTCACACTATGTCCTTTCTCTTCCTCTACCACCTTTACCTGAAATAACCTCTTCCACCCACAAACTATTCTCTTTCTCATTTTTCAAGGCCCTTGGAACAAACGTCACCCTTTTACTGGTAGTTTTCCCCAATGTCTCAAACAGAATCATTCCTTCACCTACAGCCTTTATCTCCTCTCTCATTGCATTGTATTATTTATCAACTTTCTCTCTTCACAGGATTCACTTTTGAATCCTCTAAAATCTGCATAAATATGTCCACATATACATTTTTATCACGTTCTCAGAAACCACTAAGACCTGACCAAAAAAAAAGTTACTACTGGCTTCCCTGGTGGCGCAGTGGTTGAGAGTTCCCCTGCCGATGCAGGGGACACGGGTTCGTGCCCCAGTCCAGGAGGATCCCACGTGCCGCAGAGCGGCTGGGCCAGTGAGCCATGGCCGCTGAGTCTGCGCGTCCAGAGCCTGTGCTCCGTGGCGGGAGAGGCCACAGCAGTGAGAGGCCCACATACCGAAAAAAAAAAATAAAAAATAAAAAGTTAACTACTGTCCTATCAGAATTATGTCAGAGGGCTTTTCTTATTCTCTCATTAGCCCTAGGACTTAGAAGGGTGCCTGGCACATAGTAATGTTCAATACTGGTTACTGAACATTGAAATTAACCTCTTTTTCTTACATAACCTCTCCCCTCCACCAAAAAAAAACAGTTTAAAAATCCACGTACTTGAATAAAAGCCTTTGATGCTAGTATTATTCAGTGATTCAGCAACAATCTCCTTCAAACTGTTCTTACTCCGAGTGTCACTTGCATTCAGTTCCACGTAGCTATATCCCAATTCCTAATCAAAATGTTGGACACCATTACTATCACAATGCAAATTAGTAACTCACCCCCCCAAAAACAAGGCAATTAAGGAAGAAAGAGGGTAGAGAAGTCACATAAGTAACCATGGGTGAAAAGATAAAGTAGGATACTAACAGACAATAAGATTAACTATAATATGCCTCACATTATTAAGAGATTTTTAAAAAATATCATATACATAACATACCACACACATGTAAACACACACAAGTTTGGTCTTAAAACCTTAGCTCACATAGCACTAATCTGGAAGAGTATATTTGAACACTAGCAATTTTAAGAAGTTTGCTTCTTAAAGTCCCCAAAAGAATTAAATATAACCATCCTAAAATTTCAATAGTAGATCTAGAATTAATCTTTATTAAGATACCAAAAAGTAATTATTGACTCTTCAAGATAAACTACAGAGTTAAATCATTCTTTGTCAAACTATCCCGATACACAATCTTCCTGGCAAATTGTGAAAAGTAATTTGGACTTATTTCCCAAAATTGATCATTATGTTGATCATAAGGCATTATGAAAGACCGTAATTCAATTCCCAAAAAAAGTAATGATAGGGCTTCCCTGGTGGCGCAGTGGTTGGGAGTCTGCCTGCCGATGTGGGGGACACGGGTTCGTGCCCCGGTCTGGGAGGATCCCGCATGCCGTGGAGCGGCTGGGCCCATGAGCCATGGCCGCTGGGCCTGCGCGTCCGGAGCCTGTGCTCCGCAACAGGAGAGGCCACAACAGTGAGAGGCCCGCATACCACACACACACAAAAAAAGTAATGATAATAATAAAGGGGAAAAAAAGCCATCTTCAGGGCTTCCCTGGTGGCGCAGAGGTTGAGAGTCTGCCTGCCGATGCAGGGGACACGGGTTCGTGCCCCGGTCCGGGAAGATCCCACATGCCGCTGAGCGGCTGCGCCCGTGAGCCATGGCTGCTGAGCCTGCGCGTCCGGAGCCTGTGCTCCACAACGGGAGAGGCCGCAGCAGTGAGAGGCCCGCATACTGCAAAAAAAAAAAAAAGCCATCTTCACAATTGTAAAGACTAGGGAAAAATTTTTTTGTTTTTCTAAATGTTAAATAATAGAGTAGAAAATATATTTTTTATATTAGATATAATAGAGTAGAAATATAGTTTCTATATTATATATAGAAATATAGAAATAATAGAGTAGAAAATATAGTTATTACACCAACTATAAATTTATGGTCTGGTCCATACAACAAAGACTAAATGAAACCACCAGCCTATCCAACAGAGGGTCGGGAAATCCAGCAATAAATTTTTTAAATATATATTTATTTATTTATTGGGTTGCACCAGGTCTTAGTTGCGGCACACAGGCTCCTTAGTTGTGGCATGTGAACTCTTTAGTTGCGGCATGTATGTGGGATCTAGTTACCTGGCCAGGGATCGAACCCGGGCCCCATGCATTGGGAGCATGGAGTCTTAACCACTGTGCCACCAGGGAAGTTCCAATCCAGCAATAAATTTAAAGTAAGTTTAAAACCTCTCATTTTATTATGCTGATACTATTTCATGTATCGTTTCATACCATCCTGATACATGAGCCCTGGTTGGCTCTAGTGCCTCGTCCTCTCATTGTCCAGAGATATGGCAGCTGTAGAGACAACAAGAGCAAAGGCAGGATCCCATAGCAGTGAAGAGTTAGACTACCTGGGTTCACACTGTGCCACCACCCTCCTCTATAAGCCTGTTTCGTTTGTCACATGAGGATGGCAACAGTACCTATATTGAGTACACACAATTCTTCCTACAAGGGCATATAAGATATCTGTATCTATAAGAGTCTGTAAGACATATTATCTATAAGATTATACACCCAAGGGCTTATTTGCACACCGTCTGACACACAAGTGAGTATCACCTATTATTATAATTACCAATATTAAAAAAAAGGATGAAAATGACAAATATGCCCAGAACCAAAGCAAATTCTAGAGGTTTGATTTTAGAAAAGTAATGACAGAATACCCACCTGACAAACCAGAGAAGCTGTGGTTGTTTTGCCAACACCAGGAGGGCCTGAGAGCAATGCAGCTTTAAAACTGGAGCCATCATCTTTGCCAGCAAATTTACCAAACTTTGCTGCTAGGAAAAAAGAAGTTCCAGAATGTTAACCTCTACTACCTAACAGAAATGCAGGAATGGCAGGAATAACTGCATAAAGTTAGCATCAGAAGCACCTCCAGTTTAGTTCGAAATTTGCAGAATATTTTTTACAAAGTATAAACAACAGTTTCCAGAGCATTTAGTGAAATTCTACTCCCTACCTCACCTCCACTCAAAATAAAACACGAAAACTAACTTTAAAACCCTGATCTGAAACAATCATCTTATGAGTTTCCTTTCCTACAAAAGCACAGGTCATGGAGCACACTACCTGGGTTCTGATCCTAACTCTACCGCTCACCAGCAGCTGGGAGAACTTCAGAAGTGACTTAGCCCCTCTGTGTCTGTTTCCTCCTTTGTAAAATGAGGTTAACAATAGTAATGCGTCTAGTGGGCATGTTGTGAGGATGGACATGCTGAGCACAGAGCCTGGCATGTCTCAGTAAATACTAACAAGCACAGTCACCTACATGATCACAAAAAGAATGAACTGAATGAAGATGCTGTATCTGCAACTATCCTGCCTAGCTCAATTCCTCCCCTTATCACGTGGGGACCTGGCACATAATGGGTTCTCAATTCATATACAAGGACTGAGAGAGAGATGGTTAAACCTACTTCAGACATGGGAAAACAGACATGAAGCCTTAAAAAGTCTTCTCTAGGTACACAAAGCACTTATACCACCTTTTATTTGGTTTTGGAAAGAGAATAGGGGTCAGCTTAAGTTTAACCCTGTATTATTACAATTATATTATCTAACTGTTATAAATAAAATAAACTGGCATTGTTGGTCAATGTCTAGTGACCACCTAGACATTAATAACCCACTCATTGCTTTGGGAATTCACTATGATGCTCACTAAATTTTTCCTCTTATTTCTCACACAGTATCACCCAGGGCTGTGGCTGGAGCTCAAGACAACCCTACTAACTAACATTTGTGATTGGAAACTTCAGTTCCAATAATAAACACTTTGGACATTAAATATATATTGCGACTGTTCATTTTCCGTGCCTACCAAAAGCAAACATGCTACTGGGATTTTCAGGCTGCCTACTCCATAAGCGTGCCTCAGCTTTTTATTTGCACCTTTCCTCCCAAGTCTCTCTGGCCCTCTCAGGAGTCTTGGTCTCACATGTCTCGGACGTTGGTACATGTATGCTCTCCCACCTGACACTCCCCTCCCTTCACTTAGCTAACTCCTTCTTAGTTTCCAAGTCTTAGCTTAGATATCTCTTCCTCTAGGGATGGGAATCCCTGACCATGCACTTCCACCCCCTGAGGACCCTATACTTAACCCTGTAACAGTACTTAGCACAATACATTTTAATTACTGGTTTATCTACGTCTCCCTCACTGACCGGGAGTGCCTTAAAGGGGACAGTGTTTTGTTCACAATAGCACTCCTGGGATCTAGTACAGCACCTAGGCTCAGAGCAGGCTCTCAATAAATGCTTGCTGAGAGATCAATGAACCAACTACTACACTTCCTAACACGTGTCACTGAGCAATGACATGGTGACAGACACACAGAAAAATGAATGAAGCTGTAAAATCACCGTGTTTCTTATCTTCGGATGGACGCTTGCGCCAGTTTTGGAGCCAGCGTAGGAGTTTGTTGGCACAGCTCTGGTCACCTTGCTGTCCAATTATGGTCTTGAGCGAGGTTGGCTTATATTTATCCACCCAGAGCAAATTTTCCACTTTGTTTTCACTGCTGTCATCAGCCAAATTCCTAGCCCAGCTGTCACCATTTGTTTCCTCAGCCACCTGCTCCTTGAAGTCCAGGCCTCTCTGAAACATACTTGTTTCCTTTTTTATTGACTTTATAGAGCTTGCCTTTTTGGGAGTCAGTTTGCACTTTTTAGATTCTGATTCCTTCTTAGTTGGACTAATTTTTCTTTTTCCTTGGTCATTTTTTTGGGGTGTTCTTTCCAATTTGGATTTTTCTTTCTTCATCTTAAAAATTGGAGGAAAAAAGAAACCTGATGAGATACAGAGAATTTCTATCCTTCTAAATGTACTCTAGAGGGCAATCTGAGATATCCAAATGAGCTACCCAACCTGGGTCTGTCTTTTCATGATGGACTCTGCTATTTGTGGAAGTCCCCACCTTCCAAACTTTAAAAAAATTAACAGCACACCAAAAAGCACCCAAATACAATTTTTAAAATGAGAATATATTAGTTTTTTGAAAGTAATGAGTACTATAAAATCAGTTTAAAAAAAGGTAAAGGATTAAGAATTTGTTTTCTGACTAGTTAATATTTAATTCCTCCACAAAAACTTGTACACAAATATTCATAGCAGCGTTATTATATTTTATATATACAAATAATTATATTATTATAGCCAAAAAAATGGAAACGACCCAAAATGGCCATCAACAGATGAACAAACAAACAAAATGTGGTATATCCACACAATGGAATACTAATCACCAATAAAAAGGAGTGAAGCACTGATTTATACTTAAACATAGTTGAACCTTGAAAACACAATGCTAAGTGAAAAAAGCCAGAAAAAAAGACCACATATTACATGTTTCCCTTTATAGAAAATTTCCAGAACAGGCAAATCCATAGACAGAAAGTAGAGTAGTGGTTGCCAGGGGTGGGTATGAAGAGTGACTGCTAATGGGTGTAGCGTTTCCGTGGGGAGTGATGAAAATGTTCTGGAATAGACAGTGGTGACAGCTGCACAGTCTTGTGAATATACTAAAAACCACTAACATACATTTTAAAAGGGTGAATTTTATGATGTGTGAATAATGTCTCAATAAAAAAAAAGTGCCTCTGCATTGGTGGTGGGAATGTAAATTGATACAGCCACTATGGAGAACAGTATGGAGGTTCCTTAAAAAACTACAAATAGAGCTACCATATGACCTAGCAATCCCACTACTGGGCATATACCCTGAGAAAACCATAATTCAAAAAGAGTCATGTACCAAAATGTTCATCGCAGCTCTATTTACGACAGCCAGGAGATGGAAACAACCTAAGTGTCCATCATCGGACGAATGGATAAAGAAGACGTGGCACATATATACAATGGAATATTACTCAGCCATAAAAAGAAACGAGGTTGAGCTATTTGTAGTGAGGTGGATGGACCTAGAGTCTGTCATACAGAGTGAAGTAAGAAAGAGAAAAACAAATACCATATGCCAACACACATATATGGAATCTAAAAAAAAAAAAAAGGTTCTGAAGAACCTAGGGGCAGGACAGGAATAAAGATGGACGCGTAGCGAATGGACTTGAGGTTATGGGGAGGGGGAAGGGTAAGCTGGGACGAAGTGGGAGAGTGGCATGGACATATGTACACTACCAAATGTAAAACAGATAGCTAGTGGGAAGCAGCCGCATAGCACAGGGAGATCAACTCGGTGCTTTGTGACCACCTAGAGGGGTGGGATAGGGAGGGTGGGAGGGAGGGAGACGCAAGCGGGAGGAGATATGGGGATATATGTATATGGATAGCTGATTCACTTTGTTATAAAGCAGAAACTAACACACCATTGTAAAGCAATTATACTCCAGTAAAGATGTTAAAAAAAAAGTGCCTCTTTATCAGTGAGTGGGTGCTAAAATTAGTGGGTGAATGTTTGAGGAACAACAAGGTATTAAAGTATCTCCCCAAGATATTTATCAATTACAAAGGAGAAAAACTGTCACTTCACTGGTGGGAAAACCAGGCAGAAATCATCTTAACCAAGTAATAAAGGTTAACATCACCAGTAATAAGACACATCGGCATCATGCACAGCTGACACAATGCACTGAAGAGGACAGGGTATCACTTATGTGGTCTTCTTTGCCAAAAATGCATAACCTCAACCTAACCATGAGAAAACATCAACAACCCAAACTGAGAGACATTCTACAAAACAACTGACTAGGGCTTCCCTGGTGGCGCAGTGGTTGAGAGTCCGCCTGCCGATGCAGGGGACACGGGTTCGTGCCCCGGTCTGGGAAGATCCCACATGCCGCGGAGCGGCTGGGCCCGTGAGCCATGGCTGCTGAGCCTGCGCATCCGGAGCCTGTGCTCTGCAAGGGGAGAGGCCACAACAGTGAGAGGCCCGCCTACCGCAAAAAAAAAACAAAAAAAAAAACAACTGACTAGTACTCATCAAATCAAGCTCATAAAAAGACAAGGAAAGACTTGAGGAACTATCATAGATTGGAGGAGACTAAGAAGACACAACTCAGTGCAGTGTGGGATCCTAAGCATAACGGGGGGGAATTGTGAAGTTAACAGCATGGCATCAATGTTAACCTCCTGGGTTTGATAACTGTATTATGGCTATTTAAGCTGTCAACATTAGGGGACACTGATGACAGGCTAATCCAAATCATTCCCCAAGATTTTTCTAACTGGAATAAATCGGAAGACCACCTCACCACTTGGGTGACAGAGCTGGGGACATTAAACTTGGGCTGCTGGCACCCCTGTGTCCTACACACGGAAAAGACCTGTATATAGTGGAAATGAATAAAGCTAACACTAGGAGAAGTACAGAGACAGAAACTGAAAGAGTCCTAAAGGCACTGCAGTCTGTACATGCAGTAGTCCCTACATCCGACTGCCCAGAGTTTAGTTATGTGAGTCAAAATTTTTCCCTTTTTGCTAAAGCTAATATCGGCTTGGTTTCTGTCACAACTGGAAAAGTCCTAATATAGTTCTAAATGAAAATATTATCATGCTGATACCTATAGTATATCCTTCAAAGAACTCTTAAGCAAGAACCTTTGCACAATGTTATTGCAAGAATATGGAAAATATGGACGGTTTAAGTAGATATGCTAAGTGCAATACAAGGTCCCCTCTCCCTCCTCATACTCCTTTGAGAAAGGTAAGGAAACACATCAAAGACAACAGCCTACAGCACAGTTCACCACTCAAAAGGAAATAAGGTAAGTTCATTTGTGGTAGAAGGAAAAGTTAATTTTTTAGCCCACAGACCTGCATCCACCCAAGAAATGTCTCTATGAAACAGGGAAGTTGCTATACACCAACTTAAATGACAAGTCAAGTTCATTGTATACAAACCTCAGCTTCAGCTGCTATTTCATACTTGGACTTCTTGCCTGGCATAGTTCGAATCAGATTCAATAGGCCATCTTCATCAATAATTTTTGTTCCCAAGGCTGCTGCCTATTAATTAAAAATGCAAATCATTGAAACCATTACTTTCTGTAAAAAAAAAAATATGATTCTCAGGCTTGTGAGAAGGTGAAAAGCCACATTTGTAAATTAGATAACACTGGAATATTTTCTAAAACCATGTTCATGAAAAAGTATCATTAAAAAGAAAGAAAATAACAGATACCTCCTCTAAGAGTGGTGAGTTGGCACCTGAGGTATCACACTGCCACTTCTGTGGATTGCTTTACCTTTCCCTCTGCCCTACAAAGGTCAAAGCCACTAGGGTCAAAGCCGTATCGGCTGGCAGACATTCTCCTCCACCTTATCCCTGCTAACAGAACTCCAATGTGTCCATTTCCAAGTGATGACTTATGATTGGTCTGAGAATCAGAAAAGTCCTCATCCTCCCTAACCTCTCGTGTAGCTGTGAATGGCCACGTGACAGCTCTGGCCAATGAGACTTAAGTGGAATTCTTTTTTTTTTTTTTTTTTTTTTTTTTTTTTTGCGGTAGGCGGGCCTCTCACTGTTGTGGCCTCTCCCCTTGCAGAGAACAGGCTCCGGATGCGCAGGCTCAGCAGCCATGGCTCACGGGCCCAGCCGCTCTGCGGCATGTGGGATCTTCCCAGACCGGGGCACGAACCCGTGTCCCCTGCATCGGCAGGCGGACTCTCAACCACTGCGCCACCAGGGAAGCCCCTTAAGTGGAATTCTGTAAGAGGTGTTTCCAGGAAAACTCTTATAAGGTCAGTCACAGCTACTATAACATCTTGTCACTGCTCCCTATTTCCTGCCTTATATGTGAACTCAAGAGTGGCAGCTACCTTGCAACACAAGGCAACGTGCATGAAGACAGAAATGGAGGATGGCACTAAGTCTAGCTACATCACTGAGGTGCTGAACCATCCCCCACAACTGCCTGCCTCTGAAATTCTCATAAGGTAAGGAAATAAGCAGCTATTTGTCAAAACCATAGTTAGTCAGGTATTCTATTATACTTGGAACTAAATGCAATACTACCCAACAGACCTTCCAATAAAAAGATCTTCCAGTTAAAAAACTTAAGATGGAGTCCACAGCAGCATATATAGGAATACTTAGGACTAAAAAAAGAGGAAAACTGCATTTGGTTCTATCTTCAAAAAAAGATTTTGACTAGAATACTACACTAAGAAAGCCAAGTAAATAGGAACTGTGCCTTCAACTGGAAAACCAAAATCCCAGGGTCAAAGCCAAACAACATGTCTGTGGAGAAGAAATAATGTAGTGAAGAAATTACTTTTCCATTTTTTTCCTTCATCTCACTCCGTGTAAAGGACATTACTACATATGGTCACATGAAGAGCCTGCCAAGGCAAGCAGCCTACTTCACTGTGCTGAGAACACAGCAGTACCCACCTTATCACTCTTGGACTGACCACTATCACGACCCATGACAAGGTAGTTTGTTTTCTTGCTGACATTTCCTGTTACTTTTCCCCCATAACGCTCAATTAGAGACTTGGCCTCATCTCGTTCAATGGACTCCAGCACTCCTGTGATTACAAATGTAAGGCCTTCCAAGCAATTTTCAGCTCCCTAAAAACCAAAGTGTTCAAGCAGAGAGGAAATTACATGGCAGCTTTCCAAAGAAATATTTGGCATCAAAGCTGCAGGAAGTTGATTTTTCTCATTCGACATCATAAATAATCTCAGCATGAAAAAATTTACAGGAAATTCACAGCAAATAAGCAGGAACAAATTAAATCCTGAGAAATTCTTATGTAGGTTAACATTTAATAAACTTCTAAAACCAGCAATAAAAAATATACATCCAACATGGTTAGGAAAGTGTATTAAAATTATCCATTCATACTATTCTCATTTTTTTAAATATTTAAACTACTAGTTAACTTGTAACACTTTAACAACCAGATGCAATGTACCTACAGAATATCTTGCTATTGTTAAAAAATGAAAGTTTCAATTCTGAAAAAACTAAACAAGTTTGAGCTCCTGCCCTTCTCTCTGGCTGTTTACCTTATGATAGTAAATCTAACAACCTGCAAGCAACTTAAAGGCAACAGCACATAATCTCTTGATTGGAAAGTTAACTTGATAATACAAAAGACATGTGCCAAAGGGAGCCAAGTCCTATAGATTTTGCCTCTTCCATTGAAGCTACTTCACTTCTCAGCCCTTTCACTACTACTAGCCTAGACAAGTCACTATTATTTCTCACCATCTCCCCGAATTGATCTCCCTATATTTATTCCTCCCCCTCCACTGCACTCTATATTCAGCAGCCAGAGTGCTCTCCTTGAAATGCAAATCTGGTCATACTTTTCCCCCACTTACAACTCCTCTTAGGGCCAGGTTCCTCTGTTACACCCCCTAAAAGAATCTCGGATTTTTCCCTTATGGCACATATCACAATATAATAAATAATAATTTACTTAGTGTCTCTTTCCTGAGTTAGACTATAAGCACCATGAAGGCAAAGAGCATTAATCTTGTGACTGCCGTAGCCTATCTCCTAATTCGTAAAGATGGTGACTAAGGCTTTTCTGTTCATTTTTAATTATTAATTCTCTGCTACTGTAAACATAGTAAATACATACATGGACCCACAGGCCAGAGGCCATGACATACCCTCTCAGTACTCTTACCTTTGGTATCTCTTTGGAGCCCAGAGCTTTGGGACCTTCTCGATTTAAGTAGCTTCGATAAGCTTGATAATTAGTACGTCTCTTTTCAGAATCTTCAGGACTTATAGACTTTGGGGAGAGGGAGAGGAAATTGAATAAAGTCATGCAAATTTAATGTAAAATTAAAAATACATATCAATAAATAAACATTAAGTCACTTCAGTGTTTGGTCCTGATATTAACAATTTCAGCTACAGAGGTACTCCCCAATTTACACGTGCCTGGCTTATAAACATCACTGCCATCAGCCCTTCTCAAACCTTTTGACTCTCTCTAAAGGCACGTACCTCAGGGTAGATTGGGTGTATAAGCCAAGTTGCTAGCCCCAAGCAAAAAAAATGAAAAGGGGGACTTCCCGGGTGGCACAGTGGTTAAGAATCCACCTGCTAATGTAGGGGAAACGAGTTCAAGCCCTGGTCCGGGAAGATCCCACATGCCGCGGAGCAACTAAGCCCGTGCGCCACAGCTACTGAGCCTGCGCTCTAGAGACCGCGAGCCACAACTACTGAACCCACGTGCCACAACTACTGAAGCCTGTGCACCTACAGCCCGTGCTCCGCAGCAAGAGAAGCCACTGCAATGAGAAGCCTGCGCACCGCAACGAAGAGTAGCCCCTGCTCGCCACAACTAGAGAAAGCCTGCACACAGCAACGAAGACCCAACGCAGCCAAAAATAAATAAATAAATATATTTTTAAAGTACTATAATGACTTATAAAGTTAGAAATAAAACTTGAAAACAATCAAACCAAGATCAACACACAGCCCCAAATGATATGCTTTTAGAAAATTTATACCTCTTTTTTAGCTGGAGAACTTTTGATTTTCTTAGGAGTTCTTGTCTCTTTTAACTCAACAGCATTTTCTTTTCTTCTCGAGGCCATAGGCTCTGTTTCTTTATTAGAACTTTCTTCTTTTTTTTTCAATGGTGCCAGCTTGGAACTGGTTTTTGGAGAAGAAGTTTCTCCTATTTTATGAGTGGATGACCTGGAATGTTGCTGAGATTCTTTTGAACTTTCACATTTAGTTTGCTTCTTAGGACTGCAGTTCCTTCTGTCATCTGAAAATTGTTCTGTTTTTATTAGGAGAAAGAAAAGATTATGGTTGTTGTTTTTGGAAAATGATACCCAGTATCAAGATTATTTTTTCATTTTTCAACTGAATAATCTTAGTAGGACACAACGTCATATGGTGACTTCATAACACGCACATTAAGATTTTAGTTCTTCAGTTTATACAGAACATTTATTTTTAAAAATTAAACATCTGTATATTACTTCTTTGTATAACCAATTCAAATTAAGGGATCTGCCTTTTTTAATATAAATTACTCACTAATTGAAATAATACAGTAAACTACATCTGAGAACATGGACTTTATTCCACAGATAAACGTCAATGATCTGAAATTCACACAGAGAAAAGTTGCTAATTAAAATATGTCACATAAAAAATTCTGTTTGTAATAAAGTCTGAAAGAATCTTGGGATTTCAAGACTAAAATTATATGAACAGATATAAGATTAAGCCCATCTATATTAACAGATGGTTAGATATCAGGACCACTAAAAAAAAAAACTAAAACCTCCAGACAACCAGCAGAAGAGCTTCAGATGACCTGGACAACTATGAGCCAACTCTATGAGCTTGAAACATCTAGTCCTTTGTCTTCATGTATTGAAGTCCACACAGTTGCACTACACTTGGAAATAAACATGAAGCCAAGAGCTATGATACATTTCTCGTAATCAGAGCAGACAGGCATTCTACACCAACTAATATCCAAACAGCTTTCCAGGTATCTAAGTAGAACATGCTCCAGTACTCCTATGAAATATCTATCTAAGAATACCAGGCAATTACTGAACAGAACGTTTAAAAATGGTTACATGAATTTTCTTCAATAAAGATAAGTGTTCCAGCTTACTTTTTTCTGCTAGTTTTACCTTTATGAGGATATTTAGGTTTTTCTGCTTTACATAAACTGGCTTGTATAGATGAAAATGTCTCTCTCTCTCCTGGGTCCTTTTGAGCCTAAGAAAACGTAAAAGGTGTCAAATGTGACAAATAACAGGAAAACTATTACCACAAAATATGTTGTTAAAATCAACCAAAGATTAAGGGTCATCTTCCAAAGTAGAGGAATACAATAAATTTTCATTCATTTATACACAAAATTTCTGGGGCAAATGAAACATGTTTTACTACTTTTAATTTTACAGATGAGGAAACAGATGAAAGGGTATAAAAAATACATCTATAAAAAATTATGCCAGTTGTTCCCCACTTGCGAGTCTGAAAATGAAAGACTTGTTTCTGCTGGTTTCATCTCCATTCTCAAATTGTTAGCATTATGCAGTTAAAAACTAAAATCTAAACCCAAAAGACTAAATTAAAAACAATCTAAAGATCAAAAGAAAAATAAAGAGTATTTTCTCAAGAGAAAAAAATGCTCCTTCACTGCTCCTTCAAAACTCTCCATTTTACAAAGAGGTCACAAATTGGGGTGCATGACACAGCATATTTTTTAAGTAATTCTAATTTAAATGCCTTTAGATGAAGTAAGGCTTTTCAAATGACAAAGTCCCCACCATACCCTACTTACACCAGCCTGCTGTAAAATCTTTTAGTCAGATATTGATAATGACAATATTAACAGAATGTGATTCAACAGAAATAAGGCTAATTTTTTGGAGATCAAGTGCTTAATGAAAAAAATCCTGATGCTTTTAGAGATTCCCCAAAATACACTCATTATTATTTGAGACTGTCCTAATACAGATCTTAAAGATAGCTAACTAGAAACAGCAAAATTATGTTTTTAAAAAGGTGGCGCAGTGGTTGAGAGTCCGCCTGCCGATGCAGGGCACACGAGTTCGTGCCCCGGTCCGGGAAGATCCCACATGCCGCAGAGCGGCTGGGCCCGTGAGCCATGGCCGCTGAGCCTGCGCGTCCGGAGCCTGTGCTCCGCAACGGGAGAGGCCACAACAGTGAGAGGCCCGCGTACCGCAAAAAAAAAAAAAAAAAAAAAAGACAGTAATTAATATTAAAGTTATTAAACTTTAGATTCCATCGGAATCTTTTTAAGTGTTATTCTCTGAACAAGTATATGAGAACCCCTTTGTGACAGAGAGTAAGTAAAAGTTACAACTTGTTGTTTTGTGAAGAAGGGTTTTGGTTGGCTTTGGCTCTATCAACCTTCCTTTAGGAAGAAGAAGTTTCTCAATGAGCTTCTCCAAAAACATTTTTATAAATAAAAATAATTTAGCTTCTCTCTAGAAGAGTTATTCATGGTTATATCTCCAGAGCCTAGACTACACAGGTCTAAAAGGGAACACTGATCTGTACTGTATATTCAGAGTGCAAACAGCCTGGCACCACCTTTCTGGTCTTGGGTTCTTCATCCAACATGGCTAATGTTCTGGCAAACTCTTCATCTTCATGCAGTTGTCTCTCTAGCTGTAAAAAGTGTCAACACAGTGAGCTGCTTTTTTTCTTTTTGTAAATGAAAAGTTTTAAAATGTGTGGTTCATGATACTTAAAAGAAGTTGGAAAAACATTTTCCAGAAAGTAACTAGGACATTTTTTCACTTAATAACTGAGAATCACAAGTTTGTTTCGTGAAGCCAAATTAGACTGCAGAACATATATTTCTAGTTTTGCAGGCATGATAGATAAATTGAGCATAAAGTTCCAAGTCTTTAGCTTTTTCTTAATGGTCCCAATGCAACACTTACAGATCTCTCATCTCTATTTATTTTAAACTCTAAAAAGAGGTCAGGAGAGAATCATTATCCTAACAGAAAAACAACAGCCTTGTGGGGGATGGAGGGGGCACACATAGAATTGAATCTATAAACCAAGAAAATTATATACCTTCTTTGCACACACAGTAAGATACATACTAATGCAACTATCACTAATATCATCAAACTTCTATTTTCAATTACTAATTCAAATGTATCCATTCTGATATTTTTTTAAATTGAAGTACAGTAGACTTAACAATAGTATATTAGTTTCAGGGGTACAACACAGTAGTAATTTATCTGTCCTGACTTTTGAAAATTTAAGTCATTATATCAGAAGTTTTCCTAAAATGCTAATGTAACACGCAGACATTCACCTCACTGTTATTTCCAAATATTTTTACTTTCAGTAAAATGGAGCTCTTCCAGAAGAGAACGTGTGGAAGTAGAATATATTTCTCATTATATATGATAAACAGGACCCAAACAGGATTCTGAAAGAATGTGATAGAAATGGGAAAACAGAGGATTGTGATACAAAGTGCCACACCTGGTTTGGAAAGGACAGGGTAAGCCTCCAGTATTTCAGACAGATAAGAAGTCAGGTCCCTAAAAAAATCACTTCATGATTTTACCTAGGCCATCTGTCCTACCCTGAGTCATGTGGATATCTGTATGTAGTTTATAAAATTGTGTCGTCAGTAAGATGGAAAAAGATTTTGAAAACACAAACTATAAACTGCCAAATTAATAAAACGTGAAGTCAGTATATTTCAGAAGACTAGAATACTGTTCTCTCAAAACAATTGTTATCAAGAGCCTCTTCTCTGTATATGTATAGCTGATTCACTTTGTTATAAAGCAGAAACGAACACACCATTGTAAAGCAATTATACTCCAATAAAGATGTTTAAAAAAAAAAAAAAGAGCCTCTTCTTTGCCAAGCACTGAGATGAACACTGAGGTCACAATAGTTGAGACATAAACAGCCCTGGTAGGTAGAGTTTAAAGTCTACAAACAGGAAGACACGGAAATAGCAATTTAAGAAGACACAAATAAATGTTAATAGTAGCTACAGGGCATACAGAAGGGATTTCTAAAATAGTTTAGGGAATATGAGAAAGTGACACTTAAGCTAATAAACAGGAAGGAGGTTCAAACAGCAGGTACCAAGGCCTAGAGCCTCTGACAGAGACGAACACTCCCCCTTGAAATACCTTCTTCACTTGGCTTACATAAAATACCAAGTTTTCCTGATTGTCCTACTTCACTAGCCACTTTCTTTAAATCTCCTCTGCTGGATCATCCTTCTCTTCCTGACCGCTCATTGTTAACAGTGCCCCAGAGCTCAATCCTGAGACTTCTTTTCTGTTTACATTCTCTCCCCGTGATCTCATCTAGTTACACTGGTTTTAATACCATTCAAATGTTAATGATCCCAAATAAACATCTTCAGCTTAGACCTCTCCCCTAAGCTCCAGATTCCTCTACCCAACTACCCACTCTGCATATCCATTTGAAAGCCTATTAGGCATCTCAAACTTATGTGCAAAACAGAATTCTTGATTTTCCTGTACCAGTGTTCCAGTCTTAATAAATGATATCACCATTCACCCAGCTGCTCAAGCGGAAAAACATGGAGTCACCTTTGAATCTTCTCTTTCCCTCATACCTTACGTCCAGTCTATCTGCAACAACTTGAAGGTTGCACCTTCAAAGCATATACAGATGATGACCACTTCTCACTACCTCTTCCATTACCCCCATCCTGGTACAAGCCAACATCTTCTCTCACCTCCCCTACCCTAACAGTCTCCAAAATGATCTGCTTTTGTTCTTGCCCACCGTGGTTTCTTTAGTTCACAGCAGCCAGAATAATCTTCTTTTAAGAGCCGTCAAAAGTCATGTCATTTCTCTATTCAATACTCCAATGGCTTCTCATCTCACAGAGACTAAAATCCAAACTCCTTACCATCCCAAGTCCTTCTGGTAGGTACCAAAGACCAGTCATGACATAACAGGATTTGCTGCTGGCCATTTCTTCCAAACTCATAAAACTCAAACATTTCTACCTCAGGATGCTTACAACTGCTATTCTCTATGTTTAGAGGAAATCTTCCTCCAGGTAGAAGGAAGCCCCATGGCTCACCATTATCATGAATTATATGCCCCAATGTCACTTCCTCAGAGGGGTTTTCCTAACCCCTGTATTTCAAATAGAACACTCATAACCCCACTGATCACACCAAACATCTATTCCTTTACTTTTCCTCGTAGCATTTATAATGATCTGACTTTTTTTTTAGTTTCAGTATCCTTAACACCTAGAAGTGTGCCACGCACTCAGTAAGTGCTCGATAAATACTTACTGAATGAATATAACAGGTTCACTACAAAGGGCACTCTGAACTGAAGATAGACTTAGAGATCACCAGCATATGCATAGTACTTAAAGCCACAGGAGTAGAGATTGCCCAAAGGGGAAAGAGAAGAGATATGACCAAGTTAAATTATTTTAACTATTCTAAAGGAGGCTTCCATTCAAAGAAATCTAATAATAAATCTTCAGTTATCCTCTGCTCTCTTCATTTATCTTTTATATAAACTTAGATTTTCATATAGTATTAGACTTTAACTTATTTTACACATAACTCTTACAATGAGGCTCAATCCAAAATGAAACTAGAACTATCTTAATTGTCTGCCTGGGTAGACTAAATAGCAAGTGACAACATCAAGGTGCTAATGATATCTAAAGAAAACGCTAATACCTCTGCATCTTCATCAAGTTGCAATTGCTTGGCGATGGCTTCATCATTTAATCTGGAATCATCTGCATTTTGTGAAGGCTATATTTCAAGGAAAATCAAGCAAGATCAGCATAAACCTTAAGTTCAAAGTAAGGTACTTTTTCTTAACTGTAGCTGAATAAATACACCAATGAGAGATAAATGTATCAGTTATGAAATAGACTCAATGCACACCAGCCAAAAAATTATATTCATGGCTACTCCGTGACCACATCCAATTTCTTAACAAGCAAATATGCTACAGACAGATGATTCTCACTTAATTCTACTGAAATGTTCAAAAGAAGTACCCCAGAAAACCCTAGAGACTAACGTCTTCCTCAGAAGTAGTCCAGAACATTGGCACACCAACACATGAGAAAGATTACATTGTCTAATGGAGGTACTAAAGAAATCAACACACACATTGCTCGGCAGGCTTCCACGCAGGGAACTACTTTCACTAACTTATCTGTATTTGTTTCCTAAACGTCCAGGAAAAGATGAATCCAACATCAGCCAAAATAGAGAAGGTCACAAGTATAGCACAGGGAGGCTCTATTCTAAGTTATGTGTTCATGACCTCATTTGGGAACAATTATATTGTCTGAGGTCAAGAGTAAAATGAGTTTGCATTCTGAGTATTTAAATTCTAAGAATCACAATTTATTCTTATGATTTAAATGATCTTTTCTCACTTTCAAATATTAAAAACTTAAATGTGTGATATTCTAACTTGGTCTTCCTCCAACATAATAGCAATACATTTTACCCATAATCATAGGAAAATTATTTTCATCAATAAAATGTTGGTCTATTCATAAAATCCAATTTCACCTCTTATTAATAACTGAACGGGTACAAATCCTGAACATTCTTGCTTACCTGTAGAACACTCACCTCTTTTCTTTTGCTTGCCACCATCTTCTTAGCCGATCTTTGGACACTTGCAGTTCCAAAATAATCAAGCACTGATGTGGGGGTAAGTTTCATTGGTGACAAAGGCTTATTCTCAGTGTTTAGTGTCTTAGTGTTTTCTTCATTCTTTTTCACGTTTGATGCTCCAAGATAACTATTTGGAGATCCTCCATTCTCTTTTGATTTAGAGGCTGCCTTCTTACACACAAAGTCATCTTCTTCATCTTAAATGAAATATGACCAAATACGGCTTGATAAAATATCAATTCTAATTACAAAAGCAACCCACTTCCACCAACTTTATAAAAAATATACAAGTGCTATGGGATGTTAATGATTTTCTTTTCTTCCTATCTCCTAAATTCAACAGTTATCCTCACACTTACCAGTGCCAGGTCTGTAATACACCATCTCCCCCAATTACTACCCAGAGTACACAAACGTGTGTATTTACTCATGTATTCAACAAATAATTACTGAGCATCCATTATGTGCTAGGCACTGAGGATACAGCAGCGAATAAAAAAGACAAAATCCCTGCCCTCATGGAGCTTGGGACCTAGAAGAGGAAACAGATACAGAAATAAACAAACATATACTGTCAAGTTATAAGTGCTATGAAGAAAAGTAAGACAGAATGAAAGAATTAGAGAGTGATGAAGGGTGCTCTTTTAGATAGAGTAGTCAGGGAAAGCTTCTTTGATAAGCCACATTTGAACAAAGCCCTGAAATGAAGTTACCTCAGGCAAGAATGTTCAGGCAATGAAAACTACAAGTGCAAAAGCCTTAAACTGAGTGTGCTTGGAGGTCCCTGTGACTGCAGCAGAATGAAGGGGGTACACCACAAGGGTTAAGATGAGAGAGGTAGAGCCAAATCCCATAGAACTTTGTAGATCACAGAAGGAATTTTAGGTTTTATTTTAGAAAGGGAATCCACCAGAGAATTTTCAGAAGAGTTGTGTGTAATCCAACTTAAGTCACATCCTTTGGAGAACACACTGTCAAGGGATATAAGCGAATGCAGGGAGACCATTTAGGAAGCTATTCTACACAGTTCCAGAAGAAATGCTGAAGCCTTGGACTAGGGTGGTATTTGCAGAGGTGTTAAGAAGTTGTCAGAGTCTAGCTATACACTGAAGGAGGACTATCTAGCAATATCTAACCATTCATTGAAGACTTTATAAACACTTTGTCTTGTAACATTTTCTTTCCAAATAGTTTCCATTGAACATCTGGTTTTAAAAGCCTTTCTAAGCATTCATGATAATGCATAGATAATTAAAGACCCCAAAAATGCACCTCAAAAGGGCCTCAGTAAACTTTTTTGTTTGATTCAGTGATTCACAAGATAAAAAGCTTTTTACTTTGGCCTAATAACAAAAGAAATCCAATAAAAAGAAAAATCTAAAAGGTAGCCGTGAAGACTAGGTCAGGTCACTGTGGGGGAGGGAGGGTTCACTTTATAAGTTTGGTGTTCAAGGCCACATATGAATGGGTCTTACCTCCTCTCAAGTACTCATTCAACTACTAGTATTTGCTAAGGGTCATAAGTGCCAAGCACTGTGCTCTTCCCAGGTGCTGCCATCTCAAACAAAAAAGTATCCAAGATATGTAAAAATCAAAAAGGATTTAGCCTTACTCTCTAATTATTATATTTATATTAAAATTAAACTATAAACTTTACAAAGCATAAATAACTCTTACAGGTTTCTGAGTACTAAATGTAAAAAGTAATCCATTATTTAAAGCAAGAGCAGAGTAGACACCTCTGAGGATGTCCATACAGTTCACTATAAGCCTACTTTCCCTAAGGACTTACACCCCACTCCACCTTCCAAGGGCCTCCAATAACCACAGATATATTTATTAGATGGTTCCATATTCCCTGCCATCACAAACTGGACCAGGAGTGGGCACCTGAACAAGGTGGGGTGAATCTTACCCTTGATCAGTTCACTGAACTAATGTGTTTAAACTAAGGTGCTAAAGGTTTATTTTTGCATTCAATGACATTCAGCAATGGCCTTCTAATAAATTCCATTTTGCTTACAACAAGCTAGGTTTTCTTCTTAACCTGCAACCAAAGATTTTAGTTAAAGCATACTTGTTTTCTTATCTTCAACTATAGCCAATCTAACTTCAAGATTAAATTAAAAATTCATTCATCAATCCTTCTAAGCACATCCAAGCCTTGATACACTTACCAGATTTCAATCCATGTATTGACAAGAGTCAGCAGACTAAGTTTAGTCACTCATATATCTGTTCTTCCTACACGACAACCAGTCCTTCTCTGCCTCTGCCATCTGCTTCAGATGGTTCTACAAAGGCTAGGTGACATTATCCCCATTCCACTTAGGTACAATAGCCATGCAAATCACTCATAACAGTCCTAGTAACCACTGAGAATACAATATGTAACTCCTTCCCTCTTCTCTAAGATAACAACATAATGAATTGTTATATTATTGAAATCCAATTTTTTATAATTTAAGGTTTGTCTATTTTAAATCCCTAGACACAGTTAAGCTGTAGCATAACCAAACCAGTAGCATTTAACAACAAACTATTCTACCTCAGCAGTCAAAACAAATTATATGAAATGCCCTTAAAAGAAGATTCAAAACAAAATTAACATTACTGGGACTTCCCTGGTGGCGCACTGGTTAAGAATCCTCCTGCCAATGTAGGGGACACAGGTTCAATCCCTGGTCCGGGAAGATCCCACATGCCACGGAGCTACTAAGTCCGTGCGCTACAACTACTAAGCCTGCGCTCTAGAGCCCGCGAGCCACAACTACTGAAGCCCGCGCACCTAGAGCTCGTGCTCCGCAACAAGAGAAGCCACTGCAACGAGAAGCCCGCGCACAGCAATGAAGAGTAGCCCCCGCTCGCCGCAAATAGAGAAAGCCCACGTGCAGCAACGAAGACCCAATTGAGGCAAAAATAAATAAATAAATTCATTTATTTTAAAAAATAATAATAACATTGCTGATATCCTGGCTTTAATAAAAATAAAATAAGAAAGCCACAAAACTGGAACCTCCTAAGTATAGATATCCAATATATCTCCTTAGGCAGTAAGTGCAAAGTTAAAAGCATTATCTAGTGTATACAAGACAAGACTTCCAATCTTATCGAGAACTTATTAAATTTTATAATTTTTACTTGGTTTGTTTTGAATTCAACAACTGTACTTCTGGGGAGGAAGGATTTCCTTAATGGAGAAAGAACAAAATTAAATTTTATCTGCAAAATGACAGTCTTCTACTAGTTTTTCCCTCACTTTAAAAATGCCAAAAGCAGTAACATTCCATTTCCACTACCCCTAGCCATGTGTACAAGCAGTATGACAGAAAATCCCAGAACTGAATGGACCAAGTCAACCACTAACGCTTTTCTGTTATAGTTCTTCCCCTACACTCAAGAACTTCCTTAGTATATAAAATATTGTAACTGTCCTTAAGCAAGTAACTCAAACAAGATCAATCACTGATATTTGGTATAGACTCAGAAAGGGAAACAATGGTATTGTAGATATTTGCAATCCCTAGCTTATCGCTTTCTCCAGCAATCTCATAAATATTCACAGATAACAGATGAGCATGAAATCTAGTGAGATCAAGAATTTCTAAGACTATCAGATTAAAAAGATTGTTGGCGGGCTTCCCTGGTGGCGCAGTGGTTGAGAGTCCGCCTGCCGATGCAGGGGACACGGGTTCGTGCCCCGGTCCGGGAAGATCCCACATGCCGCGGAGCGGCTGGGCCCGTGAGCCATGGCCGCTGAGACTGCGCGTCCGTAGCCTGTGCTCCGCAACGGGAGAGGCCACAACAGTGAGAGGCCCGCGTACCGAAAAAAAAAAAAAAAAAAAAAAAGATTGTTGGCAAGGGTGTAGGGAAATGGGACCTTTACATACGTAATAGGCAATAGTATTTTTAAATAGTAAATTTTAAAAAATCTTTATGGGGGGCAATCTTGCAACATGTATCAAAACCTCACATACGCATACCCATTAGTTGGACCCAGCAATTCCACTTCTTTTTTTAATTTTTTTTTATTTTGGCCGCACTGGGTCTTAGTTGCTGCACGCAGGATCTTCATGGCGGCACACGGGATCTTTAGTTGCAGCATGCATGTGGCATCTAGTTCCTTGACCAGGGATCCAACCCGGGCCCCCTGCATTGGAAGCACAGAGTCTTACCCACTGGACCACCAGGAAAGTCCCAGCAATTCCACTTCTAACTAATTAATCTAAAAACAAAACGGGGGGTCTTCCCTGGTGGCGCAGTGGTTAGGAATCCACCTGCCAAAGCAGGGCCACGGGTTCAAGCCCTGGTCCAGTAAGATCCCACATGCCGCGGGGCAAATAAGCCCGTGCACCACAACTAATGAGCCTGCACTCTAGACCCCGCAAGCCACAACTACTGATGCCCACGGGCTTAGAGCCTGGGCTCTGCAAAAAGAGAAGCCACTGCAATGAGAAGACCGCACACCACAACGAAGACCCAACGCAGCCAAAAATAAATAAATTAAATAAATAAAAATTTTAAATAAATAAATAAATAAATAAAAACAGGGACTTCCATGGTGGTCCAGTGGGTAAGACCCTGCGCTTCCACCGCAGGGGGCGCAGGTTCGATCCCTGGTCTGGGAACGAAGATCCCACATGCTGCGCACCGAGGCCAAAACAAAACTAAACAAATGAACATGTACACAAAGATATATGTACAAAAATGCTTATCATGGCATTTGTCCATTCAAAAGTATGGAGCACAGACCGCAAGAGGGCAAGAAAAGATGAAGGAAAAATTAAGGGACTAATACAGTTTAGGCAAAAAAGACAGCCTCAACTATGACAGTTGCACCAAAGATAGAGATAAGTGAACATTGTTTATAAAGTGAGAAAACAAATAACCTGAATACCTACTATTATGTTCAACCATGTAATGAATTATGCAGCAACAGAAAATTATAATGCATATCCATATTTACTGACATCAAGATATTCATGTGTATTAAGTGATAAGAGATATTACAAGATGTTTAGTGATATATCTAAATCTACCCATCTATATATTTATAGATATGCTTTTAAATTCACATTCAAAGATCTGAAAAGAATAAAATGTTGTCAACTTTTACCTCTGGATAGGGGACTGTGGGTGATTTTTCATTTCTTTCATCGGATCTTTTTTATCTGTATATTACACTTCTCTTTCTTTTTAACCTACATCTAATATTTTACAACAAATTGACTATCTCCTAGAAACTCTCCGTCCCCTTGGCTTTCTGAGACAGAAAAGGTTTGGCTTTAGTTTCTCCCTCCTCTCTATTTTTCTTTGCTTACTTCTTTCATTATTTATTAGCATCTCTGCATATTCTGTCACTAGCTTCAGGGATTTCATGGTATCTTTTTATCTAATTTATGATATAATTAGTTTATAATAGTTATCATTACTGAGCATTAAACTCCATGCCAGGTACTCTACCACATTCTTTATAATGCATTATCTTTAGTCAACTAGTTCTCTTATTCCATACATGGATTCCATTTTCCACATTCCTGGCAAATGCAGACTGGGCTAAATACTTTCACAATGGAGCAGTGTAATTCAATGTGACCTCCTCTTTCTTTGGTGAACAGCACTACTGTACTCTTTAGAAAAGTTCTTCCTTACATTAAGCCAAAACACTTCCCTGTGAATCCCACCTATTTTCCCTAATTAATCTTTTTTCACATTCAGTATTTGAAGACTGCCTTCGTTCTCTTCTTTAGCTCCTCTTCCCTACAAATGGTAAAGTTTCAAACCACTCACCATTTGGGTTATTGGAAAGATTAGATTTTTAAAAATCAAAGTGCCCAGTATAGTACCTCGCCATGTTATAATAAACATTCAATAAACAATAAAGCAGTATTCTCTGGTGAAAACAATACTGAACCAGAAGTCCAGAAAACTAAAATGCTAACCTGACTTCAGCTTTCTATTGTTATTTTAATTAATTATCTGGGATTCATTGTCCTCTGAAAAATGTTGGACCAGACAAACTCTTTTAAGATTTTCCCTTCTATAATTCTGAAAAATCTGTGGATAGTCACATAGATTTTGTAGCTACTATACTCAATACTGGTGAGAATGTGATAAGTCTGTACTAATATAAAAACTAACTATGAAAGTGTAAACTACTGGGTTAGCCAAAACAGTTCGTTTGGGTTTTTCCGTAACATCTTACGAAAAACCCGAAAGAACTTTTTGGTCAACCCAACAGTATGACTTTTCTAGACAGCAATTTGGCAAAGTATATCTAGAACCTTAAAGAAGTTCATAACCTTTAGCATAGTAATTCTTAGAGATAATGAGAGGTGCTGACAAACATTTATATACAAATATATTCATCACACTACTAAGAACATTAAAAATGTAGGCAACAAAAATAATTAAAACTGGAAGGGCTATATACATTGTGATCTAGTCATACAATGAATTCATGCAGTCATAAAAAATTAAGCCCAAATTTCAAAGCTCAAAAAAAATTATGAAAACAGTAAAATTAAGCTGGCAAAAAACCAAAACTGCATCACTTTGTTCTTTAGGTTAGCCTTAAACATCACTCCTAAAAGAGAGCTTCTTTCCATAGCCTTCTCTACTAGAGATCTTTTTACAATGGGTTTAAAGTTAACAATGTCTTCAAGCTACAGATCCCAAAAATATACTACATCTAAACACAGACATAATTTTATAAACATTTTCATAAATACTGAGTAAAAATGTAATTTTCAAGAAAAAATATGGAAATATTCTGCATGAAATTTCAAGTATGTTTTCACTGTGCTAAGCAAAAATTGTACACAAGGTCCTTTGTTCTCTAACCACAAAATAAATGGTTCTCCTTGGAAAGCAGGAGCAATTCTAGTGAAATACAGTTATGCAAAAAGGAAAAAAATATATTGACTTGCTTGATTTAATGCTTATTTCGTGCCCTGTGATTTGTGACCTTCTCCACAGTCCTTATAGTTACATGGACCTGTAACTATAAGGCTGTGACCATCCTTATGTAAAATAAATATTTTACAATTCTACACAGTGTGTAGACATGAAACATCCCAAATAAAGTTATGGTTGTTTTTCTTTTTTAACATTTGTTCTTGTCTTCTAATGAGCCTAAATTTGTTCTGCCTTGTCAGAAGCCAAAGGCAAAACTGTGTTCTCTTCTTTGCATTAACTTAAAATAATGATAAATAGATTTAAGCCAAATTTCTGTGACCTAGTTGAAAATCAGGGGAAACGGAACACTTAGAATCTCCCCCCAGGATATCTGACTCCTTATAAAAACACCATTTATTTTTATTTATATACAACATAACCTCAAATGTGGTAAGAATCACCACGTAAACTAGCATTATCCAACATACAGCAGAGGAATTGTCTGGAAGAGAAGATTGCTTTGCCACTCTGAGTTAGATACATTCATTTATTTAAAAGGATAACAAATGAAAGAGCAAGAAAATAATGTGCAGGTCTCTAAAAAAATCTAATTCTGAAGTTCCTACTGCTGAGAGTTTGGGATTCTGATTTTTCTCCTTCAGTGTGAAATACACAGAAACCAAATTAATAGAGACCATCCTAGAGAATCTGGTTACAGAGATTAAAAATAATTTATTTTGCAACAAGTCAAAAACTAAAAAGGGAATCTGAGTCTTTAGAGCCTTTTTCTACTAAGTTCCTTTTCAATACTTCCTTGAGTCAAAAATTCAAACTGACATTTTGGTTGTGGTTCATGCATATTCCAAGTCTTCAATAAATATTTGTTAATTAAGTGGTTGGAAAAGAAACTACACATATCATCTTTGCACCACTTATGGGGTGTGAGAATCGGACATTCTGGGGTGAATCACTGAATGATTTATGTGGTGAATCAGATATATTTCAGTATAATGAAATAAAACTGAGACTGCTCATCCTTAATCAAGAAATTTAGAGATATCATGATTCTTTACTAATAAATCCTCTTAGAATCAAATGGAGTCAGTTATATTTTAAGAATAAAATTATTTAATAATTCGTGAGGTCTAGTGAGGTAGCTAAGTAATGGTATTTATCATTAAGAGAAAAAAGTACTGGCCTGTGCTGTGATGTTATCTACCATATAGAGTCCTCCCCAGAGCAGGAATAACAGTCCATGGAAAGTCACAGCTGGTTTCAATTACTAAGAAAACAATGCAGGAGAAGAAAGTGGAACATTTTACTACTTACTCACCTCCTTCCTCCATCTCCACTGCATCTCACAGGAAAAGAAAAAGGAGGTTCAGGGTTAGGGGAGGGAGGGCTTAGACAACTAGCCACAGGTACATTATCCAGAGCTTCTTACAACTCTACAGCATGAAACGGGCAACAGAAGGAAAACTCGACCTACCGGTAGAGTTAAGGGAGTGGTTCAGTAATGCGATTCTCCACTTCCATTCACATTCCACTTCCCCGCACATGAGATGACATAACAATGCTGGTTTCTATGCTAAGACCACGTATAAATAACCTGTATATTGTTTTATTAGTGCTTAATGACATTTTCATAACATAATCCTACTTCCTTAGCATTCTGGAATACAATCCTGTATCTCTCATACTTTCACAAGTACCTGACAACAAAATATGTGTCACCAGAAAACAACAGTCTGTTCATTTTCAAAGGTGTTTCAGACACTCAATAATCATTCCAGATACTCTAGTGCTTCATTATTCACTATGTCCTTTTCAGTTCTCCCTCTTCATATGCCACTGAATTTTTTTTCAGGTCTCATAATATGCACTACTAAAAGGGGACTGAAGAGCAAACTAGGGAAAAAAGACTATAAGAATGCACCTAGCTCTTATAATGATGCTTTAGTCAAAATGAATTTGGGAATGAAATTGCTAAAGGATATCAGTGACCTTGAATCATCATATAAAATGGAAGAAGTCTCTAAAGATTAAAGAGGAGAAATGGAGTCCTAATTGTCGAAAAGAGAAAGGCAGATCCCCAACTACAGAAATATAGAAGGAGAAAGGTTTGATTACAATTCTACACAACAATATCAAGAGCAGGGCAAAAAGAGAGTATTTACAGATGGCCAACAGTCACATGAAAAGATGCTCAATATGGCTAATTATTAGACAAATGCAAATCAAAACTACAGTGAGATATCACCCCACACCAGTTAGAATGGCCATCATTAAAACGTCAACAAATAACAAATGCTGAAGAGGGAGTGGAGAAAAGGGAACCCTTCCACACTATTGGTGGGAATGTAAGTTGGTGCAACCACTATGGAAAACAGCATGGAGGTTCCTCAGAAAACTAAAAACAGAACTACCGTATGAACCAGCAATCCCACTACTGGGCATATATCTGGACAAAACTATAATTCAAAAAGATACATGCACCCCAATGTTCACAGCAGCACTATTCACAATAGCCAAGACATGGAAACAACCTAAATGTCCATCGACAGATGAATGGATAAAGATGTGGTACATATACACAATGGAATACTACTCAGCCATAAAAAAGAATGAAATAATGCCATTTGCAGCAACATGGATGCAACTAGAGATTATCATACTAACTGAAGTAAGTCAGAAAGAGAAAGACGAATACCATATGATACCACTTATATGTGGAATCTAAAATGACACAAATGAACTCATCTACAAAACAGAAACAGACTCACAGACATAGAGAACAGACTTGTTGTTGCCAAGGGGGAGGGGGGTGAGGGAGGGATGGAGCGGGAGTTTGGGGTTAGCAGATGCAAACTATTATATATAGAATAGATAAACAACAAGGTCCTACTGTATAGCACAGTAAGCTATATTCAGTATCCTGTGATAAACCATAATGGAAAAGAATATGAAAAAGAATGTACATATAAGTATAACTGAATTACTTTGCTGTATAGCAGAAATTAACACATAAATCAACTATACTTCAATAAAAAATTAAAATAAAAAACAAACAAAAACCAAAAAGAGAGTATTTAACAGAAGCAGACAGAGATTCACTGAGATTAAACTATGCTGGCCTGAGCCATCATTTATTCTTTGAGTTACAGGACTAGTAGATGAGATGAACATTAGAAACAGGGATGTCTGGACTGTAACAAAGCATCTACCAAATTGTCTTCCGATAGGCTATGGCAGGGTTTTTAACCTCTGCACTATTGACATTTTGAGCCAAATAATTGTTGTAGGGGGCTCTCTGGTGCACTGTAGGATGTTTAGTAGCAACTCTGCCCTCTACCAACTAGATGCCGCAGCATCCGCCAGTTGTGATGACCAAAAATAGCACTCCAGATATGCCAGATTTTTTGCTGAAAGGCAAAATCACCCTTGATTAAGAAGCACTGATTTCTGGCAAGATGGAGAAATACAAGATACGTAACAGTGGTTTCTGAGATTCATAACTAGTTGAAAAGCTCTTCAGAAGAAACTGAAAAGCTGTATCCAGGATGCTGATATTTGATCATGTCAATTTTGAAAAAGGTTTCTTTACATGTCCCTTAACACTAAACAATTTTACTAATGATTCAGAAAGAAATACAGAGATAGGTTTATCAAATTTGTAGAAGATATGAAATCAGATGATATAAAAAATAAGTGGATGAGGGGCATCCAAAGAACTACAGGATTCTTTCACACTGAAGCTTTGTGCAACCTTAGATTGAAAATTGATTCTTTGAGAGTAAGTTTTCTTAAAGCAAGTCAGCCCTAATATTAGGTAGTTTTGAAGATCAAATGAGACAGATAGGAAATATAAGCCATATAATAATGTTATTCCATTCCATGAAGCCAGTATAAAAGTGTTTTGAAAAAAATTTATAATGGTATACAAGACAAAATTTATGTTAACATTATTAAGGTCGAATTCTCCCTGCCTTTCACATGGACACAGAGGTTTCAAGTAAAGTAAGAGATTCCTACGCAGACGATACTGTAATTAAGAAAATACAAGGTACAATACAATACTAGGTAGTATTAATCTTGTGTAAGTATATCTGTGAAAGTTTATAAATTGAATTTTTTAAAGTAGATTTTCTCTTTCTATAAGTTAGAAAGTAGTGAATAATGCACATGAAATAGCACTACTGATTTCCAAACTTCACATTATTCTCCTTTCTAGTATACACAGTACCTAAATCTCCATGTTAAATCCTACCAAAACCTTTGACATTTATCTCAAATTTCTCTCTCTCCCAGGAAATGTTTCCTGAACTTCCAAAATAAAAGTTACCTCTCTCATGCCCAAATATCCTTGGAAGATATTTTTATCACTGTTAATTGTTTCCTTGTATTACAATTTTTATGTAAAAGGCTTATCTCCCCAGTAGAGTTTAAGCCCTTGAAGACAGGGCTGAGCTTTATTCTCTTATCTATTTCATAGATTGTCCAGTACGCTGTTGGGCACAAACAGTGAACAATCACGTTTGTTAAATAAATAAATCAGTGAGAATTTAATATTGTTAAATGAAAGTATTCAAATGTAAAATTTTTTTTAAAAAGATGACAGAATCAGAATACAAAAGCCTGGAAGCTAACAAGATAACAACGTAAGAGTTTCAGAAAAAATTTTTCAGAAAAAAAATTTAATAAGGATAAACATAAAGTCCCTTTTCTGGACCTGAGAAGCACAAAGTGGAACCCCCTTCTATTCTTCATAATATAGGTGAATAAACTATACCCTTAAAACAAATGCCACTTAACCTCAAGAAATTCTATTCTCTTTTAAGTGATAATATTCTTTATTGTGAATTGTCCACTTATTGATGGTTAAATATGTTCTATTACAATGAAGCATAAACAAGTATGTTCACATCAATAATCCAATATCCAAAATAAGAGTATGAGAAAAATTAAATGCATACTATTAAAATTTACTATGCAGAAGTTTAAAAGAATGAGATAGGAATCTTTCTGTATTGAAAGAGAGAGAGGCTGAGGGATGGGAAGGGAAGGAGGGGAGAAAAGGAGAGAAGGAAGGAGGAAGGGAAGGAGACATTAAGTTATGAAAAAGCAAGCTGCAGAAATGTTACAAGATGCCACTCTCAAATACGTGTATATATGTAAATATATATGTGTGTATATATATATATATTTTAAATTTATATAGCTATGTAGAGCAAAAGGGATGGATGAAGGAATGGAACATTTTTTATCTGAATTGTTTCTTTTTCAGTGAGAATGTGTTACTTAGGTAATTCTGAATAATATTAATCTAAATACTCATCCTCAAAAATCTAAACTTAGTTTCTTTTATAGTCTTATAAAGACTATAAATATTAATAGTATTATTAATTTTTTTAATATTGATTTTAAATCCATATTAATTTTTGAACAAGTACAATGAAAGAAATATAATACACAGTTCTTAGGTTTCCTCTCACTTAAAGGAAATTCTCTGTCTCAGTCACACTGGGTTTCCCTGAAAATACCTAAGAGAAGTTCTCTATCCTATACAGAAATCTATTCCTATTTATCTGGTACACAAAGCTATATGTCACTAAAAATTAGCACACACATTCCCCAATAATATTTTCTGCTGCTATTTTCCTGAGTCACAAGTCACTGATATTACATGGTAACCTGGAGAACACCACATTCCCAATTTTTTCCCACTTATAATTATAACTTCAAGAACACTATCAGCCTCTGGAATTATATGCTCAATAAAAATTACCAGTCATAACAACCCACAGAATGGGAGAAAATATTTGTAATGAAGCAACGAACAAGGGATTAATCTCCAAAATATACAAACAGCTCCTGTTTGTACATTTTTAATACAATAAAAAAAAACTCAATCAGAACATCGGCAGAAGATCGAAATAGACATTTCTCCAAAGAAGACATAAAGAGGACCAAAAATCACATGAAAAGATGCTCAACATCACTAATTACTAGAGAAATGCAAATCAAAATGACAATGAGGTACCACCTCACACCACTCAGAATGGCCATCATTAAAAAATCTACAATGAAGAGGGGGTAGAGAGATGGAGAGGGTGTGGAGAAAAGGAAACCCTCCTACACTGTTGGTGGGAATGTAAACTGGTACACCCATTATGGAGAACAGTAAGGAGGTTCCTTTAAAAATTACATATAAAACTACCATATTATCTGGCAATCCCACTCCTGGGCATATATCTGGAGAAAACCATAATTTGAAAAGATACATGCACCCCAATGCTCATTGCAGCGTTATTTAAAATAGCCAAGACATGGAAGCAACCTAAATGTCCATTGACAGAGGAGTGGATAAAAAGACGTGGTACATACATACGATGGAATACTATGCAGCCATAAAAAAGAATGAAATAATGTCATTTGCCTCAACACGGATGGACCCAGAGATTGTCATACTGAGTGAAGTAAGTCAGACAAAGACAAATATCACATGATATCGCTTATATGTGGAATCCAAAAAAATGGTACAGATGAACTTATTTACAAAACAAAAAAAGAGTCACAGATGTAGAAAACAAACTTATGGTTACCCAGAGGGGAAGTGGGGAGGGGATAAATTGGGATTGACATATACACACTACTATGTATAAAAGAAGTAACTAATAAGGACCTACTGTATAGCACAGGGAACTCGACTCAATACTCTGTTATGACCTATATGGGAAAAGAATCTAAAAATGAGTGGAGATATATATATATGCACATATATTCACTTTGCTGTACACGTGAAACTAACACAACATTGTAAATCAACTATACTCCAATAAAAATTTTTTTTAAATTACCCATCATAAACAATTCTCAAGATTGGGAAAACCCCCACCATTTTCAACCAAACACAAGCAGCCCCTGATGAAACTGCATAATAAAAGGTCATCTGTGTCAAACAAAACTCAAGGTCTCTCACTTCATTAAACAACTAAAAGTAAACATATTTACCCAGTACAACAAGTATTTGGATTTTTACCAACCTACAAAAACATTTTACTACAGTCAATGGTTAGCTATGAAGATATGTATAAGCAATTTTTTTCCTTTTCCTGTAATATGGGAAACTAATGTAGTTAAAGTACTTTAAACATCAATAAGGGACTTCCCTGGCAGTCCAGTGGTTAAGACTTTGCCTTCCAATGCAGGGGGGTGCAAGTTCGATCCCTGGTCGGGGAGCTAATATCTCACATGCCTCACGGTCAAAAAACCAAAACATAAAACAGAAGCAATACTGTAACAAATCCAATAAAGACTTTAAAAATAGTCTGCATCAAAAAAAATCTTTAAAAAAATCAATACATAATAGAAGACAAATTTAATCAAACAAAGTGATGATGAAAAGTGTGTTATGGAGCTAAATGATAAGCCTAAAGATCTGTATAATAATATAGCCTAAAGAATTGTGTAATAGTACAAACAAAAGCACCTGAAGTATTTTAAGTAGGTTATTTTCTTTTCTTTTTTAACCTTTTTTAAAATTAATTTTTATTGGAGTATAGTTGCTTAGTAGGTTATTTTCTAAAACAAGGTTATTTCCAAGACTTCCTTGGTGGTCCAGTGGGTAAGACTCTGCACTCCCAACACAGGGGGCCCAGGTTCAATCCCTGGTCGGGGAACTAGATCCCACATGCATGCCACAACTAAGAAGTTCGCAGGCCACAACTAAGAGCCCGTATGGAGCAACTAAGACCCAGTACACCCGAAGTAAATAAATAAATAAATATTTAAAAATAAATAAATAAAGGTTATTTCCTAAGTATGCTTCTCATTGTTTATAAAGCACTGTGCAACAGGAATAAAATGCAAGCCACATTTTTAAAAAGGAAAAAGAAACAGATGAAATTAATTTTAATAATATATTTCATTTATCCCAACATATTCAGATTATTATTTCAACATGTAATCAATGCTTAAAAATTATTAATAAGATAATTTATCCTTTTTTTGTAGTAAGTCTTTGAAATCTATACTTCACAAGTAAAACATTCTGAATTTGGGCTAATCATATTTCAAGTGCTCAAGAGCCACATGTAGTAGTTCCCATACTGGACAAAGAACATCTATAACATAAGTGGGTCAAATACAATTTCTAAATTTCTAAAGCACAGTTATATAATCAAAAAAAGCCCTAAGTATCTAAGCAAAAGCAAATGTCTTTAGCATAATCTTAAAGGCAGATATAGGTATACAATCAGGTCAAAATATAATAATAACAGTTAATACTTACTGAGCATTTCAGTAATGTGCCAGACACTATTTTAATTGCTTTTCAAGCATTATCTCATTTGATCAAGCACAAAGGCCTCTGATGTAGGCACTAGTAATACCCCCATTTTACAAACAAGGAAACTAAGACACAGGGAAGGTAAATGAAGGTTTAACCCAGGCAGGAGGTTTTACTCAAGAGCTCATGCTCTTAAACACTACACATGCTATGCTGTAAGGAAAAAAAAAAGTTGGTTTATAAAAGATAAAATATGGAATAGTAAAGAAAATTGTTTCTTTTGGAATTAACAGGTTTTTAAAACTGAATCATATCATATAATCCTTTTCCACAAGATGCTCCAAACTCCAAAAAAAAAAAGTACAATTTTATTACCACAAATATTTTATTTAACCTTATACTGATAAATTGTTGTTGTGGGGTTTTTTTTTTTTTTTTTTGGCCACATGGCATGTGGGATCTTAGTTCCCTGACCAGGGATCGAACCCATGCCCCCAGAATTGGAAGCATGAAGTCTTCACCACTGGACCACCAGGCAAGTCCCAATATACTGATAAATATTTATTTCTACAATATGAATACTTATTCATAACCAGCATTGAAAATTTGTACGTAGTTTTAGCTTAAAAAAAAAGAATAAAAGAATTATTTTATGGTCAAGAAATTTCTAGTTAATTAATTTCAAGAAGCTGCACTTTTCTTTTTTTGAAACTCATTATATTTCTGATTTTATTATGCTAATTTTATTGCAGACTTCTTTTTAACCGTCTCATTCTCTTTTATGATGGGAAGGAAAAGGGCTTTTCTCCCATTCACCTATCATTCCAAGGCATAAAAAAGTATGAGAAGATAAAACAGGCAAAAAAACAGCTAACTTCTTTCCTGTATCTCAAATCCAGGAAAAAGCAGAATACTATGTAATACTGAACATCATATGAGATAGATATACTGTACCCCAAGATTTCTTGCTAAGACAAGATGACAACATTCACTTTCACATGTACATACCCTTGGCAGGGTGATATAAATACTGTCTAATGGTCATAAAAATTTCAGATAAGAGGACAGTTATCTCTTCAGAAAATAACATTTGAAAATACCTGGTCTGAAATAAACAGTCCTGTGTTAAAGAAAACCTGTGATCAGAGCTTAAATTGTTTGACCCTTCTGTGTACCTAAAATCACAAGATAACGATAGCCTTGATCCACAGTTGAAGGCCATCGCTGTCTGCACACTAACTTTGACGTTTTCATGGTGTCACTGGAAAGCTTGATCACACCACCTTCAGTTACATAATAAACCTATCACCATACTGGTTTTAGTATCCCTCCCACATATTCAAAACTTGACAAAGGTGGCCAGATGTAAGAGGGAGCCTTTTAATGGAAGAGCGCATTTGCACAACGTGCCTGAGCAGATATTTAGCAACAGAACAGAAAGGTTCAAGAGTCAATCTGCCACAGGCCATAATGAAGAAATTTATCTCAGCTTACAAAAAATTTTACAGAAAATATGTTCACGTCACTTAGATTTTCTCTTTGGTCATTTGAACAACTTTATCAAATATGTAAATGTTTCAGAGAGCCTACAAAGCTTCATCTGTGGGCTTCTTTCATTTTTATTTTTTCCTTTTGACAGCCTGTTATTTATATGTTTCAGGCACTGGGTCTGGCACTTTCATATGCATCATCCCATTAAGTTTTCCCAACTAGCCTATTCAATTAGTGTTTCTGCTTTACAAAAAGGGAGACAGACTCACTGCCCTTTAGCCCAGTCACACAGCTGTTAGATGGGAACTAAGGATGTACCCTCCAGGCAAGGCTTCTGACCTTCCAGTCTCAGCTTCCTTCTACAACACAAGGACTTCTTTCCTGTTTCATTCCCTACTTACTGACCAATTTATCTACCATGAGTACCTTCATACTCTCAAGTAACAGCCCATACGTGTAAGCAAATTCCAATAACATTAAAACATTAAAGGTGGGGCTTCCCTGGTGGCTCAGTGGTTAAGAATCGGCAGGGGACACAGGTTTGAGCCCTGGTCCAGGAAGATCCCACATGCTGCGGAGCAACTAAGCCTGTGCGCCACAACTACTGAGCCTGCGCTCTAGAGCCCGCGAGCCACAACTATTGAGCCCACGCCCCACAACTACTGACACCGCGTGCCTAGAGCCCGTGCTTCGCAACAAGAGAAGCCACTGCAATGAGAAGCCAGCGTACTGCAACAAAGAGTAGCCCCCCAGGCTTCCCTGGTGGCGCAGTGGTTGAGAGTCTGCCTGCCGATACAGGGGACACGGGTTCGTGCCCCAGTCCAGGAAGATCCCACATGCTGCGGAGCAGCTAGGCCTGTGAGCCATGGCCGCTGAGCCTGTGCAGCTGGAGCCTGTGCTCCACAACAGGAGAGGCCACAACAGTGAGAGGCCCGCGTACTGCCAAAAAAAAAAAAAAAGAGTAGCCCCCGCTCGCCGCAACTAGAGAAAGCCCGCATGTGGCAATAAAGACCCAACGCAGTCAAAAATAAATAAATAAAATAAATTCTAAAAAGTTATATTAAAAAAACCATTAAAGGTGAATTGTATGGTATGTGAATTATATCTCAATAAAGCTGATGTTAAAAAATAAAAAAATTTTACACGTAAGCATGCTAATAACATCAGCTCTCCAATTATCCTAATAGTAAACCATAGATAGCATGGCTGAATGAAGCCCATAGGTAATCCAAAAACCTAACCTATAACTCATCTCCCAAAATGTTGATAGATCAGTCCCTAACTATTGCTAACTTTTAAGACTCATTACTTCACTCGTAGATTACCATAAATGCCTCAGCCTCCCCAATTATAATTTTTCTATTCTCCTTCCCACCTTAAATACTAGCAATCACTCTTAAATACTATTTTCATCATTCTATAACTGTTCAAAAACTTTAATGGTTCCCTTTTCCCTGCTATGTGGAATTCCTCTGCCTACCTTTCAAGATCTTCCCTAAACTGGCTTCATTACCTCTCATTATTCCTCGTGATGTGGGCAAGCAATCTCTTCAGTGTCCTGTGAATACATCAAGCCTTGTGTTGGATGCTGTTCTTTAAATAATCCCATCTTATTAACCAGACATGTTCTTTCCCTCCATCACGGGCTCATCCGTCAAGGGTTAGATCAAATCTTACCCTCTCCATGAAGCCCTCTCCCTGACTATTGTATATTGCAGCCTCAGGCAATTCCTATAGTACTTAGGAGTCTTTAATCATCTTTGTATCCCCAGCACCTAGTATCTAGGACGGAAAAAACAATCAATAAATGCCTGTTGAATGTAAGTTGTAACATGCTGTATCAAAATAATTGTGGTTTTTACCCTGTCTCTTCAAACCAGGTGTATTCACTTCACTAGCAATACAAGTAGCAGAGTGCTAAAAATAATGGTGTCAGAGGTTTTCCTTAAGATGAACAAACTAATGAGGTATCAGATGCTCTCATGGCCCCTTTAAGCATTTCTATATAGGAACTGATAAAACAGGTTCTGTGAATTTGAAGATGGTCTCCTCTAGGAGTTAACAATGCTAAAATCTAAATGACTTTATAATGAACCCATCTAAGTGTTTTTTCCTAAGATGACAATATAATTCAGGGTTCCTCACCATAAAAGAATACTATCTATGAAACAATTATTTATACTATGAAATCTTAGGGTACATTTATAAATGTCTTATTTTTTAACCACTCAAAACAGCTCAAATAAATATAAATACAATAACAATCTTTTTTTTTTTTAAAGCCAATGCTAAAATCTTTTGTGTCACCAGAGAATATAAGGAATTTAGGTCACATCTGTGCTAGATTATAAAGCACAAATATGAATAGTCATTATATATTTAGATTGTTATGACTTTAACACCCAAGATAAAAAAACTTACATTAAAAAGTTTTAAAACAACCCAATAATATTTGAATATATGATTCAAGACAGAGCTTCAACATATATGCTTCAATATACAGCACTTTAAAAAAATTCTAAGAACCAATTCCCCTGTAATTGGCCTTTAACTCACAGAAAATGCCAAAGATAATTACAACCTTCCCCTGGTAAATATAATTCAACAAACCAAAAAAGGCAACAGAAATTCAGTTCAAAGTGAAGGAGGTACATTTAGATACCAACGAGAAGCTCAAGAACATAACACACACTGCGCTTTTTTCTAAAACAATAAACATATTCAGTACCCTTACCTGTTTCTGAAATGTATGTAACAGGATCCTGGTGTCGAATTTTAGCAGGTTTAGAAGACAGTGGCAATTTTTCTGGTCGCTTTTTGGAGTTTTTTACCTGCACTGTCTCCTCTGATTCTGAATCTAAATGAGAGGAAAATTAAAACTTTGAAAAGAAATAGTATAATATAGTGTGTTTTTAAAGTGGGTTTTTTTTTTGTTTTGTTTGTTTTTTGGCTGTGCCATGCATCTTTCGGGATCTTAGTTCTCTGACCAGGGATCAAACCTGGGCCCACAGCAGTAAAAGCACCAAGTCCTAACCACTGGACCACCATGGAATTCCCTTAAAGTGGTTATTATTAACCAATTCCTCAAGACCCTTTCAAGGCAAATCTCTTTCATAAATTCTCACAGGTTGCCTTCTATCCAGTGTTAAGCCTTTGTATTACTTTTCTGTTGCTGCTGTAACAAATCACCACAAACTTAGTGCCTTAAAACAACACAAATGGGGAATTCCCCGGCGGCCCAGTGGTTAGGATTCCGTGCTTCCACTGCAGGGGTCACGGGTTCTATCCCTGGTCAGGGAACTAAGATCTCGCATGCCACGTGAAGCAGCCAAAAAAAAACAACAAACCAACACAAATGTATTAGCTCACAGTTCTGGAGGTTGGAAATCCAATTTGGGTCTCACTGGGCTAAAATCAAGCATCAGGATGGCTGTGATCCTTTCTGGATACTATAGGGAAGAATCCATTTCCTCACCTTTCTAGTTTCTAGTGACTGCTAGCATTCCTTAGCTCATGGCCCCCACTTCCTCCATCTTCAAAGCCTGCAACATTAGGCAAAGTCCTTCTCAAGCTGCCATCTCTCTAATTCTCTAACCTTCTTCCATAGTCAATCTCTCTCTAAATCTCTTCTTCTGCCTTCCTCTTCTTTGTGACCACATTGGGCCCATCCAGATAATCTCCCTACTTTAAGGTCATCTGATCACCAACCTTAATGTCACCTACAATTTTAATTCCCTTTTGCCACGTAACCTAACATATACACAGGTTCTAGTAACTAGAGTGTGGACATCTTTGGGGGCCGTTATTCTGTCTACCACAATCTAATCACCCAGAGCACTTAAATATAAATCAAGACAAAGTATAAATACCTAGTACACGTGTGGTACACAATAGAGGAGTTTCAGAAACTTTAGTGTCCTTCCTCTTCCTCTCACCACACATTTTTAAATCCTGTCTCATACTGTTCTAAAATGTATCAAACAATTAAATTTCCACTTTCCCAAAAGATGGAAACTCCTGAGAAATGGTGATATGTACTTATTTCAAATTCTTTACAATTCTATACAGCAGTAAAAGACTCACGATAGACACTCAAGTACTTTTAGAAAATGAGTCAGAATCTTTGCTACCACTGTCAAAATCCTAACAATCTATAAATACTTCCTTAGGTTACATTTCTAATTTTAAGAATTCATACCAAATAGATCTTCTCCAGAAAAAGCAAAACCTAAAACTTCCTGAGTTCTACCATTATTTTAACATATCATAAAATGCATGCATAAAAGTGTATGTTCCCTATCTTAAAAGTACAGTTGATCCTTGAACATGGGTTTGAATTGCACATGTCTACTTATACACAGATTTTTTCCAATAAATACGTTGGAAAAACTTTTGGAGATTTGCAACAATTTGAAAAAAGAGACAAACCACGTACCCTAGAAATAACAAAAAGGTTAAGAAAAACGTATGTTATGAATGCATAAAATATATGTAGATACTAGTCTAGCCCTACATAGGTATAAGGTGATCTTTAATATAAAATTAATGTGTTAGTTTTCTGTTTTATAACTTTGCTTTCAAAGAATTACATTACTATACAGTATGCCTCTCTGTAACTGGAGAAACTGCATATCAGCCTATCTATCATCACAGGTGAGTTTTTTTTTAATGTAACAATGTTTCCAATACTGTACTATGAATATGACTATAATACTGTATGCCAAAATTTTATAACAGATTCATTCATTAGTGCATAGGCTAGGCTCTCATGAAGCAATTGTATCAGTAACACTAGGCTAACAAATACTACCTGAATCAACAATCATACTGCTGTTTCTTCATTATCAATGCACGAATCGTTATATCTGTAAGTAAATACGAACTTTCTTTTCACATTACCTTTTCATTTTTGATGTCTAGCATTAGTAATACATATAACATCTACAGTCTTTTGTATCATATTAGACAATGTTGATGTAGGTACTGAGAGATGATTCATCTTGTAAACAGATGACATAAACTTACAGTATCAATAAATACAGTACAGTACTGTAAAGGTATTTTCTCTGCCTTAAGATTCTCTTAATAACAGTTTCTTTTCTCTAGCTTACTTATTGTAAGTATATAGTAAAAAATATATATAACATACAAAATATGTATTAATTGACTTTTTATGTTATTGACAAGGCTTCTGATCAGCAGTAGGCTATTATTACTTAAGTTTTGCGGGGAGTCAAAAGTTATATGCAGATTTTCAACTACAAGGGGGGTTGAAGCCCCAACCCTTGCATTATTCAAGGGTCAACTGTATATTCAAAGTTTTTAAATTGTGTTTGTTCCTTTTTAACTGCAACAAAAAAGAACCAGATCAAAAGCACAAAAATTATATTTTAGATCTTTGTTTCTAAAGCAACATTTTATGGCACTATTTTTCAAATTCAGTTTCTAAGAACCTCAGCTGATGGGGAGGGTGGGAGGGAGGGAGATGCATGAGGGAAGGGATGTGGGAACAGATGTATATGCATGACTGATTCACTTTGTTATAAAGCAGAAACTAATAAAAAAAAAAAAGAACCTCAGCTGAAAGAGAAGTTAATATGAATATTTTAAAAAATAAACATACCATATTCAAAGTAAGTTTCAGACACGCTGTATATACTATCTCCCGTCCCGAACAAAACTTTAATATATTAACATATTTCAGCTCTGATAAATTCTGTAGTATAATAAAGTTGTTTTCAACTTTACTTGAACATAGAACCCTCTTCTTACAGCACCTGTTAAGATCACAGAGAGCTGTGTGTCTCAGAACGTCAGTCTGGAAAACACTGTTCTAACAGATACAAAATAGTTTTTAAACTTGAAAGCTCCTCAAAAGAAATATTACCTGAATCATAGATGATCCTCTTTTTCTTGTTTGGTTGCTTCTGCTTGAAGTCATCTTCTTTACAAGAATGATTTACCTATAAACATCACAGTATAATTAGAACACAGAGAAGCCCATATACCTTAGCTGTTTTTTCCTCATTAGATTTGGGCTCAATAGTTCACAACTAGAGGAACGCTGCCCCCCCAGGAAACATTTCTGCTTGTCATAACTGGGGTGAGGGTGTTACTGGCATACAGTGGGTAGACGAGGGATACTATTAAACATCCTGCAATGCACAGGACAGTCCTCCACAACGAAGAATTATCCTGCCCCAAATGTCAGTAATGCCCAAGTTAGGCTAAAGAACAGGCCAGACCCATCATCAAAAAGATAAGAAATAACAAATGCTGGTGTGGGTGTGGAGAAAAGGGAACCCTTGTGCATCGTTGGTGGGACTGTAATCAGTGCAGCCACTATAGAAAACAGTATGGAGGTTCCTCAAAATATTTAAAATAGAACTAACTACCATACGACCCAGCAATTCCACTTCTGAGAATATAACCAAAGGAAACAAAACACTAACTTGGAAAGGTATCTGCACCCACATGTGGTAATCACTGTGGTAATCCTTTCATAATATATGTAAGTCAAACCATCATGCTGTACACCTCAAACTTATACAGTGGTGTATGTCAATTATTTCTCAATAAAACTTGGGGCGGGGGAGGAGCAGGGGAGAGAATAAGCCGGATAATAATTGCATCAGATGGCAAAGGCAGGATTGTAGAAAAGGCTATATTATTATTCATTTCCACTTTCAACACTAACCTATGTATAACAAAGAGTAAAAGGATATCAGATATTACAAGGCAAGTGCTTCCTGAAAATGAAAAATTGAGACAGAAATAAAAGCTAAGGAGTTGTGGGCCTATCACTACTCATTGCCTGGCGGAAAACTAAATAAAACCAAGGCAAAGGGTATTAATATTTATATTTTTTAGTTATATACAGATTTCTAACATATTCATAAGGTATTACGAATATTTTGTAGTTATACATCACATTTCTAACACATTCAAATTTTCCCCCAAAAAATCAAGAAAGCAGACAGCAAAAAAAACGACTATAATCAATTACAAGGTAGAAATATGTTTCTATCCATTATAATAAAACTTCAAAAACTTAAGCACAATCAACTAGCTTGGAAGAAAATGAGATGAATAAACCACTGTAATTCAAATACACCACCAGACTAGAGGACAGGGTTAGAAACAATGACAATAATTCAGAAGTGAGAGAAAGGGGTATCCCAAGAGGGAGAGAGCCACAGAAGGGGTGTTCCAAATTCTGTCAATAAACTTAGCCCAAATCTGTGGCTGTCTCCTGAACTATATATGCACAGAAAAACTCGAAGTGCCCAGCTAAGGTTAAAAAAAATTGAACAAAGATTTCAGATGCTGCCCATAACAGAGTGGACAAGAGTATGGAGTTGGAGTTCAGGCAAGTTAACTGCCTGCTAAACTAAAACACCCTTTGGAGGAAATAACAGAATCCAAAGTTACTACGTTGTAAAATTCACACTATGCAAGGTAAATCCAAAATAACCAGATGTACAAAGATATAGGAAATGTGACCTGTGATGGTTACTTTTATCTGTCAACTTGACTGGGCCACAGGTACCCAGATATTTCATCAAACAAGATCAAACAGAATTTGCCTTGCTAGGTTTTAGACTTGCTTGGCACCTGTCACCCCTTCTTTCTTCTGATTTCTCCCTTTTGAAATGGGAATGTGTATTCTATGCCTGTCTTACTATTATATTTTGGGAGCACATATTTTGTCTGGTTTCACAGGTTCACAGCTGGAGAAGAATTTTGTCTCAGGATGCATCATACCTAAGTCTCACCCATATATGATTTAGATGATATTTAGATAAGCCTTTGGACTTCAGACTTTAGAACTGGTGATGCACTGAATTAAGACTCTGGGGGGCTTTAGAATGGAATAAATGTATTTTGCATGCAAAAAGGACATGAATTTTGGGGGACCATTGGCAGAATATTATGGAATGAAAGTTTGTATCCCCTCAAAATTCATACATTGAATCCCTAACCCCCAGTATGGCTGTGTTTGGAGATGGAGTCTCTAAGGAGGTAATTAAGGTTAAATGAAGTCATAAGGGTAGAGCCCTGATCTGACAAGTTAGTGTCCTTATAAGAAGAGAAACCAGAGAACTCACGTGCATACACTCACTCACTCTGTCTCTCAACCTCTCTCCCCACGTGCTCACACCAAGGAAAGGCTATGTGAAGACTCAGCAAGAAGGGAGCCATCTGCAAACCAGAAAGAGAGTTCTCGAGAGAAACTGAATTGACTGGAACCTTAATCATAGACTTCTAGCTTCCAGAACGGTAAGAAAATAAATTCCTGTTGTTTTAAGTCAGCCAGTCTACGGTATTTTATGGTAGCCTAAACTGACTAACACATGACCCACAGACTCAAGATAAAAGGCAGTAAACTGAGATGAATCCAGACGTTAGAATTAGTAGGCAATGCTAGAACTGAAAAATATAATACTTAAAACAAAATATTCACTGCATAGGCTTAATAGCAAATTGGAGATGACAGAAGAGTCAAAGAACTTGAGGATAGTAATAGAGAAATTATCCAATCTGAAGTACAGAGAAAAAAGGAATAAAAATGAATAAGCTGCAATGATCTGTGATGCAATTCCAAAATTCTTTTTTTTTACATATTTTATTTATTTATTTATTTATTTATTTTGGCTGCACCAGGTCTTAGCTGCGGCACATGGGATCTTTAGTTGCAGCATGAGGACTTCTTAGTTACAGCATGCAAACTCTTAGTTGTGGCATGCATGCAGGATCTGGTTCCCAGACCAGGGATCGACCCAGGACCCCTGCACTGGGAGCATGGAGTCTTACCCACTGGACCACCAGGGAAGTCCCATAATTCCAAAATTGTAATGTGTATATAATTGGAATCCCATAAGAAGAGGAGAGAGAGAATGAGGCAGAGATATATTTGAAGAAATAATGGCAAAAGTTCTCAAATTTGAAGAAAGATATATATTTACAGAGTCAAGAAGCTCAGAAACCCTAAACAGTATAAACACAAGAAAATCACACACAGGTACACCATGGGCAAAGCTGAAACCCAAAGATAAAGAGAAAATCTTTTAAAGCAGCATGAGAAAAATAATACATTACATACAAGAGAATATAACATGACTGCTAACATCTCACCAGAAAAAATGGAGGCCAAAAAAAGAATGGGACAGGGCTTCCCTGGTGGCGCAGTGGTTGGGAGTCCGCCTGCCGATGCAGGGGATACGGGTTCGTGCCCCGGTCTGGGAAGATCCCACGTGCCGCGGAGCGGCTGGGCCCGTGAGCCATGGCTGCTGGGCCTGCGCATCCGGAGCCTGCGCTCCGCAACGGGAGAGGCCGCAGCGGTGAGAGGCCCGCGTACCGCAAAAAAAAAAAAAAGAATGGGACATTTTTAAGTGCTGAAACAAACTGTCAATCCAAAACTCTATATCCAGCAAAAATATCCTTCAAGAATGAAGGCAAAATAAAGACATTTTTAGATAAACAAAAACTTACAGGATTCATTGCCAACAGACCTACTCTACAAGAAACGCTTAAAAAAATTCTTCAGGTTTTAAGAAAATGATATTAGATGGAAATTCAGATCTTCAATAAGAAATGAAAAGCACTAGAAGCAGCAAATACATAGTTAAGTATAAAAGATCAATTCTCCTCTTTTTTTTTTTTTTTTTTTGCAGAGCAGAAAACTGAGGTTTTTATTTTAGTCTCACCTAAGAAATAAAAAAAATTACGTGTTTAAATTATAATTTATTGATGATTTTGATGGTTTGCTTATTTTAAATTATATGTATTTGTTTATAATTTTAATCTTACATATTTTTAAAATTTTGTTTAATTTTGTTTATCTTATTAATTTAAGGTAAGTTTTTATTGAGAAATAACTGACATGTAACATTATATTAGTTTCAGGTGTATAACATGAAGATTTGATATTTGTATATATTGCAAAATGATCCTAAGTCATTAACATCCATCACCACAGGTGGTTACAAATCAATTTTCTTCTTTTAATTTCTTCAAAATAAGGTCAGTTTACAGCAATAATTATTACACTGAGTGTGGAGTATTAATATGTCGATATAATACATATGCCAATTAGGGCATAAAGGATGGGGTGGTGGTAAACAGACCTGTAGAGTTGCAGAATTCTTATATTTTACACAAAGTGGAACAATATTAACTCAAATACACTATTGTAGTCATTGCCTGTTTTTCATAGTGACGTTATATCTTAACTTCTCTGAGGCCCAAGGAGGACAGGAAAAAGAATAAAGCTTTCCTCCAAAGCCTTCCCTCACCAGAAGCCCAATACCATTCACCTGGCACTCCTATCTTTATGAGCAAATTTTGGTCTTAAAACACAAAGTTTTAACAACTAAAAAGGGTTCCATGTCTAGTGAAGGAAAACACCAAGCTACGAATGCAGCAAGATATATTAACCAGAAATAAGTAATACCTTATTACTTTTCTTCTTCCTCTGCTAAATGAGTTGAAATCTATATTTACTCGAGGCTCCAAATACATCAAATCTCAGAACTGGGTTTATTTTATTTTTGGTTTTTTTTGTTTGTTTGTTTGTTTTGCGGTACACGGGCCTCTCACTGTTGTGGCCTCTCCCGTTGTGGAACACAGGCTCCGGACGCGCAGGCTCAGCGGCCATGGCTCACGGGCCTAGCTGCTCCATGGCATGTGGGATCTTCCCGGACCAGGGCACGAACCCGTGTCCCCTGCATCGGCAGGCGGACTCTCAACCACTGCGCCACCTGGGAAGCCCTGGGTTTATTTTATACAATTCAATATTGTATCTGGAAAACTGACCTTGATTTCCTTTATTCCTTTCTTCGTTTTTATAGTTTCTTCAGCAGACTTCGTTTTCTCATTCTTCTTTGCTGTTTCACTTACAACTTTCTTTCCACTTGGTATAACCCCAAAGAATTTTCGAATATCCTAGAAGCAAAAAAGGAGACTCATAAACAAACATTAACTGCACAAAATTCTAATTTCAATTGTAAAAAGGAACAACTCTCCACACACACTGGTTTACTCTCAGTAATTTCTTCATAATGAGATAGTTCTATGTGTGCAGCAGCATTCTTTCTACATACAAAAGTTAACTGATAAAATTACCTCAGTGAAAAATAATATGTCTGGGGACTTCCCTGGTGGTCCAGTGGTTAGGACTCCTCACTTTCACTGCTGAGGGCCCAGGTTCAATCCCTGGTTGGGGAACTAAGATCCCGCAAGCCACATGGTGTGCATCCCCCCACCCCCCAAAAAAAGATAAAAAAAATAATGTGCCTAATGAAAAGTAATATTAATTCTCAGAATCTGGCCAAAAACAGGGCAAAAATAAACAAAGGAAATTTTTCCTAATGATAGCACAACTACTAAAGAGTCAAGTAACAAGCATTTATTGATCATGCATGCACATACCCCATCATCTCAGGCATAGTAGGTGAAAAGACAAAGAGCTGAAGAACATAATCCTTGCCTATGGGATTTTGTTTTTAATATTTACTTATTTGGTTACACTGGGTCTTAGTTGCAGCAGGCAGGCTCCTTAGTTGCACCTCCAGGGCTCCTTAGTTATGGCATGCATGTGGGATCTAGTTCCCTGACCAGGGATTGAACCCGAGGCCCCTGAACTGGGAGCACAGAGTCTTATCCACTGTGCCACCAGGGAAGTCCCGCCTATGGGATTTATACTCCAGTTTGAGAGAAGAATAACTCTCAGAACCCTGATCATTTAAGACCTTAATAACTAAGAACCTTGAAATTCCTTTCCTTTCCATGATTCTTCCAAATTCTGAAGAAAAAATTTTGACTACAATACTTTCTTCAATTACTCTACCCCATGTTAAACAACAGAATCATATTAATCATACTGAAACACTTACAATGTAATTTACAATTAATATCACTCACCTTTCGTATCCTTCGCATACATATTCTTCCCTACCCTTTTAGATTTTAGCTTTGAAGAAACTGTGGTATAGAGAACAGGGAATAGACCTTAGAATGAGAAACCTCTGGTATGAATCTCTGCTCTAGTGCTTTCTAGCTGGGTGACCCTGAGCAAGTTACTTTAATCTGTTTTCTCATCAGTAAAGTGAGACTAATACTCCCTACACTTTATGAGGATTAATCATACATCTATCACAATACTGGCTGAGTAAAAACTTCCCTTCTCCCTCACTTATGAACGATTATCCCTTCATGTCACTGAAACATCCCCATTTACAGTTGTCTCTGCTCACAGGCAAGGGTATAAGGAACAAAGTATAGTGAGAATTTAGGATCTGAATTCCAAAGGATGGGCTCAAGAGCCTGTTGTATTGTTTTCCCTATTCCTATCCTTAATGGTCATAAGCCTGAGTCTTCAATTCTTTTTACCTGTTCCAACCTATCTCTATTGTAGTGAGGAAAATGCCTGTTAAAAGTACTTTACCAAGTGTAAGAAAGGTAACAATTTTTCACCTAGATCCTGGCAGTACTTGTCAAACCCTTAAAATGTCAAAAATCCCAAACAAGTGTGTTATACAAAGACACACACAAACACACAGCTTTGTGGTTAAGGCAATAAAGAAAACAGATAAATGAGGTACACAGACATGTTAAATTTTTTTGAAAGGTTACAGACTTCCCTAGTTTTATACCCTCTTTTGTAAATTTCTTAATATAAAAAAGTCACAAATCCATCCTAATAAAATCTAAGTCTAAAATATACTGTTTGCAGAATGGATACCTCTGTTATGAAACTGAGACATTTGTGTCAGTCGCTAAAGAAAAGTTAGAGGAATAAGTAAGCCAGAAAGCCACAGTCTTCCCTATAATTTGCAAAGAATTGAGTTTGAGGCTAACAACTACTTACTTTATTGCTTCTGGAGGAAATGAGAGTTTCACATTGGAGTTTCACTTTTGAAATTACCAAGTGAGTCTTCATTCAAACAGTGGTGATTTTTTAAACACATACACACACACACACACACACACAGCACACATGCACCATGGAAATATCAAAACTAAATATTAATAATCAGCTTAAAGTCAATGGTGGTTTTCCATCTGTGTTGGAACCACAAATACTTAAAAAAGCAAGAGAAAGAAAACAAAATATAATTCAGGAAATGGAATTGTTGGTAACTTTGAGGTCTCTAATTTTTGTCTGTTCCATACTGCCAATCCTCAGCACTGTTGCAACCTTTCCTCCCTAAGTAATTCTTCCTATTCACAACCCCTTTCTTTTCCTTTCCCTTTATTCTACCCTACTCTCCCACTCCCCATGCCCTTATACTCTGACGGCAGCTGAAAAATTAAATTACAGCATCCTGATCTAACTCAATATACATTAAAAATCTAAATTTTTGGAAAAGAATTTACATCAGAATGAAAGCGATTCTACCTTTTTAGGGGTTATCTCCAGTGTGAGCAGCCATCTGGTGTATGAACATTTAAGAGCCAAAGGTCACCAATTTGACTTTAATTTATAGGGTGACTTAATTAACATTCCCTGTCTAGTATTCCAGGTCTTCAAAGACTAGTGACTAATCGAATTCCCAAATAATGGATCTAGACAGCACTCTTACATGCACAGAATAATTCTTGCTGAGTATATTAGTAGAAAAAGGAACAAATTTTTAAGTTTACTTTTATAATCTTAGCAAAGGGAAGTCCTTCCAAGCAGAACATCAAGGTTAGGAACCACTCATAAAGAAAGACAGATTTGACTGCATAAAAATAAAACAAAAGACGCCATAAACAAAGTTAAAATGTAAGCAACTAACATGAAAATATCTACAACATGTTATATATAAGAGGGCTCCTACAAATCAATAAAAAATAACCCAGTAGAAAAATGAGAAAAACCTACCAGTAGACAAATTATAAAGAAATGCAAATAACAAACATAACAAAAGATGCTCAACTTCACAAATAATAAACAGATAAATTAGAACTTGATTATATTTCCCTAAGCGTTAAAAGACTGATAATGCCCAGATATGTCAAAGTTGTGGGGAAACATGCTCACATACTACACTGCTAATAAAAGTAAAAATGGGGGGGGGGAGAGGGGGAAGATGGCAGAAGAGTAAGACGTGGCGATCACCCTCCTCCCCACAGATACATCAGAAATACATCTACACGTGGAACAACTCCTACAGAACACCTACTGAACGCTGGCAGAAGACCTCAGACCTCCCAAAAGGCAAGAAACTCCCCACGTACCTGGGTAGGCCAAAAGAAAAAAGTATAAATAGAGACAAAAGAAGAGGGACGGGACCTGCACCAGTGGGAGGGAGCCGTGAAGGAGGAAAGGTCTCCACACACCAGAAGCCCGTTCCTTCGCGGGCGGAGACTGAGGGTGGCGGAGGTGGGGAGCTTCGGAGCTGCGGAGGAGAGCGCAGCCACAGGGTTGCGGAGGGCAAAGCGGGGAGATTCCCGCACAGAGGATCGGTGCCGACCAGCCCGAGAGGCTTCTCTGCTCACCCGCCGGGGCGGGCGGGGCTGGGAGCTGAGGCTCCGGCTTCCGTCGGAGCGCAGGGAGAGGACTGGCAGCGTGAACACAGCCTGAAGGGGGCTAGTGCGACACGGCTAGCCGGGAGGGAGTCCGGGAAAAAGTCTGGACCTGCCGAAGAGGCAAGAAACCACTGTTTCAGGGTGCGCGAGGACAGGGGATTCAGAGCACTGCTTAAAGGAGCTCCAGAGACGGGCGCGAGCCGCGGCTGACAGCGCAGACCCCAGAGACAGGCAAGAGATGCTAAGGCTGCTGCTGTCGCCGCCAAGAAGCCTCTGTGCGAGCACAGGTCACTATCCACACCTCCCCTCCCGGGAGCCTGTGCAGCCCGCCACTGCCAGGGTCCCGGGATCCAGGGACAACTTCTCCGGGAGAACGCGCCTCAGGCTGGTGCAACGACACGCCGGCCTCTGCCGCCGCAGGCTTGCCCCGCACTCCGTACCCCTCCCTCGCCCCAGCCTGAGTGAGCCAGAGTCCCCGTATCAGCGGCTCCTTTAACCCCGTCCTGTCTGAGCGAAGAACAGACACCCTCCAGCGACCTACACGCAGAGGCGGGGCCAAATGCAAAGCGGAGCCCCAGGAGCAGTGCGAACAGAGGAGAGAAAGGGAAATCTCTTCCAGCAGCATCAGGAGCAGCGGATTAAATCTCCACAATCAACTTGATGTACCCTGCATCTGTGGAATACCTGAATAGACAACGAATCATCCCAAATTGAGGACGTGGACTTTGAGAGCAAGATTTATGATTTTTTCCCCTTTTCCTCTTTTTGTGAGTGTGTATGTGTATGCTTCTGTGTGAGATTTCGTCTGTATAGCTTTGCTTTCACCATTTGTCCTAGGGTTCTATCCGTCCGGTTTGTTTGTTTTTACTTAAAAATTTTTTTTTCTTAATAATTATTTTTTATTTTAATAACTTCATTTTATTTTATCTTCTTTCTTTCTTTCTTTCTTCCCCCTTCCTTCCTCCTTCCTCCCTCCCTCCCTCCTTCCTTTCTTTCTCTCTTTCTCTCTCTCTCTCTCTCTCTCTCTCTTTCTTTCTACTTTTTCTCCTTTTTAATCTGAGCCGTGTGGATGAAAGGCTCTTGGTGCTGCAGCCAGGAGTCAGTGCTGTGCCTCGGAGGTGGGAGAGCCAACTTCAGGACACTGATCCACAAGAGAGGTCCCAGCTCCACGTAATATCAAACGGCGAAAATCTCCCAGAGATCTCCATCTCAACACCAACACCCAGCTTCACTCAACGACCAGCAAGCTACAGTGCTGGACACCCTATGCCAAACAACTAGCAAGACAGGAACACAACCCCACCCATTAGCAGAGACGCTGCCTAAAATCAAAATAAGGCCATAGACACCCCAAAACACACCACCAGACATGGACCTGCCCACCAGAAAGACAAAATCCAGCCTCATCCATCAGAACACAGGCACTAGTCCCCTCCACCAGGAAGCCTACACAACCCACTGAAACAACCTTAGCCACTGGGGACAGACACCAAAAACAACGGGAACTACGAACCTGCAGCCTGCAAAAAGGAGACCCCAAACACAGTCAGATAAGCAAAATGAGAAGACAGAAAAACACACAGCAGATGAAGGAGCAAGATAAAAGCCCACCAGACCTAACAAATGAAGAGGTAATAGGCAGTCTACCTGAAAAAGAATTCAGAATAATGATAGTAAAGATGATCCAAAATCTTGGAAATAGAATAGACAAAATGCAAGAAACATTTAACAAGGACCTAGAAGAACTAAAGATGAAACAAGCAATGATGAACAACACAATAAATGAAGTTAAAAATACTCTAGATGGGATCAATAGCAGAGTAACTGAGGCAGAAGAATGGATAAGTGAGGTGGAAGATAAAATAGTGGAAATAACTACTGCAGAGCAGAATAAAGAAAAAAGAATGAAAAGAACTGAGGACAGTCTCAGAGACCTCTGGGACAACATTAAATGCACCAACATTCGAATTATAGGGGTTCCAGAAGAAGAAGAGAAAAAGAAAGGGACTGAGAAAATATTTGAAGAGATTATAGTTGAAAACTTCCCTAATATGGGAAAGGAAATAGTTAATCAAGTCCAGGAGGCACAGAGAGTCCCATACATGATAAATCCAAGGAGAAATACACCAAGACACATATTAATCAAACTGTCAAAAATTAATTACAAAGAAAACATATCAAAAGCAGCAAGGGAAAAACAACAAATAACACACAAGGGAATCCCCATCAGGTTAACAGCTGATCTTTCAGCAGAAACTCTGCAAGCCAGAAGGGAGTGGCAGGACATATTTAAAGTGATGAAGGAGAAAAACCTGCAACCAAGATTACTCTACCCAGCAAGGATCTCATTCAGATTTGATGGAGAAATTAAAACCTTTACAGACAAGCAAAAGCTGAGACAGTTCAGCACCACCAAACCAGCTTTACAACAAATGCTAAAGGATCTTCTCTAGGCAAGAAACACAACAGAAGGAAAAAACCTGTAATAAGAAACCCAAAACAATTAAGAAAATGGGAATAGGAACATACATATCAATAATTACCTTAAATGTGAATGTATTAAATGCTCCCAACAAAAGACACAGACTGGCTGAATGCATACAAAAACAAGACCCATATATATGCTGTCTACAAGAGACCCACTTCAGACCTAGAGACACATACAGACTGAAAGTAAGGGGATGGAAAAAGATAGTCCATGCAAATGGAAACCAAAAGAAAGCTGGAGTAGCAATTCTCATATCAGACAAAATAGACTTTAAAATAAAGACTATTAGAAGAGACAAAGAAGGACACCACATAATGATCAAGGGATCGATCCAAGAAGATATAACAATTGTAAATATTTATGCACCCAACATAGGAGCACCTCAATACATAAGGCAAATGCTAACAGCCATAAAAGGGGAAATCGACAGTAACACATTCATAGTAGGGGACTTTAACACCCCACTTTCACCAATGGACAGATCACCCAAAATGAAAATAAATAAGGAAACACAAGTTTTAAATGATACATTAAACAAGATGGACTTAATTAATATTTATAGGACATTCCATCCAAAAACAACAGAATACACATTTTTCTCAAGTGCTCATGGAACATTCTCCAGGACAGAACATATCCTGGGTCACATATCAAGCCTTGGTAAATTTAAGAAAACTGAAATTGTATCAAGTATCATTTCCGACCACAATGCTATGAGACCAGATATCAATTACAGGAAAAGATCTGTAAAAAATACAAACACATGGAGGCTAAACAATACACCACTTAATAATGAAGTGGTCACTGAAGAAATCAAAGAGGAAATCAAAAAATACCTAGAAACAAATGACAATAGAGACATGACGACCCAAAACCTATGGGATGCAGCAAAAGCAGTCCTAAGGGGGAAGTTTATAGCAATACAATCCCACCTTAAGAAACAGAAAACATCTCGAATAAACAACCTAACCTTGCACCTAAAGCAATTAGAGAAAGAAGAACCAAAAAACCCCAAAGTTAGCAGAAGGAAAGAAATTATAAAGATCAGATCAGAAAAAAATGAAAAAGAAATGAAGGAAATGATAGCAAAGATCAATAAAACTAAAAGCTGGTTCTTTGAGAAGATAAACAAAATTGATAAACCATTAGCCAGACTCATCAAGAAAAAACGGGAGAAGACCCAAATCAATAGAATTAAAAATGAAAAAGGAGAAGTAACAACTGACACTGCAGAAATACAAAAGATCATGAGAGATTACTACAAGCAACTCTATGCCAATAAAATGGACAACCTGGAAGAAATGGACAAATTCCTAGAAATGCACAACCTGCCAAGACTGAATCAGGAAGAAATAGAAAATATGAACAGACCAATCACAAGCACTGAAATTGAAACTGTGATAAAAAATCTTCCAACAAACAAAAGCCCAGGACCAGATGGCTTCACAGGTGAATTCTATCAAACATTTACAGAAGAGCTAACACCTATCCTTCTCAAACTCTTCCAAAATATAGCAGAGGGAGGAACACTCCCAAACTCATTCTACGAGGCCACCATCATCCTGACACCAAAACCAGACAAGGATGTCACAAAGAAAGGAAACTACAGGCCAATATCACTGATGAACATAGATGCAAAAATCCTCAACAAAATACTAGCAAACAGAATCCAACAGCACATTAAAAGAATCATACACCATGATCAAGTGGGGTTTATTCCAGGAATGCAAGGATTCTTCAATATACGCAAATCAATCAACGTGATAAACCATATTAGCAAATTGAAGGAGAAAAACGATATGATCATCTCAATAGATGCAGAGGAAGCTTTTGACAAAATTCAACACCCATTTATGATAAAAAAAAAAACCTGCAGAAAGTAGGCATAGAGGGAACTTTCCTCAACATAATAAAGGCCATATATGACAAACCCACAGCCAACATCATCCTCAATGGTGAAAAACTGAAACCATGTCCACTAAGATCAGGAACAAGACAAGGCTGCCCACTCTCACCACTCTTATTCAACATAGTTTTGGAAGTTTTAGCCACAGCAATCAGAGAAGAAAAGGAAATAAAAGGAATCCAAATTAGAAAAGAAGTAAAGCTGTCACTGTTTGCAGATGACATAATACTATACATAGAGAATCCTAAAGATGCTACCAGAAAACTACTAGAGCTAATCAATGAATTTGGTAAAGTAGCAGGATACAAAATTAATGCACAGAAATCTCTGGCATTCCTATACACTAATGATGAAAAATCTGAAAGTGAAATCAAGAAAACACTCCCATATACCACTGCAACAAAAAGAATAAAGTATCTAGGAATAAACCTACCTAAGGAGACAAAAGACCTGTATGCAGAAAATTATAAGACACTGATGAAAGAAGTTAAAGATGATACAAATAGATGGAGAGATGTACCATGTTCTTGGATTGGAAGAATCAACATTGTGAAAATGACTCTACTACCCAAAGCAATCTACAGATTCAATGCAGTCCCTATCAAACTACCACTGGCAGTTTTCACAGAACTAGAACAAAAAATTTCACAATTTGTATGGAAACACAAAAGACCCCGAATAGCCAAAGCAATCTTGAGAACGAAAAACGGAGCTGGAGGAATCAGGCTCCCTGACTTCAGACTATACTACAAAGCTACAGTAATCAAGACAGTATGGTACTGGCACAAAAACAGAAAGATAGATCAATGGAACAGGATAGAAAGCCCAGAGATAAACCCATGCACATATGGTCACCTTATCTTTGATAAAGGAGGCAGGAATGTACAGTGGAGAAAGGACAGCCTCTTCAATAAGTGGTGCTGGGAAACCTGGACACGGACATGTAAAAGTATGAGATAAGATCACTCCCTAACACCATACACAAAAATAAGCTCAAAATGGATTAAAGACCTAAATGTAAGGCCAGAAACTATCAAACTCTTAGAGGAAAACATAGGCAGAACACTCTATGACGTAAATCACAGCAAGATCCTTTTTGACTCAGCTCCTACAGAAATGGAAATAAAAACAAAAATAAACAAATGGGACCTAATGAAACTTCAAAGCTTATGCACAGCAAAGGAAACCATAAACAAGACCAAAAGACAACCCTCAGAATGGGAGAAAATATTTGCAAATGAAGCAACTGACAAAGGATTAATCTCCAAAATTTATAAACAGCTCATGCAGCTCAATAGCAAAAAAACAAACAACCCAATCCAAAAATGGGCAGAAGATTTAAATAGGCATTTCTCCAAAGAAGGTATACAGACTGCCAACAAACACATGAAAGAATGCTCAACATCTTTACTCATTAGAGAAATGCAAATCAAAACTACAATGAGATATCATCTCACACCAGTCAGAATGGCCATCATCAAAAAATCTAGAAACAATAAATGCTGGAGAGGGTGTGGAAAAAAAGGAACACTCTTGCACTGCTGGTGGGAATGTGAATTGGTACAGCCACTATGGAGAACGGTATGGAGGTTCCTTAAAAAACTACAAATAGAACTACCATATGACACAGCAATCCCACTACTGGGCATATACCCTGAGAAAACCATAATTCAAAAAGAGTCATGTACCAAAATGTTCATTGCAGCTCTATTCACAATAGCCCGGAGATGTAAACAACCTAAGTGTCCATCATCGGATGAATGGATAAAGAAGATGTGGCACATATATACAATGGAATATTACTCAGCCATAAAAAGAAACGAAATTGAGCTATTTGTAATGAGGTAGATAGACTTAGAGTCTGTCATACAGAGTGAAGTAAGTCAGAAAGAGAAAGACAAATACCGTATGCTAACACATATATATGGAATTTAAGGGGGAAAAAATGTCATGAAGAACCTAGGGGTAAAACAGGAATAAAGACACAGACCTACTTGAGAATGGACTTGAGGATATGGGGAGGGGGAACAGTAAGCTGTGACAAAGCGAAAGAGAGGCATGGACATATATACACTACCAAACGTAAGGTAGATAGATAGTGGGAAGCAGCCACAGAGCACAGGGAGATCAGCTCGGTGCTTTGTGACCGCCTGGAGGGATGGGATGGGGAGGGTGGGAGGGAGGGAGATGCATGAGGGAAGGGATGTGGGAACAGATGTATATGTATGACTGATTCACTTTGTTATAAAGCAGAAACTAATAAAAAAAATAATAACAAAAAAAAATATCCATGCGGGGGAGGGAGGGTAAATAGATAATTAACAAAAAATACAAACAGAGTAACAATCCTACAGAGAAATGTTTAGCCATCTTGGTAACCAAAATGAAAACAACCATGACATATTTTTCATCTTAAATAAATAATTAAAAAATTTTTTTAAAAAGACAACCCTCAGAATGGGAGAAAATATTTGCAAATGAAGCAACTGACAAAGGATTAATCTCCAAGATTTACAAGCAGCTCATGCACCTCAATAACAAAAAAACAAACAACCCAATCCAAAAATGGGCAGAAGACCTAAATAGACATTTCTCCACAGAAGATATACAGACTGCCAACAAACACATGAAAGAATGCTCAACATCATTAATCATTAGAGAAATGCAAATCAAAACTACAGTGAGATATCATCTCACACCAGTCAGAACGGCCATCATCAAAAAATCTAGAAACAATAAATGCTGGAGAGGGTGTGGAGAAAAGGGAATACTCTTGCACTGCTGGTGGGAATGTGAATTGGTACAGCCACTATGGAGAACAGTATGGAGGTTCCTTAAAAAACTACAAATAGAACTACCATATGACCCAGCAATACCACTACTGGGCATATACCCTGAGAAAACCATAATTCAAAAAGAGTCATGTACCAAAATGTTCATCGCAGCTCTATTTACGACAGCCAGGAGATGGAAACAACCTAAGTGTCCATCATCGGATGAATGGATAAAGATGTGGCACATATATACAATGGCATATTACTCGGCCATAAAAAGAAACGAAATTGAGCTATTTGTAATGAGGTGGATGGACCCAGAGTCCGTCATACAGAGTGAAGTAAGTCAGAAAGAGAAAGACAAATACCGTATGCTAACACATATATATGGAATTTAAGGAAAAAAAATGTCATGAAGAACCTAGGGGTAAGACAGGAATAAAGACACAGACCTACTAGAGAATGGACTTGAGGATATGGGGAGGGGGAAGGGTAAGCTGTGACAAAGCGAGAGAGTGGCATGGACATATATACACTACCAAACATAAAATAGATAGCTAGTGGGAAGCAGCCGCATAGCACAGGGGATTAGCTCGGTGCTTTGTGACCACTTAGAGGGGTGGGATAGGGAGGGTGGGAGGGAGGGAGACGCAAGAGGGAAGAGATATGGGAACATATGTATATGTATGACTGATTCACTTTGTTATAAAGCAGAAACTAACACACCATTGTAAAGCAATTATAATCCAATAAAGATGTAAAAAAAAGTGCTATATGGAAATAAACTTTCAGTCATTCTTACAGTAAAAAAAAAAAAAGTAAAAATTGCCATAACCTTTCCAAGACAATCTAACAATATCAAGATTTTAAATGTGCATACCCTTTGTCCTAGTAATTTCATTTCTAAAGGAAATGGTAAAAGAAATAGTTTTATTTCGGGAACCAAAAGAGAGTAGTAATTCACCCTTCTTACTTTGTTTTTTAATAGTTACTAATTGAACAGTTCAGTTCAAGTAAGACAAAAGATTTAGGCAAAAATCACATAAAAATTAAAACACTTTAGCACACACAGCTAATAGTAACAAGTAAGTTTTTCACATTTTTACTTACAGCTACTGGACATAGATTTATCGCTTCTGATGATTCTGTGAGGTATAAAGGCAAATAGAATGTCTTATCTCCATTTTATAGGTAAGTAAGTGGAATTAAGTCAGACAAAAAAAAGCTTTTTGTCAGTTTTGCCACTTACTTCCAGACACTTGGGATGAATTACTTTACTTCTCTGGCCCTTAGTTTCCTCATAATGCCACTTACCCCACAGGATTCCTGTGGGGATTAGAAGAGATGGCACAACAGAATGCAACCTGGTCCTCTGACTCCAAATCCCTTTCATAGTTCTCTACTTGACCATGACTGCCCCCTCATAGTTTTACCGTAATTCTAAGGATCTATGCAGAAGTAGCCATACTCCACAACCAGCAATATGGCCTTTGCATTCTCATTATTCCAGATACATTTGATCCTTGTGTGATTACAGGCAGGCACTTAGGACACAAACAGGAAAAGGCCCTCATGAGGCTACCTGGGAGACAAATTAGTATATAAAGAATTAAATACAAAACAGTGCTAAGACAGAGCTAAATCACAAAACTGTAAGAGCACCTAACACAGAGAGCCTCAGGGACAGCTGACCAAAAGAAGCAACACCTGAAATGGGTCCCAAAATGATTAGTAGGAGATATTTTTGATAGTCATAGTAATCTGAGTTTGAAAACATTGCTGTAAGTTCCATACAGCAGGCCTGTCTAGCTTACTCATCTCTGTATCTCAAGTACAGGGCCAGCACCTCAGATAAGCAGATGCTTAATTAATAACGGTTGAACACATGAGTGGTTATTCCTAAGGTCACTGACCCTCACACCTGGGCTCAGAAAGAGACGTTCTTAATTATGTAAAATGAAATTCATGGTAAATTTGTTTTTAAAGATTGTGTGTTATAATAATCTTTACTTGAGATTAATTTTTTGCCATCACTTTACCTACTGCACTTTGTTTTAAGAAACTTTAAGTGGGTATTAACACTTACTGTGTATTATTACTTCTATCATACGGTACTCTCTTGTCATATTACAATACTGTGGCTACAAAAAGCAAAACACTTTCACTTTTAGTATAATACTTCCTCTTCTTCAGGGCTTTTTCCTGAAGCCTATTAATGGCTCTCCATGAACCCTAAGTTAAAAACTTCCGATTCACATATTCACACTGCACAAGCTAACTCACATCCATCTCAATGTCAGTACTTAAAAACACACTGCTACCTCCTAAATCTTGTCTCGACTCAAGACCTCTGAGCTCCATATCCATGTAGCCAATAGTCTGTCATCTCCACCTCTACCAAGTGCCCCGAAGGTGCCTCCACCTCATAATGTCCAAAACTAAGCCCATATTTTGGAGGCTTGCTTCTCTCTCTTTATTTCCCACCTCAATGCATAGCACCACCATTCACCAAAAACAGAAAAATGAGCAGTTTTTCCTCCTCATTCTGACCCTCCACCTAATCAACCAACCCAACCTAATCTCCCAAATACTGCTGTCTTCTTTCCTCTATTTCTGTTGCCAGTGCCCTGATTCAGGGCTTCATTTATTTACTTTTTTTTAACAAACCCTTAAATAGGACTTACTCTGTGCCAGACAATGATTTAAACACTTAAAAAAATTAATTTAGGGGCTTCCCTGGTGGCGCAGTGGTTGAGAGTCCGCCTGCCGATGCAGGGGACACGGGTTCGTGCCCCGGTCTGGGAAGATCCCACATGCCGTGGAGCGGCTGGGCCCGTGAGCCATGGCCGCTGGGCCTGCGCGTCCGGAGCCTGTGCTCCGCAACGGGAGGGGCCACAACAGTGAGAGGCCTGCGTACCGCAAAAAAAAAAAAAAAAATTAATTTAATCCACAGAACAAATCTATGACATTCTTTAACTTTAATTCACAGATGAAAAAACTGTGAATGACAAGGCATTTTCTAGTAAACGTTTTGAAATTTAAATGCTCCTAAGTGTAAGCAAAAAACAAAAAAGAGATTTATTGCACTCTCCTACCCTAAGGTGTAACTAACAATTCTACAACACTATTAACGAGAAGCATCGCCTATCAGGCAACCCAAATGCAATTTTAATATGCATAAGTCAAGACAAAGTACCAGACCTCGCTGGTACTCAAAAAAAATCATGCAGTTTTTAGAATTTTCTAACTTGGTTGATTATAAATCTATTAATAGAGATGAAAAAAATTTTTTGCAGCAAATACTCCTAAACCTGCACAAAGTAAGCCATCATAATGACCTTTTAACTTTAAAAAGTCAAAGTACAAAAGCTGATATATATCTACTTTGAAGTATAACCAAACAGCTCTAAAAACTTTTTTCCACTGCTAATGGGCTCAACCAACCAACAAGTTCCATGTGCCTACCAAAAATGCAAAGAGAAAGCAAATCATGCCACCGCGTTCACTTACTTTGACGAGTACAGGATTTTATGCAAAATAAGTACTGCAGTGCTCTGTGGGGTAGCTGCCAAAATATTACATTTTGGCTTTACTTCTCTATTTTGAAAGTAAAGAAATATAAATATTTCTGATTAATATTTTTAAGTCCTCCACCAAATCCACAAGCAGAAATTGATTATCACCAACACACTTCACAAAACCTATCCAAATGTAAAAATCTTTTATCTTTAAAACCATTTAAATGCAAAATTATACATCTAATATTGTATATTGATAGCAGCACAGAAGAGACAAATGAAATGAAATAATTTTAAAATAGTTAAAATTATATTATACTTTAAAAACAACAGGTAAGTTGTTGGAATGTAGTCCCTTAAGTTCAGGAAGAAGACAGATCCTTCTTGCCACTCCTATTCAACACTGTGGCAAAAAATAAATTATAAAAGGGGCACCTAGATTGGACAGGAAGAAGAAAAATTATCTTTATTTGACGATGAAATGATCTTAAATGGAGAAAATCCTAAGGAATTCACTAAAAAACTATTAGAACTACGAAATGAGTTCTCCAAGGTTGCATGACACAAGATCAATATACCAATTATATTTCTATACTTTTGCAATGAACAATCCAGAAGTGAAATTAAGAAAACAATTCCAGGACTTCCCTGGTGGCGCAGTGGTTAAGAATCCTCCTGCCAATGCAGGGGACATGGGTTCGAGCCCTGGTCCGGGAAGATCCCACATGCCGCGGAGCAACTAAGCCCGTGCACCACAACTACTGAGCCAGCACTCCAGAGCCCACAAGCCACAGCTACTGAGCCCAGGTGCCACAACTACTGAAGCCCGCACGCCTAGAGCCCGTGCTCCCCAACAAAAGAAGCCACTGCAATGAGAAGCCCGTGCACCGCAACGAAGAGTAGCCCCCGCTCGCCACAACTAGAGAAAGCCCACGCGCAGCAACAAAAACCCAACACATTATAAAAGGGTGACAACACTGCTCCGGGAGAGCATTCGCATAGTAAACTACAATGTGAAAGGTCTCCCCCAGAATGCTGCAATGAAGCAGCTTAGATGTAGTCAGACTCTGTTTGACAGCTCTTCAAAAAGGCTCTCCCTTAAGTCTCATGCATGTTTAATTTAAACTTATGCATATTTTCAATAAATAACTATGCCAGCCAATGAATTATATATGTTGATTTCTTAAAAACGGCATCTTTCAAGTTTTATTCACATTTTGAGCAAATAATTAAATCCTCATAGCAATTCAAATCATTTACATGGCTACTTTTTATTCTGTTTATTTTAATTTCATTTCGATTCCTTTAATAGACATTATATTCACATGGTTCAAAAATTCGAAAGGGTAAAACGTCTCCCTCCCACCGTGCCTCTCAGACACACATTTCCCATCTGTGGAGGCAACAAATGTTATCAGTTAGTTCCTTGTGTATCCTTCACATCTTCAAGCAAAACAGGCATTTCTTTTCTCTCCTTTTCTACATAAAGTGGTAGCATACTTTACATTTTGTCCTGCACCTTCTTTTTTCACTTATCTTGGCAACTGTTCCACATCAGGGCATAAAGTTTTCTCTTTTTTAATGGTTGCATAGTATTCCATTTTGTGGATACATAGTATTTTATTCCTTTGATAACTTTAATTGGAAAAGATTTGAGAAAAAGATGCAGCTCCCAGGGCAAGAGCTGCTAACCCTGCACCTGTAGAAGGGCTTCAGAAGATATGTGAATCCCCTAAAGTGGTGTGTATGTATCCATATGTATTTCTGTGGGCAGAAAACTTGCTTACCATTCACCACAACATCAAAGAAAGCTGTGACCCAAGCAAAAGTTAAGAACTACTGTACAGTATAACTTGTGCATAGGTGTTCAATAAACATAGGTTGAACAGAATTCTGGTCTAGGATTCTGCTAATTTTTGTACTACAAGACAGAAGGACTAAATTAAACACTAATATAATCCAAAACTCTTATGTACTTTATAGAACCTTTTCCCCACTTCTTTTCTGAGAAGGGCTTTATTTTTCATATGCACTATGAACAGGAGTACTAAGAGGGAAAAGAACAAATCATTTAAAGTAACTGAATAATCAAAAGTTGAATAAATAAGCTGTTGTTCACCATAACTGACAACATCAGAGGCATCTTTGATGTCCCTTAAACTCCTTGTAATGTTCCATAGGGTCCTTCCTGAGAAAATTAGATCATTAGTAATGTAGTTGTATATTTCCTACCACATGCCAGGCAACAGAATAGAAGCTTTACATTTATTATCTTGTTTAATCCTCAAGACAATCACTTAAGGCAGCTATATTTCCCCCCTTTTACAGGTAAGGAAACAGAGGATTTAAGAGGTTAAAGTTAAGATATTTACTTAATCAAAACCACTTAACCATTAAATGGCAGAGCAAGACCAACACTGCCTCACTCTCACCTTCAAGACTCCAAATCTCATGAACTTTACACAATTACCATAGTGCCTGAAGTCCAAAATGCAATTAAGATCATTATAGGGAGGTGATATAATGCAGTGGTCAGAAAAACCTAGGTTCTAATTCTAGCTCAACCATTTATTAGTTATATCACAAATTGTTCAAACTCTAAAAGCCTCCTTCGCCATCTGTAAAACTGGATTGCTGTGAGGTTTAAATGAAAAAAGGTATGTGAAACAAACAGCCCGCATATCCACCTGAAGAAGATAATTGTTACAAGGTGGCTATTATCATTTCATCCTTCTCTGAGAAGAAACACGAAGGGCTGTAAGGTTTCCCAATTTGGCATAAAATTCCACACACACAGCTCAGAATGTTGGCACTGTGGCAGACAAGTAAGCTGAATGAAGATACAATGACTGAAAAAATTATGTCTGATTATTAAGTAGATTCTGGCTTAATGGACCATCATAAATTGTCCTTTAAATTAAAATATTTCAAACACATACTTGTATCTATTGCCATTCCAGTATAAATGTCTGTTTTGACGGCTGCATAATTATTTCACTATCTATTTAAAGGATTTATGCAGAATTATGCACTGAGGGTTTTTTTTTTAAGATTACTTTTAACATCAGGTGATAAGCGATGACAGCTGTCAAATGTATTACAGCTGTTTCTACCAGGTTTTTTGTTTTTTTTTTTCCTGGTAAACCATGTTATCCCTTTGATCTCTATGAACTCATCTAAACAAAATAAAACATCCTTCCCATGCTATCGATTTCAAAACGGCTCTGTGATGAGTATTTCGCTGAGCTGTTAATGATGAAAGTTGAAGGCCTAAGACAACTTTTTCATTAGAAAGGAAAGTCTGTTACATTCTTCTCCTTCGAGCCCCAAAGCCTGAAATCAACGCTTTAGGCAGGACTCAAACCGAGGTTCGAGGCAACACTGAACAGGAAAAGCAACTGTACCGCTGAGCCCCCAAAATCACCTTCATTACTCCCTTCCTTTCTCCCTTCCCCCAAGAGTGGAAAAAAGTTAAAACTGCTGCGCAGCACCAAGAGCCCTGCGCGCTGGCTGCGGCTGAGAGCTGAAGCCCGCGGTGCAAGGAAAGCTGTGAGACCAGTGCCCAGTTTGTGGCCCCTTTCTTGCCTTCGCTCCCCTCCAAAGCCACGCATCGCGGTCCTCCCCGACCCTCCGTGCCAGGAATGCCAGGCCCACGCCCAGCCTGCAAACTCTCCCCAGCCCCCTGGCCGCATAACCTCCCCCGGGGGCTCACCATTGCAGCCCAAGGATGAAGGCGAGGGCGGGCAGGCCGGCCGGCTGGGGAATCCGTTACCGCGGCTCGGGATCCATTCGCGCCAACAACTTCTCCCGCGAAGTGGAAGGAGGTCGAGGCAGCGGCGCCCTGTGATGACGTCAGTAGGTGCGCAGCTTCCAGTGGGCCCAGGCCGGGAGGCGGGAGGCGGGAGGCGGGAGGCGGGAGTTGTTGCCACGTGGGCCCAGGTGCAGCCCCCGAGACCCGCGGGCCGCCGCAATCGCGAGGAGAGGTGGGGCCCAGGACCGCGCCCAGATTTGCGTCTTCCGCTTCTCTAGGGGCCTCTCAAGTGGGGAGGTTCAGAGATTGATTTCCCCCGAGGGCGGGCACGTTTAGAGGATGCATTGCCCTCCTTTAAATGCTTTAAAATGTTTCTATTACCAGCCGCAGTAAGACACCTTTTAGTTGTACATTTCACATATTACATTTTAATATCTATTCTGAAACAAAAATTTCACCAAACAGTACTTACCCTGATTTTTTTTTTTAATGTTTGACCAATCGAATTGGTCTTTTTGCCTACTTTTAAGTGGAGACCCACAGTTTGAAAACACATTTAGGACAATTTTATGTTGTATAATTCCAGGGCAAAAAGACTTTGGTAAAATAGTCATTACTACCCACACCATTTTATAAATGAAAAATATAAGGCCCAAACAAGCTAAGGGTCCTAGCTGGGAATCTAGGCCTCCAAATTCCCAAACCTGCGTGGCTGAGTCCCTCAAAGGGGTGTGTGTGAAACCAAGGCATAAACAAGTTACATCTTCTACGTATGGAAAGCTTTGGAGTAAACAAGTTATATATTAATAGATAAGCAATTGAACTGTGGAATGGCATGTGACATTTGCATACAATTTTAAGAGAAAACATGAGGCCTTAAGGAGTTTAATGGGAAGAGCAATATCTCCAGCTTTGGTCCTAGACTTTCAAATCCTTATCCACCCACCCCCTGTTCCGTCTTGCATTTTATCACACCCATATCTCTACAGTGAAAGATAGCAAAGACTTCAGGAATAAAACAGAGGCTAAGCATGGAGAGCTCCTATTTATTAACTGCCCACTGTAGTATGTGCCAGGCATGCAGCTATGGACTATCCCAGTTTAACTCATCTAATACCCACAGTGACACTGGCTACTATTATTATCCCCAATTTACAAAGGTGTAAACTATAGCTCATGAACAGGGCCTCATTGCATGGGACCCTCCGAAGCCAATATGCTAGGGTTCCTAGCCCCACCACATGCTAATTGTGTAACCATGGGCAAGTTACTATTCCTCAGTTTCCTCAACTGTAAAACAAGGATAATAGTACTATGTTCTTCATAAGGTTATGAAACTGTTCCTGGCACATAAGCAGATAATAATCTTTTTTTTAAGTCAGCTATTATCATTATTATTACACAAAGCTAGGTATTATCAAGGGAGATGTTTCCAAAAATGAACTTATCTACACCATAATTTTACTCAGGAAAATACTTGATTGGGGAGGAGGGGAGTCATTAGATCCTTTGAGAAATCAATAAGCTATGAAGCTACTCCCCAGAAAACTGTACGTAACAGACACATCACATAAATTTTTGCCTATAACTTCAGAGAACCTAAACCAATTTACAATGTTCATTGTGTTATAAATAAGCAAATAAGATGTATATTAAATGTTTTACATATCTTTTACATTATACTACTTTTAAACTTTTGCACTCCTTTTTTAGTATTTTGAAGCCTTCCTTGAATTCAGGTGAGAATTAAGTCAGAAGACTGTAACTTCCAGAAAGATACTGAACTGAATTTGTTGGATTGTTTTCATTTTTTCCTCAATAAATTTATTTATTTATTTGTGTTTGTATATTTATTTATTTTTGGCTGCGTTGGGTCTTTGTTGCTGCACAAGGGTTTTCTCTAGTTGCCGTGAGCGGGGACTGCTCTTCACTGCAGTGAACGGGCTTCTCATTGCGGTGGCTTCTCTTGTTGCAGAGCACGGGTTCTAGACCCACAGGCTTCAGTAGTTGTGGCGCGTGGGCTCTAAAGCACAGGCTCAGTAATTGTGGTGCACGGGCTTAGTTGCCCCGTGGGTTTTTTTTTTTTTTCCTGAGGTACGCGGGCCTCTCACTGTTGTGGCCTCTCCCGTTGCGGAGCACAGGCTCCGGACGCGCAGGCTCAGCGGCCATGGTTCATGGGCCCAGCCGCTCCGTGGCATGTGGGATCTTCCCGGACCAGGGCACGAACCCGTGTCCCCTGCATTGGCAGGCGGACTCTCAACCACTGTGCCACCAGGGAAGCCCTCTTTAGGGACATTTACTTGGAAATATTCTATATCAAAAATGTACCAGGACTTCCCTGGTGGCGCAGTGGTTAGGAATCCGCCTGCCAATGCAGGGCACATGGGTTCGAGCCCTGGTCCGGGAGGATCCCACATGCCGCGGAGAGGCTAGGCCTGTGCACCACAACTACTGAGCTTGCGAGCCACAGCTACTGAGCCCGTGAGCCACAACTACGGAGCCCGCGTGCCACAACTGCGGGGGCCCGGGTGGCTGGAGCCCACACTCCACGACGGGCGGGGCTGCCACAGTGAGAGGCCTGCTCATCGCAGCAAGGAATAGCCCCACTCTCTGTAACTAGAGAAAGTCCATGCACAGCAACAAAGACCCAACACAGCCATAAATAAATAAATAAAATAAAATAAATTTTTAATGTTCCAGATTTAAAATGGCTGTATATGCTTTGATACCTCTCCCAAAATGTGGGCTGGCCTGTGACTGATTTGATCTAAGAATATGCTGGAAATGATGCTATGACGGTTCCAAATGTAAGCTTTAAGAGGACCAGCAACTCTCATCTTGCTCTCTTGAAGCCCTGAGCTACCATGTAAAGCAGGAGAAGGGGCCAGTTGAGCCCAGGCTTACAGCCATCTCCACCAGGTACCAGGCTTGTAAGTGAAACCATCTTGGACCCACCATACCAGCTGCTAGTGGAATTGCACTAAGTGACCCCAGTCAGCACTACATAGAGTAGAAAAATCACCTAGTCAAGGCTTGCCTAAATTCTCTGACCCACAGTAGTGTGAGCATAATAAAATTATTGTTCTTTTAAGGTACTAAGTTTGGGGTAGATTGTTGTAAAGTAATAGATAAATAGAACTGTTTTAAAGAACCCAAAGTGTAACCAAAAAATAAGCAGGAACAGAATATTCACGCTTATTTTCTCCACTGTGGTGATTTTGATGCATCATTCAACAAATATTTATTGAACATCTGCTGTGTGTCGGCACTTTTTTATGTGCATGCTGGGAAACCATAGTAAACAAGACAGACAGTCCCAGCTTCCCTAAAGTTCGTATTTTTGAGGAAAAGAGAAAAATAAGTAAGTAGACAAAAATAAATTCTGTACTTTCAGATAAGGTAAGTGCTATAAAGAAAGGCTTCATAAGACTTTAAGCCAAAAGATTGCTATGATCCCATCATTTTACACTTTGTATTTTATGGCCAAAAAAAGAAAAAAAAAGATTGCTATGTGTTTTGTGGCAAAATATGATACTCATTTGTTTCCCATGGCAGAGAAATTTGAAGAGTGCTAAAAAGATTACCAAATGTGATTTTTTTTAAATTTGTCTGTAGGAGAGCAGCAGAGTCTCCTGTTAGGTTTGTTTCTGCATGATAACTGCATCTGGATTTTAACCTTTACAGGGCACTAGTCTATAACAGTGTCTAGTTTGAATTTATTCCAGGCAAAAGACCAGCCTGTGTGCCCCTTCCACCTCTGTGTGGCCTTTCTTCAACAATGAGAATAAAATGATAATAGGTCATAACTACTCCCATCTCTCAGGGGTTTTTTTTTTGGCTGCACCAAGTGGTATTAATTCCCCAACCAACAATGGAACCCATGCCCCCTGCAGTGGAAGGGCAGAGTCTTAACCACTGGACCACCAGGGAAGTTCCCCATCTCTCACTATTAACTGAAAGACTACAATAATGCATCTCTAAGAAACTGAGGATACACAAAGAAAGAATACAACAAACTAGGGCTGTTGATTTTTAGACAGTTTTTTCAGAGAAGCCCAGAAAGTCATTTATCGGTGATGTAAAACATTAGCTAACAAAGATTCCTTGCATGTTTTCTTGAAAGTATTTTCATAAAAACTGTCTGCTCATGTTTTCCTTAGTCATGCTTTCCTTAGTTCAGCTTTTCTTGGTATAAATGTTTCTGAAACCAGCTGATGAATAAATAAGACCAATAATTCATTTGTAGAGTAACACTGGTAACAGATAACACAGCAATTGAATAAATACTGCAGTTTCCAGAATTAAGGGCATCTATAAAAGCCTAAAATATTTTTTAAACATTTTTTTCTTTTAATAATGGTTTGAGACCTATCACAGAGAAGACCCATCTTAAGGGATATATTATGTATTGGATCTGATCACCTGATGCTCACTGGCCTTCTCTTAATCTTTAAAAGAAAGGGCTTCAAACAAAGCCAATTTTGTGAAAGTTAGGGATCTCTTTCCCTCCTCCACTTAGGGATATATCACTGGTAGAAGAATTGTTGACATTCTCTGAAGAGCTCTTTACCTGAAAAATTAGAATATTGACAGTGACATCTCTACTAGTATGTTTCTAAATCTGTGAATAGTTGGATTAAGCGAATAATAATTGGTTCTCTTTCCATAACATATACAGGGAGTTAAATCATTGCCCTCCCCAAAATGACTCAAAAGCTGTGTGTTAGAAAGTGCATGACTTGAATTTTGGTCATTCTTTATAATCTAACTAACTACTGCCATATATAAGTGAAAAACAATTGCAAAGGGCAGTATAAATTCTCAGCATTAATGCCTGTGCCTTAGTTAACTTATCTGTGTGATGGGAATAACTCTACTTAAGTCACTTGGAAATGCTTTTCAAGAGCACAATAGTTACATTGTCTTTCACAAAGACTTTTATAAATCAGCAGAAATCAATCGAGTTTTCACTGTGCAACAACAAATATGACTTTCTGCCCTCTGGATAAATATTAGCATGTCCTGCTTTGTCAGGGTTTATTGGAACATTTTCCTTATAGAAAACAATCCGTTAGGCAGCTTGTCCTCTTCTGTGTTTGTGATGCCTGCAGAGATCCAGAACAATGATGTAGACCTTGTAATCCATTTATGAACATAATCATTAAGTCATAATCTCTCACCATTAAAGTGGACTTAAGAAATTAGGCACTAGGGGCTTCCCTGGTGGCGCAGTGGTTGGGAGTCCGTCTGCCGATGCAGGGCACACGGGTTCGTGCCCCGGTCTGGGAGGATATCGCATGCCGCGGAGCGGCTGGTCCCGTGAGCCGTGGCCACTGGGCCTGCGCGTCCGCAGCCTGGGCCTGCGCGTCCGGAGCCTGTGCTCCGCGGCGGGAGAGGCCACAGCAGTGAGAGGCCCGCGTACCACAAAAAAAAAAAAAAAAAAAAATTAGGCACTATGTCATTTATCTTAATTGTTGGATGAATTAAGATTATCATATTAATATGATTATGCTTGAGCAATCTAAATTTATATAAACTTGACTGATGATATTTTACAAATAATAAAGTTTGTTACATTAATAAATCAGTCTCTTCACTTAAGTTAGAAGAAACATTTACATTTTAAAAAGTAAATTTAAAAAAAGCATATAACTTTACTATTGACATACACATTTGATTATATATGTAATGTATCTCAAATTGCGAATTAATTCCCTAAAATATTCATTGGCAATTTTAAAGGTGTTTATAGACAGAGTAACAGGAATGCCAACAGTATTTTGTAGCGATGGTAGATTTTACGATTAGGATAATCTTTCGTTCTCCAAGTCCTACAAATCAAAGTAATTCTAGAAGTTTTTTGTTGTTTCATAGGAATAATGTGAGGCATAGCAAATAAAGGAAACTACCATAAGTTATTTGAGAACTGCTGCTATAGTAAGAATGACCACATACTTGGATATTATAGACCTTTAAGACTCTTGAGAATCTGAGCTTCTATAATAAGATACAACTAGAATTGTTATTCATATTTCAACAAAGTATGCAATAAAAACATTTTTGAACTTCCATGGAAATCTCACAGGTCATCTTTCTCAACATGCAGTTTAAACAGAATTGAATGTAATCACTGTTGATACAGAGTAGTGTATATTAGAGGTAAAGAAAAAACTCTTGTAAATGAACACAAGTCAGAATAAAAAAGACGTGTGAAAAAGGAATTCCCATAAATTCTCATCTTCCATAAAATATACAGCAAAATCTTATTCATATGATGTATGATTCATTGCCACAAAAAGGTTATAAACAATACTTTTAACATATGCATTTAAATTGCTACTTCCTATAGGAAGAGCTAACCTTGCTTTAAGACAAAGTCAAGTGCTTTGGACTCTATATTTTAAAATATTATACCTGGTTTGATGCCTTTATATAAATATTATCATTAGCTCTGGGATGGTGGGAAGCATTATAACTGGTAAAGTAAATACAGCGTATCACTAATACCTGGGATTCCCTAGACATTTTTCAGAAAATGTTTATTTTAGTCTAAGACTATGATTTGCAAAAACGTAACATTACTGTATGTTGAAACCATTACTGTAGTTGAATTTCACCTCTTTTCCCTTCTTGCATCATGGGTGCATAATCTAAACTGATCATAAGGAAACATCAAACAGACCAAAACTGAGAGACCTTCTACAAATTAACTGACCAGGATTCAGCAACAGTCATGAAGGGTCATGAAAGCAAGGTCATGAAAGATGGAGGAACTGTCATAGATTGGAGAGGACTGAAAATACACAGTAGGGGACTTCCCTGGTGGCGCAGTGGTTGAGAATCCACCTGTCAATGCAGGGGACACGGGTTCGAGCCCTGGTCCGGGAAGATCCCACATGCCGCAGAGCAACTAAGCCTGTGCGCCACAACTACTGAGCCTGCGCTCTAGAGCCTGCAAGCCACAACTACTGAGCCCACGTGCCACAACTACTGAAGCTCGCGTGCCTAGAGCCCATGCTCTGCAACAAGAGAAGCCACTGCAATGAGAAGCCTACGCACCACAATGAAGAGTAGCCCCCCGCTCACTGCAACTAGAGAAAGTCCATGCACAGCAACGAAGACCCAACACAGCCAAAAGTAAATAAATAAAATTAATTAATTAATTTTAAAAATACACAGTAACTAAATGCAATGTGGCTTCCTGGACAGAGAGGACATTAGAAGGAAATAAGGTAAAATTTGAATAAGATCCGTACTTTAGTAAATAGTAGCATAGCATAGTATCCCAGTTTCTATCATTGCAAGTGATTATAAGTTAATATGAAGCAAAACTGAGTGAAGGATACATGTGAACTCTCTGTACTCATTTTGCAACTTTCCTATAACTATTTTTAAGTAAAAAAAAAAAAAAAAAAAAAAAAAGATGACCCCAAAGTAGATGGCTGTGCTGTTAAACAAACAGGATTGGAGGTAGGAAACAAGAATTTGTTTTTTGGACATGTTAAATCTGAGTTGTCTTTTAGACTTGGAATGAAAGAAATAGTCATGAACAAAGAAATTAGAAAATTTGTATTTATGTCCAAGTAACGTATAATATGGCTATGAAGCTTAATGAAATTTTTTTTGTGTGGTATGTGGGCCTCTCCCGTTGCGGAGCACAGGCTCCGGACGCGCAGGCTCAGCGGCCATGGCCCACGGGCCCAGCCGCTCCGCAGCATGTGGGATCCTCCCGGACCGGGGCACGAACCCGTGTCGCCTGCAACGGCAGGTGGACTCTCAACCACTGCGCCACCAGGGAAGCCCTTAATGAAATTTTTAAGAAGACCATTTGTTGGGCTTCCCTGGTGGCGCAGTGGTTGAGAGTCCGCCTGCCGATGCAAGGGACACGGGTTCGTGCCCCGGTCCGGGAGGATCCCACATGCTGCAGAGCGGCTGGGCCCGTGGGCCATGGCCGCTGAGCCTGCGCGTCCGGAGCCTGTGCTCCGCAACGGGAGAGGCCACAACAGTGAGAGGCCCATGTACTGCAAGAAAAATTTTAAAAAAAGATCATTTGTTTAAAAAAAGCTTGAAGGTATAATTAATAAATTATTAATAATCTGGAACTTAAATATTTATAATTTCAACAAAACATTTCTTCATGAGAAGTATTTCTTGATGAAATACTTTCTTCACTTTGTTTCAAGGACATCTGTAGTCTCCTAGTTTTCTTCTTTCTTCAATATTCAGTCCTCAGACTCTTATGTTCATTGCTCCTAATTTTCTGTCCTTTTAATATTTGATTACCCTAGGACTTGTTTGTATACTCACTGCCTGGTGATTTCATCCAATCTCATAGACTTACATACTATATAAAATACTGACACTTCCAAATTTCTATCAACTGCTGATTTTTCCTGTAAACTTCAGATTTATGTATCCATTTTCCAACTTCACATCTCCACTTGGCTGTCTAATAGACATATCAAAGTTACTCTGTCCAAAACTACACTCCTAATCTTCCCTCACAAACCTGCATCTCAACTGATAGCATCCTACCATTTGCTCAGGTCAAAAATTTTTGAAGCAATCCTACTTTGTCTCTCTCTGTCTCTCTGTCTCTCTGTCTCTCTGTCTCTCTCTCTCTCTCTCACACACACACAGACACACACACACACACACACACAGACACTCATATCCAAGCCATCAGCAAATTCTGTTGGTACTACCTTCAAAACATAACCAGAGGGCTTCCCTGGTGGCGCAGTGGTTGAGAATCTGCCTGCCAGTGCAGGGGACATGGGTTCGAGCCCTGGTCTGGGAAGATCCCACATGCCGTGGAGCAACGAGGCCCGTGAGCCACAACTACTGAGCCTGTGCGTCTGGAGCCTGTGCCCCGCAACAAGAGAGGCCGCGACAGTGAAAGGCCCGCGCACCACGATGAAGAGTGGCCCCTGCTTGCTGCAACTAGAGAAAGCCCTCGCATAGAAACAAAGACCCAACACAGCGAAAAAAAAAAAAACTTAAAATAAATAAATAAATAAATAAATAAAATAAGTCAGGAGCTCTTAAAAAAATGCATGATTAAAAAAAAAAAAAAAAACATAACCAGAACCTAACAAATCTCACTATGTCTACCAGTACCATGCAGGTCCAAGCCACCATCAGCTCTCGCCTGGTTATCATCTCTTGACTGATTGCCCTGATTCAGCTTTTGCTCCCCTCACAGTACACTCTGAACCCAGCATCCAAACTGATTCTTTTCTTCTTTTTTTTTTTTTTTTTTTTTTGCGGTACGCAGGCCTCTCACTGTTGTGGCCTCTTCCACTGTGCAGCACAGGCTCCGGACCCACAGGCCCAGCGGCCATGGCTCACGGGCCCAGCCACTCCGCGGCATGTGGGATCTTCCCGGACCAGGGCACGAACCCATGTCCCCTGCATCGGCAGGCGGACTCTCAACCACTGCGCCACCAGGGAAGCCCTGATTCTTTTCAAATGTGAGTTAGATTGTGTCCCTCTCTGCTGAAAACTCTCTAGTGCTCCTCTTCTCATTAAGGATATAAGACAAATTCCTCCCTGTTCCCCTGCACCATCTGGCCCTATTACCTCTCTATACTTACTGCCTGCTACTCTCAGTCATTCTGCCTCAGCCACACTGACCTCTTCATTATTTCTTGAAGGTGCCAGACATGCTTCTGCCTCAAGGACTTTGCACTCTCTACTCACTCTCTGCCGAGTGCTCTTCCCTCAACTCTCTGTATAGTTCACCCCCTCACCACGGCAAAGCCTCTACTCACAATCAAAGACGACCAAACACCAGCACCATGAGTGAGAGTCAGCAAAAAACAACAAAAAATAGATTTACGTTCCCAATAACTAGCGATTCAGAATACAGAACAGCTATGTATGGAGTATTTACAGACATAATCACAGAGAGGAACATTTCATCTATTGACCAACAGTATAAGAAGCAGAAATCACTCTGGATATTTCATTCAGAAAAGAGTATTGTTTTGGTTTTTTTACAGGAATTTAGTACTTAATATGTTGGAGAGGCAGGGGTTTAAGAAATGAAGCCAGACACCATCGCTAGACTCTTGGCTTCATCACTAGACTTTTGGCTTTAAGGTCACACTTGGAAACTGCAACTACTCTTGCTGCTTTCACGACCACTGCCACTGCCAAGGCCTCCCACCCTTAGGAATTTGGAGTCAGTCCGGGGAACGTGGAGCTGGCTGCTTCAACTACTAGTGGTACTAAAAGTGGCCCATCAGCTTCTACCATCACAGGAAGCATCACCTCTGTCTCCTTTCGAAAGTTTATATGAAAATGATCCCCAACCTAGAAGTCTAAAACCTGCCAAACAACCAAACAAATGGGGAGGGGGGAAGACATGTAATCCCCCCTCCGGTCCTCCAAAATGTATTCCCTCTGTATCTTTTTTTCAGGAAACTACTAGAAAATGTGCTTCATCAAAATGAGGGGGCAGGGCCTCCCTGGTGGCGCAGTGGTTGAGAGTCCACCTGCCGATGCAGGGGATACGGGTTCGTGCCCCGGTCTGGGAGGATCCCATATGCCGCGGAGCGGCTGGGCCCGTGAGCCATGGCCTCTGGGCCTGCGCGTCCGGAGCCTGTGCTCCGCAACGGGAGAGGCCACAACAGTGAGAGGCCCGCATACCGCAAAAAGAAAAAAAAAAAAAAAAAAAATGAGGGGGCAAACAAAAAGGAAGATATCAGATAAAGAAAAAGGCAATCTAGCACAGCAAAAGAAAAGAGAGGGGAATTCTCAGGTGTGCCCCAGGTGTAGAAGGAGGGCAAGCAGTCCGGACTGCAGCAGTGTCACTTAGGAGACAGGGGTAGCAAGGACTGTCATCACTGTGCCCTCTGGACAAAGCTACTGGGACATTTACTCCATGACAAGGAGGGAATAAACCAGGAAAAATGAAAGAATGAGGTTCATGTAATGGAATCCAAACTAGGAAAAGGTAAAGGAATTCCTAAGTTGTCAGCAAAGGGAAGTCCCAAAATGACAAATAGGCAGAATGGAGCAGGCCCAGAGCATCAGTAGATAGAGGGGAACAAAGGTCTGCCAGAGGAATAACTCCAAGAAAAAAGATTGAAACTAATAATAGAAGAGATGACCTTGTACTAAGAGCTATTGGCAGGTGTGGGAACTTGGCAATAGGTACAGACAACTAAGCAAATGAAAAACAAGGCAATTATTAACCTATAAGAAAAACAAAAAGAGAGAGAACATAATCATAGTATACTACAGTACTCTGCAATGAATAATATTTATGTAAAAAATAATGTAAACTCTAGATATCAATTTAACAAAAAGGTAATTTTTTTAACCAACAGAAAATAGTGATACCAGAAACCTAAATCTTTATCTACCATGAAAGGACATCAATAGATAGTCTAAAATTAATGAATTGAAAGATAGCAGTACCTGAGTATTATGCAAAATACAAATGTGGTGATGTACAAATTCTAGACGAACAGCTACAGAGTTGAAAATGGGGGAGGGGACGGGGGAGTAAATACCTTAATAAAAATAAAAATTAATTTTAAGAAGATCACGCATGAAAAACAAAACTATAAAAGGACTAAAAACAATATATAGGAGAATACCTTTACAATTTTGGAGTGGGGACTGCTTTCCTAGCCCAGAAACCCAAAAGGAAATGAATAATTTGATTGTACAAAGTGAAAGCCTTTTGCACATGTAAATATTTTAAAGCAAAGTTCAGTAATATTCTGAAATCGATTGTGGTAATGGTTGCAAAACTCTGAATATACTAAAAACTGTTGAATTGTATATTTTTAGTGGATGAATTGTATGGTATGGGGATTATATCTCAATAAAGCTGTTTTTAAAAAGACAGATCGTTGGGAGAAAATATTTGCAACATATACATAGGACAAGGGATTTAATACTTTATATATTATGAGCTTCCTCCTCTAATTCTTTAGAAAAAGAAAAAATAAGAAAGTAAACAAAGGATGAAAAGGTAACTGACAGAAGAAGAAATTCAAAGGACCAATAAAAATATGAAAATATTAGTAATCAGAGAAACCCAAATGAATACAAAAATTAAATGACATTTTTTTACCATATTGACAAAAAAGAGAACTATTGATAATACGCAATACTGAGGAAAATAGAGGAAAATGGCCCTCATGCACTAATAGTAGGAGCTTGAAAGTATCTACTGCCTTTCTGAAGGCAGTTGGGAAATATCCCTGAACATAGAAAATGTACATACTCTTTAACCCAACAATTCCAGTTTTAGCAATCTCTTGTATCTCCCACATATGCAAAGTTATGGATTCAAGGTTATTAATTGCAGAATTGTTTGTAATAGAAAAAATGGAAAAACTTAAATGTTTACCAGTTTGTAAATAGTTAAATAAATGAAATATATAGGTGCATATATGCCATGGAATATTATGCATCTATTGAAAACCATTGAGTAGATTCATGTGTACTGACATAGAAAGAGCTTCACAATAAATTATTAAGAAAATAGACGCCCTGGTGGCACAGTGGTTGAGAATCCACCTGCCAATGCAGGGGACCGGGTTCGAGCACTGGTCTGGGAAGATTCCACACACCACGGAGCAACTAAGCCCGTACGCCACAACTACTGAGCCTGCGCTCTAGAGCCCGCGAGCCACAACTGTTGAAGGCTGCACGCTTAGAGCCCGTGCTCCGCAGCGGGAGAGACCACCGCAGTGGGAAACCCGCGCACCACAGCGAGGGTAGCCCCCACTCGCTGCAACTAGAGAAAGCATGCGCACAGTAACGAAGACACAACTCAGCCAAAAATAAATAAAAGAAAATAACTAAATTTATTTTTAAAAGAAAAAAAATAAAATAGAGCATGTTGTAGTGTATGTTGTGTGATCATATTTATGGTTTTTAAAAGTACAAAAAGTGTGTGTATGTGTGTGTGTGTGTGTGTGTGTAAAGATAGACTCCAAATGTTAACGGGGGACTTCAGCTTTTTGCTCCATGTTCTTTTTTTTTTTTTTTTTTTTTTGCTGTACGCGGGCCTCTCACTGCTGTGGCCTCTCCCGTTGCGGAGCACAGGCTCCGGACACACAGGCTCCGCGGCCATGGCTCGCGGGCCCAGCCGCTCCGCGGCATGTGGGATCTTCCGGGATAGGGGCACGAACCCGTGTCCCCTGCATCGGCAGGCGGACTCTCAACCACTGCGCCACCAGGGAAGCCCGCTCCATGTTCTTTTATTTTTACTCTTTTAAAATCACCTCTTAATAATTTGTTTCTAGTATTTTAAAGAATTTGAATTCTAAAAAGAAACGCAAGTCAGGTATATATTCAGATCTGAATCAGTCTCCAGGGGTGGAGATTGAGCATATGTATTTTTTAAAACTCAAGAGGTGATTCTGATGCATAGCAAAAATTGAGAATGTGGAAAACAGTACAGAAATTCCTCAAAAAATTAAACATAGAATTTCCATATGATCCAGCAGTTCCACTTCTGGGTATACACTCCAAAGGATTGAAAGCAGGGACTCTAACAGGTATTTATATACTCATGTTCATAGCAGCGTTATTCACAATAAGCAAAAGCTAGAAACAACCCAAAAGTTCATCAATGGATGAATGGATAAACAAAATGTGGTATAGCCACACAATGGAATATTGTTCAGCCTTAGAAGAGAATTAAACTCTGACACATGTTACAAATGGATGAACCATTATGAAAACATAATGCTAAGTGAAATAGACAAACACAAAAGGACAGGTATTGTGTGATTCTATTTATGTGAGATAACTGGAGAAGTCAAATTCATATAGATGCAGAAAGTAGATTGCTGATTGCTGGAGGCTCAGGGGAGGGGAAAATGGGGGGTTATTGTTGAATGCGTAGAGTTTCAGTTTGGGAAGATGACCGAATTCTGGAGGTGGATGATGGTGATGGTGGCACAACAATGTGAATGCACTTAAGGCCACTGAGCTGTACATTTAAAAATGGTTAAAATGGTAAATTTCATGTTACATATATTTTACCACAATAAAAATGTTTTTAAAGACTTGAGAAAAACTACTTTTTTATTTCTTCTTGTGTGATGCATCTCCATTTATTTCTAAAGCTTCAACTATTGTCTATATACTGATAATGCCCACATCTATACCTTCAGAAAAAACCTTTCCTCAAACTTTAGTCTCAAATACTACCTGGTCATCAGATATCTCACACCTCAAACTCAAAATGTTTAAAACACCATCTTCTTTCCAAAGTCTTCTGTATTCAGTTTTACCCAGTTGCCCAAATCAGAATTCTGGGTCACCATTGGCTCCCTCTTCTCCTAAACTCAGCCTCAACATCCAATTGATTATTGAGGCCTGTCGATATTATCTTCTAACTAGTTCTTTTTTCTTTTTTTTTTTTTTTTGGCTGCGTTGGGTGTTCGTGGCTGCGCGCGGTCTTTCTCTAGTTGCGGCGAGTGGGGGCTACTCTTCGTTGTGGTGCTCGGGCTTCTCATTGAGGTGGCCTCTCCTGTTGCAGAGCACAGGCTCCAGTCTCATGGACTTCAGTAGTTGTGGCTCGCGGGCTCTAGAGCACAGGCTCAGTAGTTGTGGCGCACGGGCCCAGTCGCTCCGTGGCATGTGGGATCTTCCCAGACCAGGGCTCAAAGCCGTGTCCCCTGCATTGGCAGGCGGATTCTTAACCACTGCGCCACCAGGGAAGCCCTTCTAACTAGTTCTTGAACTTGCCTCTTTCTCGCCACCTACACTACTACTACCTTTGTTCAAGCCAAATCATTTTTCACTCAGATTAACAGAAGAGCCTCTTAACCAATCTCCCTGCCCCCAGGATTACCCACTCCCTGCCAGAGTGATTCTCCTAGAGTGCAGATCTGATCAGGGCACTCTCCTGCGGCAGAGGATGCTAGCTAAACACCAAAATGTGTGCTCTCCCTTCCACAGCATTGAATATAGAGTAGAGAATAGAGTGTCCAGCCGGCCTTTCCTCTACAGGTGGCCACAAATCTATAAGATTTATGAATACTGTGACATCTTCAGTTTTAAATTCCAGCCTCCAGCAAAGTGCTTCATCCATAGGAGATAGTCAACAAAGATTTGTTGAATGAATAGATGAATGATTAAATGATGAATTCTGGCCTCTAATATCTTGGTCTCAAAACACTCATCTATAAAATAAAGGGCTGAGCTATATGATCTCTACAGACCCTTCCAGCTGTAAAATTCTGTCATTTGTACAAAGCATTATGAAGTGATGTTTTGAATGTAGAATTCCTAGAGTGTGTATATCTGTCCTACTTACCTGGTACTTGGCAGACGTTATTTATATTCTTAGACATTTTATGGTTTTTATTATGTTTTTTCCTTGACTAAACTGCATACTCTTTGAGGGCAGGGACATATATATAGTTCTCTCCTAGGACCTAAGATGGGTCATTTTATGAGTAAAATATTGAATAAATATTTGATAATTGTTTAGGAAAGATGATGCCCTATCCTGATTCACTAAGTCATGATAAATACTTCATGAATTCATAGTCTGTTTTCATAAATATTTAGAAATTTTTAATCTCAGTATTAAGTCATTGTCATCATAAAATTTCTTCATATGTGTTTTTTCTTTCATTCTTTTTTTTTCATTCTATACCAGTCAGAGTGTTTTATTTAAAAAAACAAAATGAAGCAAAAAAGTCCTTTAATCAGCAAGTCTGATTAAATTCAGTATTAACTCAAGTTCTCAGAAATCAATCGAGGAAAGCCAACAGGTGCATCAGAGAAAAGCTGGCAGCTATTGACAGTTCTTTGGTGGAAAAGTAAGTTGCATACTTATACAAACTGCCCTAATGATCATCAAGCCCAAGTTATGTTGTCCAAATACAGGTTTCAAGATACACTAAAGAAACCATACAGACACCCCCACCAGTATAAAAATTTGACAATGAAGTTGAAGTATGTAGGAAAGTCGAGTATGACAACACACATGACTAATTTATAAAATAAGACTGTCAATCCTAGAAAACTAAAATGGGGAGTCCTCAGGAACAGTAATGAACATAAAACGAGGGCTAATAGCAAATGAAACAACCCCAAACATTTTCCCAATGACTAAGCTACAAAATGACAGCTTAGGAGACTATTAACATGTAGTTTTTCTTCTGGCTATCAATCAATACATATATTAAATTAGGGTAATTTTTTTCCACTCAGTTACCATCATTTCTTTCTTTTTACCTTTTCCCTAATTTTCTCTTGCAACATTTTTCCTTTGGCTTAACCAGTTGAACTCAAGAGGTTTGGAACCTAAAGTGAGCATCAACTCATTATTGGAATAGCACTTGGGAAATGCAATTGTAGAAAAGACAAATTTGTGCAGCGTTGGTGGTATAGTGGTGAGCATAGCTGTCCTCCTAAAAAAGACAAATTTTAACTGAAGTGGCTTGATAAAGTTAGGCAGCCATTCTCAATGTGACAGTGTCCCCCTGTTAATCAGTAGGTTAATGGCTTCTCTTGGCTGGATCGCATGATCCTGCACGATAGCGGCGTGCTCCCTGGCGGGTAACTGCAGACCTATGTGTTCAAATACCCACCCATTTAAGCTTACAAATAAATACAAAGCATTGTTTTAAACCATTTAAGGAGAATAAATATTGCATTTCTATCGGCCTGGTTTTCCTCGTGAACTAGCTTGGAGTGCTGTGCATGACACAGAAGACACAATAGTTAATTACTTGCTACTCCAAGCTCCTTAGACTTCAGTACTTCCCGCTCTTCAAGCCTCAGCACTTTTTTTGCAGCAGTAATGGTATTCTTCATTAGCATTGCCACTGTCATGGGACCAACACCCCCCAGGGACTGGAGCGATGTAACCAGCTTTCTTCCTGACTCCTTCAAAATCCAAATCTCCAACCAACTTGGGTTTAGCAGTTATGGGATCTCGAATTCTATTTATTCCCACATCAATGACAGCTGCTCCTTCCTTAATCATATTGGCTGTGATCAGATTTGGAATGCCTGCAGCAGAGAGCACAATATCTGCAAGAGCTGTATGTTTCTTCAGCTGCTCCTTGGGAGTTTATGGATGAGAAATTGTGACAGCGGCATCACCTCCAGGATGTTCGTGCGCCCCTCTGGTGTGTAGTAACACTGAAATGGGCACTCCAACACTTTTTAACCTTCCACCCACACCCACATTCTTCCCTAGGGTTGGAACGCCAATTTGCTTAATTATTTCCTACACACCCCATGGAGTAGCTAGTAACATGGAATTCTGGTCCAAACACATTCGCCCTACGTTAATTACATGAAAGCCATCACCATCTTTGTCTGGAAAACAGCATTGCAGATCTTTCTCTCATCAATGTGCTCTGGGAGAGGCAGCTGAACGAGGAGGCCATCTACATTATCATCATTATTTAGTTTATTGATTAAATTCAACAGTTCTTCCTCTGAAATTGAAGCTGGTTTCACAATTGTCTCACAGTTGATTCCCACATCGGCAGCTACTCTGGTTTTGTGGAGGACAGAGGAGTGACTTGCGGGATTCTCGCCAACCAAAACCACGCTCAGGTGCGGCCGTTTGTTGCCTGACGCCACCCACGCTTCCACCTCCTGCTGCACTTCCTGCTTGATCTGCTTGGCAAGTTTCCTTCCAGCATTGACAACAGCTTCATTTCAGACTACTGATTGCTGGAAGGGGCGATGGTGGAGGCAACAGCTCTGAGCTGCTCTGGAGCAGCAGGGTGGCCAAAGTGGACACGAGGGACGCTGCAGCCATGGCCAGCGCCCTCTCTTTCATTCTTTAAAAAAAGAAAAAGAAAAAAAGCCAAGACATTGAAGCAACCTAAGTGCCCCATCAGCAGATGAATGGATAAAGAAGATGTGATATATATATTCCATTATATATATAAAGTATATATTACATACTAGGTATATAGTATGTATAATATATATAGTAATATATACTATAGTATATGTATAATGGAATATTACTCAGCCATAAAAAAAAGAATGAAACCCTACCATTTGCAGAAACATAGACGGACCTAGAGATTATCATGCTAAGTAAAGTAAGTCAGAAAGAGAAAAACAAATACCATATGACATCACTTATTTCTGGAGTCTAAAATATGACACAGATGAACTTATTTACAAAACAGAAACAGACTCACAGACATAGAAAACAAACCTATGGTTACCAAAGGGAAAGGGGAAGGGGTGGGATAAATTAGGAGTAAGGGATTAACAGATACATACCACTATATATAAAATAGATAAACAACAAAGATTTACTTTTTAGCACAGGAAACTATATTCAATATCTTCTAATAATCTATAATGGAAAAGAATTTGAAGCTGTACACCTGAAACTAACACAATACTGTAAATCAACTATAGTTAAATAAAAATAAATTTTAAAAAATACTCAGTACACATTTCAAAACTTGCCTTTGTCAATTAACTTTTTTTAATTAAAAGACTTTTATTGAGCAATTATAGCTTCCACACACTCCATCACTCCCTCCCCCCACATTTCCCCTATTTTTAACATCTTGCATTAGTGTGGTATATTTGTTATAATTGGTAAGCCAATATTGATACATTACTAACTAAAGTTCATAGTTTACATTAGGGTTCACTCTTTTTTTTCAATTAATTTATTAATTAATTTATTTTGGCTGCATTGGGTGTTCGTTGCTGCACATGGGTTATCTCTAGTTGTGTTGAGTGGGGTTACTCTTCCTTGCAGTGCATGGTCTTCTCATTATGGTGGCTTCTCTAGAGCACAGGCTCTAGGCACATGGGCTTAGTTGAGGCACGCAGGCTCAGTAGTTGTGGCACATGGGCTTAGTTGCTCCATGGCATGAGGGATCTTCCTGAACCAGGGCTCGAACCCATGTCCCCTGCATTGGCAGGTGATTCTTAACCATTGTGCCACCAGGGAAGTCCCAGGGTCCTAGTCCCAATAAAAGCTATTGGTTATAGCTTTTATTACATCATTATGATCATACTATTATTCAATTTATTGTCTGGATTTTTTCAGTTTTTTATCTTCATCATTTTAACGTTACTATATATTCTTCGAAAATGTTAATGACTCTACAACATTTCACCAAATGAATATTTCATGCTTTAGGTAATTATTCTCTTATGAATGAATCCTTAAATTATTTTTAATTTCCTTCTGTCATAAACAATGCTGCTATAAAAATATTTGCACATATAGCATTTTATATATTTGTAATAACTTATTATGATACATTTCTGAAGTTATTAGATTAAAATATATGACAAAAATCTAAGGTTCATGATATATTGAAAAATTGCTTTCCATGAGTATTGTACAAATTTATATTCTAATCAGCAATGTCCTACAATCTCATCAACACCGATTTTCATTACTTATATTTATTTTTGCTAATTTTATAAAAGAAAATATTATATAGTTATTTTTGTATGTGTTTTTTTTGTTGTTGTTTTTATTTTTGGCTGTGTTGGGTCTTCATTGCTGCACGAGGGCATTCTCTAGTTGCGGCGAGCGGGGGCTACTATTCGTTGCGGTGCGCGGGTTTCTCATAGCAGTGGCTTCTCTCATTGTGGAGCACAGGCTCTAGGCACGCGGGCTTCAGTAGTTGCGGCACGCAGGCTCAGTAGTTGTGGCTCACGGGCTCTAGAGCACAGGCTCAGTAGTTGTGGCATACGAGCTTAGTTGCTCCGCGGCATGTGGGATCTTCCCGGGCCAGGGATCAAACCCGTGTCCCCTGCATTGGCAGATGGATTCTCAACCACTGTGCCACCAGGGAAGCCCCTGTATGTGTTTTTAATTACTGGTCATTTAAATTTTTTTCATTAGCTACACAGTCCTCTTTTTATATTTTTCATTCATGTTGTTTGTCCATTTATTTGATTTAGAGTATTTTTCTTATTGATTTGCAATGAAATACTTATATAACAAAAAGTTGGCCATTTTCTTTCTATATCTGCTCATTTTTCAAGTTTGTTATTAGTCTTCCAATTTTTACTTTTACAAATATTTTAATTATAAATTATATGTGATCATATATACATAAGATCATACAAAATATATATTTATATAATTTCATATTTATTTCTGTTTTCTTTTAGAGTTCTGTGGCTCTCTCTTTCTCTCTCTCTCTCTCTATATATATATATATTTTTTTTTTTCTTGGCTGTGCCACGTGGCTTGTGGGATCTTATTTCCCCATCCAGATATTGAACCTGAGCCCTCAACAGTGAAAGTACAGAGTCCTAACCACTGGACTGCCAAGGAATTCCCTATATATATACTTTTTTTTAATTGTGGTAAGATACACATTACATAAAATTTACCAACTTAAATGTCTGTGGCTATATATTTTTGAAATAAATATATTTGTGAGGGTGCAAATTATTACATTAAATTTTTTATTTTTAATAATCATTTCATAATATATACATATATATCAAATTATTATGTTGTATACCTTAAACTAAAACGATGTTATACGTCAATTAAATCTCAATAAACCTAGAAATTTTTTTTTTGGCACGCCACACAGCATGCAGGATCTTAGTCCCCGACCAGGGATCAAATCTGCACCCCCTGCAGTGGATGCGTGGAGTCTTAGCCACTGGACCACCAGGGAAGTCCCAAACCTGGAAAATTTTTGTTTTAAAATAGGGAATTAACTGCATCAACTCCATTCACTTAACAGACAGTGATTAAGCATTTACTCTGATAAGCGATGATAAAGATTTAGATAAGAGATATTCTTACAGTCTAGTAAGGGAGACAAACAATTCCCGGATTATGTGATAAATACAATGATAGAGGTATACATAGTATACCATAGGTACATTCCTGCATTCAGCATATACTTTAGGCCCCAGTTATTCAACAGGGAACCAAACAGTAATGGTCCTTATTTTTAAAAGAGAAAGAGATGACAGTCAAACAGAGGATACAAATAAATGTATTATATGTTAAGTGTCAAAACAGCAAAAGCATGGGCTGCTATGGGGACACAGAGAATATCCATCTAAATCATATCAAACTGGCTTTTTTCACTCCCTGGCTGCCTGAGGACCAACTGCCATCATGAATGACACTGTAACTATCTGGACCAGGAAGTTCATAACCAAATGACTACTTTAGCAGAAACAACTGGTCACTGACGTCCTTCTTCCTGGGAACACAACAGTACCTAAGACAGAAATTCGAGAAAAACTAGCTAAAATGTACAAGACCACACCAGATGTCATCTTTGTATTTGGATTCAGAACCTATTTTGGTGGTAACAAGACAGCTGATTTACAGTTCCTTAGATTACTCCCCAAAAAATGAACGCAGACATAGACTTGCAAGACGTGGCCTGTATGAGAAGAAGTATACCTCAAGCAAACAGCAAAAGGAATGCAAGAACAGAATGAGGAAAAGTCAGGAGACTGTAAGGCCAATGTTAACGCTGGTATAATGTGAGCTGGAGATTGGACACAGGTGGAGTAGATTCTGCAGTGACTTTATCTGCAGCGATTGTGAAGATTTTTCACAAGAGGATTGATAAACTAAAAATTTTTTTAATCTAAATTTAAAAATAAATAAAATCAAACTGGGGAGTCAAAAAGGCTTTCCAGAGGAGGTACTGAAGTTTTGAAAAACAGGTAGACATGAGCTAGTTGAAGCGGGGGAGAACACATCCTATGCAGAGAGCAGAGAGCACACGTACCAAGGCACAGGGATGGGACTGATCAATGTGTGCACAGCTATTTAGAAGTTATTTGTTATGGCTGCAGGGAAGGAGGTTACTTGTGGTTAATGGATGAGAAATGAAGCTAAAAATGTAGGCAGGAGCCAGAACTTAGTGTCTCTTATGCTAAATCCTAGCGTCACTTCCTGAATAATCCTTACCTTTCACATAAAAATAAGTAATGTTCACTGAGCACTTACTATGTATGTGTCAGTATCTGCTCGACGTGCTTTACATGTATTAATTCATTTAACCCTCACAATAATTCAGGCAGTAGATACTATTATTATGCCTTATCTTACATGAGAGGAAACTGAGGAGCAGAAAGGTGAAAGAACTTGTCCCCAGTCACACAGCTGTATGACTGGCAGTCTAATTCCAGGGGCCAAACTATTAACCACTCTGCCTCTCATTAGTATGTGATGCTTCAAATATTTAAAACTTTAACTTTTTTCAAGGTTATTTGGAGGCTATAGATTCTGCAATATTTCTTTTTATTTATTCTTTTTGCAGACAATGCTCTTTAAATTGTTTTTTAATGTTTTTATATCTGAAGGTAGTAAACAGCTTCACTATTTTCTTTTTCAGTTTTTTTTTTTAGTGATTGCCTATTTATTCTTTAAGTGAGCTTCCACAATAATTTTGTTGAACTAAAATTTGGGATTAGAGGACTTTGGTTAAAAGTGCATTAAATGTATAAATTAAATTGGAAATGACTCAATGTTTCGACCCAAACAATTATTCAATGTTTCAGTGTTATATATTTCTTCGTTCATTTTTTTAATTTATAAAGACATTTTTATAATTTTCTTAAAATAGATAGCATTTAATAAGATTATTCTTAGATGTGTTGTAATTTTCGTGGAAGTGTAATATCTTATGTTTTTTAATTCTTTATTTTGGACATATAGGAATACTATTTATTTGTCCATAAGATTGTTTTTCCTGAAATGTGAAAAATAAAATTACCACTCAAAAACTATAAAAATAGAAAAGGTATACACTTTGCTCAATAATGTCCAAAACATTCAGAAGAAATTTGGATCCATATGAAAGGCTACAAAGAAACTATGGCATTTTATTCACTGTTGATGTGTGTTTGTTACACATTGGAACTATTGTCACATGCATTTCCATCTAATTTTTCCAATAATAAGAGAGAAGGTGACGTGTTGGTGAGTGTAATAGAGCCCCCTCCCACAAATTACGTTGTTCTCCATGACCCATCCTAAGTCTCACAGTTCAAGCTAATCATTGACAGAGCTTTACAATCACAAGCTTTTTTACTGAAGCGTTGATAAGACAGTCGAGCCGCTAGTGGCAAATGAAGCCAGGCTGTGAGGCATGATCTCCAGGGAATGAATGGATTTTCTTCAGCACCGATGAAAGAAACATACGCTATAGGAAAACAATGTCCAGCGGGGGACTGCAAAGATCTGTCATCCTGTCAGCATTTATTCTCCTTCGAGCTGTTACTGGATTCTCTGGAGACGGAAGAGCTATATGGTCTAAAAATCCTAATTTTAGTCCGGTAAATGAAAGTCAGCTGTTTCTCTATGACACTTTTCCTAAAAACTTTTTCTGGGGTGTTGGGACTGGAGCATTTCAAGTGGAAGGGAATTGGAAGACAGACGGAAAAGGACCCTCTATATGGGATCATTTCATCCATACACACCTTAAAAATGTCAACGGCACAAATAGTTCCAGTGACAGTTACATTTTTCTGAAAAAAGACTTATCAGCCCTTGATTTTTTAGGCGTTTCTTTTTATCAATTTTCAATTTCCTGGCCAAGGCTTTTCCCCGATGGAACAGTATCAGCTGCTAACGCAAAAGGTCTCCAGTACTATAATACTCTTCTCAACGCTCTGGTACTTAGAAACGTTGAACCTATAGTTACTTTATACCATTGGGATTTGCCTTTGGCACTGCAAGAAAAATATGGGGGGTGGAAAAATGAAACCATAATAGATATCTTCAATGACTATGCCACATACTGCTTCCAGACGTTTGGGGACCGAGTCAAATATTGGATTACAATTCACAACCCATATCTAGTCGCTTGGCATGGGTATGGGACAGGTATCCATGCCCCTGGAGAGAAGGGAAATTTAGCAGCTGTCTACACCGTGGGACACAACCTGATCAAGGTACTGTACAGATGACTTCTTATTATAGCTTCAGAGGATAAAGAGCAGGAGTTTAAAAGAAACTCTAAGAAGTGTATCTTCCATTTAAATAACTCTTTTTATTGAAATCAACTCTATCAATTTTAGTCTAATTCACAAGTTCTATCCTCAAATTTCATTCTTAGTGTATGTTTTATCTATCTAAGCTATTTTTAATGTGTTAATCCAATTATTTTCCTTAAATATTGCACTTCTTAAATTAACTATTTTAAAATCTACTGTTACACATCAGAGCATGAGAATGTGAGTTTCCTTTCATTCTGTGGAAGACCAGTCCTTTATAAATTTAATTGTTGAAACCCTTTTCTGACCACATGCAACAATTTCAAAATTTTATGTTAAGGCATGACCAGTTCAAATATGTATTTGTTGTTAGTCTTGCTATTCTTAGTGATATTTAGAAATAGTGAGCTAAATAAATGTTAGCTAACTGATGATACACATTAAATGCAGGCATTGAAATAAATGTATTTCACAGTTGGTTTTATTTGTATTACATGGCAGGAAAGATGAGATTATTTGTTCTAGGAGCTAAAATTAAACTAGTAGCATAAAAACTGGGAAGAATATGCTTTAAGTGTTCTAAAGGAGCATATTTCAAAAGCTAGAGTTTATGCTGGGAAATGCTAAAATGATTAAAACAATAGTGAAAATGTAAGCAAAATAATAGCTAATATTTATTGAGTGCTTACTATTTACCACAGACGACATTAAGCATATTACATGCATTATCACATTTAATCCTCATGATAACCTTATGAACTGGGTCCTATTATTATCCCCATTTTAAAGATGAGCAAACTGAAGCTTAGTGAGATTAAATAACTTGCCCAAGTTTACAGAGTAAAATGAGCTGTTGTCAACATGGAATTTATAAATTACAGCATTAGTAAACATTGGATGCCTCTATTAAGAATATTTTTAAAAGAGCAATCTTTCAGGAATTTTCAAGAGATTTCATCTCACATTGAGGCTAATATCTAGAATCAGACTTCACTTTTTGAGCTAAATAGTTTGCCTGGGAAAAATAAATTACCCTGGACACCTGCTACCTTTTGAAAATGAAAAAAGCTTTCCTAGTAGGGTTTCATAATGTGCTACGAGACATAATTTGATTTTTTAATAATCAAATGTTAAATATATAGAAACAGAAAAATGTATAGGAACATAAAATTACCCCATGTCTAAATTTGCACATACAAAATATGTTAATCCTTCTTTTCTTTTTGAACTTTCTGGATTATTATACGTGTGGTTCAGTCACATCTGCCCTTGCAGTTAACAGATTGCATTACAATCTCAAGGTCATTTACATAGCTTTGAATATAGCTGTATATAGAACATATTATTAATATGTGTGTATACTGTGATTTGGCAAATAGGCCTCAAGGGGAGAAAAATTATAGCTATTAACTATGAAGGTTATGGTATACATTTTAGAAAAAATATTCCTTTTATTTAGTTCTTTCAATTATTAAAACAATACATGCTTGTGTAAACGGAGAAACATCAGATTGTACCAAAGGGTACACAATGAAAAGGTTTAATTTCTCCCTCCCTCTCCACCTGATAATCCCAACCTCAAGAAAACTAGTATTAGTAATATTTTATATAGTCTTTTTAAAGTTGTCTATGCAAATACATGCACATATATGATTATTCAACTTTTGTGTAAAGAAAAATATTCTAAATTGTTAAAAAGTTTTTGGTTACCTGGAAAAATGTTCACAAGTAGAATTATCATGAAGAATATGTTTCAGTGATTCATTTAAAGCCTTATAAACTGACTGATAAAAATACACAAGAAAAAGTTATAACTAACAAATAGATACTGCTTCCGAACCTATCCTATCAAAGCTATATTTTCAGATGTTTGTCATTTTCCTCTAATTTAAGATAAACTCTGCCTCTAACACAAGATTAACACTCTCTGATAGTAGGATAAATTTTATAGTTTTAAATTGATGGATTACATTTTAAAATTATTATGTTTTCCAAATAATTTCTTTCATCCCTTTAAAGTTTCTAAATCACAAACCTACATAAGGAGCATGAGGGGTCCCTTGTAATTAGTCAGAAAGTGAACTCTGCTGCATAACCCAGTGGCTTACAGCACCAGAGAGAAATCTTGCAATAGTCTGGCTGCCTGAGGTGAACTAGATTTTCTCACTTGCTCCCTCTCTGTCCTCCTTCTGACATAGAAAAGATTAATTTGATATTTTATGCTGCAATGAAGTATTTCTTCCTTATTATGCCACCTTGTGACCCAGAAGAAGCATTCTTTAGGACTAGTTTTTTGTCCAAGAATATTTATTGAGTTAAAAAAACTAATATAAAACTAAATTCATGGGTGGTTTATAGACCACTTTATTCCCCAATCCTCAGATATTGAAAAGATTTCACAGCAGCTATTGCAATGTTTCTAGTTCCAGGATGATGCTGAAAACGCCATCTCAGTCTGAAATGTCCTGGTTTGCAGGAAACCTAAATGGTCTAGGCAGTCCTGAGACTGACCTGGAATCTAGACTCCACTTTATGCAGACTTGGTGGCACCTAGAGCAAGTCTCTCAGGTAGAAATTTACCATAATCACCCCTACTAATAGATGCTCCACTCTGAGTTTTTTACAATATTTGGAACAGAAAGAGGGTGACTTTTTTGGCCTTAACCAACTCTAAGCACTGTAATCATAGCTTAATATACTATCTATAATTTTTTTTCTTTTTTTTTTTTTGCGGTACGCGGGCCTCTCACTGTTGTGCCCTCTCCCGTTGCGGAGCACAGGCTCCGGATGTGCAGGCAGGCTCCGGACGCGCAGGCTCAGCGGCCATGGCTCACGGGCCCAGCCGCTCCGCGGCATGTGGGATCTTCCCGGACGGGGGCACGAACCCATGTCCCCTGCATCGGCAGGCGGACTCTCAACCACTGCACTACCAGGGAAGCCCTATCTATAATCTTTACAACAACCTTGCCAGGTACCTATTATTATCTCCATTTACAGAGTGACATTTCTACCAAGCATCATGTCACTCCCTTGCATAAAATCCATTAGTGGCTTCCCAAAGTTTTAGGGATAAAGTCCCAAGTTTTCAGCAAGATCTTCAAGACACAACCCTGGCCTCCATTCCCTCCTTCCTGACCATCCCCATCCCTCTCCCATCCCCATCACTAATGCTGACCCCTTGTACCCTACACCCCACAATAATGCACGACTAGGAGTGCCTTAATTTTACCTTACTATTCCTCTCCACTCAGCCTCTACTAACTCTCTATCCAGCTAGAACACCCTCCTTACCCCATGCTTTATCCATCTACTGTCCTTCAATACTCAGTTTAGGCGGTCACCAGCTCTAAGTTCTCCTTAACTCATTAGGGTTAGTGTCCCTCCTGAGGGCTCCCATAATAAAATGTGCTTGCTTTTATCATAGCAGTCTTTTCATATGGTACTTTTCCATCTCCCCCAACTAGCCTGAGAGTTCTTTGCAAGGAGAGACTATTTTTCATGTGTTTTATGTTTCCAGCACCTAGCACAGAATATTAGGTACATGATAGGTATTAAGATTTGTGGAATGAGTGGTTTAGGATTTCTATCTTAAACCTTGTAATGAAAGAACCAATCTCAAGTTCAAAATTCATATTTCATTGCATTCTTGCTAATTCTTGAAATATTGCTTATATTAATCCAGTGGTGTGTTTATAAGTTAGGACTCTTGGTTGCAAGAGACACAAACCTAATTCAAGTTGGCTTAAGCAAAAATGAGCATTTTCCTGTAACCAGATCACAGGGATGAATGGACCCAGTAACCAGGACACTCTCAGAAGCCCTTTATCTCAGTCTCTCACGTCCATTCCTTCTTGTGGGTTCTCCTCATTCTCTCCTTTGTAGAGGAGAGTTCTCTCTCCCAAGTCCAGTTTTTAAAACCCCAGAGACAGATCCTAGCCTGTTTGGCCTATGCACTCATGCCTCAGAGCAGCAGAGCCACAAGTTTTCACATTAGTAAAGGCAGTAATGGTGTCAGTTTTCATTCTATTTTTAAAGCAGTAAATATGCATAATAACTGAAATTTATAGATTCCATCCCCTCCTCCTTAAAATGAAATATCTGAGAGCCTCTGAGTAAACATGCAGGGAGGTTGGAGGATATGAGATTGCTCATAAGATGGTAACTCATTCAGTTTATTACTCCAGTAAATACTGCCAGCTTCCATGATAGTTCTGACCACTTCATGGCTTTAAATTATTATCTTTCATAGATGTGAACTGTTTACATAGTACCAGGATTTCTCAACCTGGGCACTATTGACATATTGGGCCAAATAATTCTTTCTTGTCGTGAGTTGTCCTGTGCATTACACGACGTTTAGCAGCATCCCTGGCCTCTGCCCCCTAGATGACAGTGGCACCCTCCTCCACAGGGTTACAACAACCAAAATTGTCTCCAGACTTTGCCAAATGTCCCCTGGAGTTGGAGGCGGGGGGCGGGACAAAATTTCTCCCCCTTCCCTCCCATGAAAACCACTGACTTAAACCTATAAATTGGCAACTGGTTAAAGACATGAAGCATAAAAAATAAGATGTTTGAAATAGAATCAGTATGAGGGACATAAAATTGTCTCAGTTTTACAAAATTGCCTCAAGGAGATTTTCACCAGACCTGTAAGTCACATACATAGACTCTAATTTATGCCATATCAGGATGTTTTTAGAGAACAAACAATTCTTTAAAAAATGTTAAATGAGGAAATAATGTTGATTGTATCTAATTTGGCTTTTCACACTTTGGGAATAAAGACTGTTCCTACTAACTTTGTGTTATTTGTAAAATACTTGAAAGAGTTGCCGCAAACTATTTCTCTTATATAGTTATTTATGAACAAAACAGTAAACGTACTTTTTGAAAGCTTGTACTTTTTTTAGAGCAAAATTCAAGAATTCAAACAGAATGTTATAGAAGCAATATTATAAATATATAAATATTTATCCATTTTTGATGCCATAACACTGTGTTTCACAAAGTTTGGATATTTTGTGCATCACTTCATGCTGGCTTTTTTGCTGGCTTTTTTGTTTGTTTGTATATCCAAGTACCACATGCACTATTATTTATTAAAACATTTTTCTTTAAAAATGTTTATTTTGGGCTTCCCTGGTGGCACAGTGGTTGGGAGTCCGTCTGCCGATGCAGGGGACATGGGTTCGTGCCCCGGTCCGGGAAGATCCCACATGCCGCGGAGCGGCTGGGCCCGTGAGCCATGGCCACTGAGCCTGCGCGTCCGGAGCCTGGGCTCCGCAACAGGAGAGGCCACAACAGTGAGAGACCCGCGTACTGCAAAAAAAAAAAAAAAAAAAAAAATGTTTATTTTGAGGGTAGTTCCCTGGTGGTCTAGTAGTTAGGATTCAGTGCTTTCACTTCTGTGGCCCGGGGTTCAATCCCTGCTCAGGGAACCCACAAACCGTGTGGCCAAAAAAAAAAAAATGTTTATTTTGAAAGGAATTTTTATATCCTATTATACACGAAATACCAGTATTTTCTAATATCCTTAAAATAAATATTTAAAATAAAAAAATGTTCAACTTTGTTCTGCCCAATGTCATGTCCCATACAAAAAGAGGTAGGTGTACCAGGCTTGGAAAAGACCACTGAATATGTAAATTTTATTCTGCATTTTAGTATATATTCAGTCGTAAAACCAAACACATTGTGTCATTTAAAAATGTGTCATAAAATGCTTTTTCTTATGTAATTAAAATAATTTTAAAAATGGGCTTCCCTGGTGGCGCAGTGGTTGAGAGTCCGCCTGCCGATGCAGGGGACACGGGTTCGTGCCCCGGTCCGGGAAGATCCCACATGCCGCAGAGTGGCTGGGCCCGTGAGCCATGGCCGCTGAGTCTGCGCATCCGGAGCCTGTGCTCCGCAACAACGGGAGAGGCCACAACAGTGAGAGGCCCTCAAAAAAAAAAATAAATAAATAAATAAAAATAAAAATAAAAATGTAAAAATATTTATTAAATGGGGAAATGCCAATACTTATGTTTATGTATATGAGTATTTTATATATGAGTATTTTATTTTCTGAATATTTTAAACTTTTCAGTACAATCTTTAAAGAAATAGACTTATATAAAACAAAATATATGTCAACACTTGTTTGTATACCACACACAAATAATGCAATGATTTTTTAAATTCCTCAGGGGCTCAAGAGATTGCTTAATACTGTGAAAGAGGGTTTCAGGACAAGAAATGTTGGGAAACTCTACTCTAGGTCAAGGCCTCATCCATTTGTTCCTGAGCCTAGAATAAGACTTGATTTATTCCCTATTTTTCCACCTCTTTGAGGAACTCTGTCTTAGTATTTACTGGCGTCATTCTCTCAGAGAAGGTCACACGAGTCTGCATATGTATTAGGTGTTCAATAAATGATATTAATTATTTTCTATTTAAGGGAGGTCTGCCTTGCCCCAGAAAGTATTTAAAATTGTAATTGAATAAAAGTGGACTTCAGACACACACACACACACACACACACACACACACACACACCAACCCAGATACTGGCATAAATATATAGTCTTTTCAGAACATGCAAATCAATTTCTGTGTATACCAGCTTCTATTAAAAAGTTTACATTGAAAGCCCATCTTGAAACAAGGTGCAGAATGTTGATCATCATTAAAGCTGAGAGATGTATTTTGAGGGGTCATCATACTATTCTTTCTATTTTTACATGTTGTGACAAAAGCAAAAAAAAAATAAGATAAGAAAGTAATGAGAATATTTTGTATTTTTAAAAGAAAAGAAAACAATCATCTTTATATAGTACGTTTCTTAAAGACTTGTCGAAATTCTTAACCAAAATTTAGTGCTAAAACTGCAAAAACAGCTGTGAAAAAGCCACCATTCAAATGATTTATAGCTAAGCCTTCTTTGGCAACAGACAGCTGCAGCTGCTTTCTTTTTTCTTTTTTATAAATTTATTTATTTTTTATTTACTTATTTTTTGGCCGCATTGGGTCTTCATTGCTGCACGTGGGCTTTCTCTAGCTGCAGCCAGGGAGGGTTACTCTTCATTGCAGTGCAGGGGCTTCTCATTGCGGTGGCTTCTCTTTTTGTGGAGCATGGGCTCTAGGCGCTCGGGCTTCAGTAGTTGTGGCACGTGGGCTCAGTAGTTGTGGCTCACCGGCTTAGAGTCGCTCCACGTCATGTGGAATCTTCCCAGACCAGGGCTCAAACCCTTGTCCCCTGCATTGGCAGGCGGATTCTTAACCACTGCACCACCAGGGAAGTCCCTGCTTTCTTGAACAAGAAGGCTGCAGTGTTTCACAGGCACATTTAAATAGATTAAATGTCATTTTTAAACCTCTTTGACCCAACCCCCCTACCAATATCTTTAAGACTAAGTGTAATATTTTGAAATGGAGTTTCTAGCTGGAGCATTTTTAGCTTGCCTTGGTTAGACAGAAGCAAAATCTTCAAGGATCGTCTGAAACTTTCTTTTTCCATGAAAAAAAGAGGAATTTTAAAAAACTCCCTTATTAAAGTTGGGTTGCAAGACAATAACATATTAAAATTAATTTTTGCTAAATCTTGTAGCTAAAAAACTAGCCCAAGCTTTTCTGTCAGTGAGAAAGTTAAAAAAAAACTTATGGGCTTCCCTGGTGGCGCAGCGGTTGAGAGTCTGCCTGCTGATGCAGGGGACACGGGTTCGTGCCCCGGTCCGGGAAGATCCCACATGCCACGGAGCGGCTGGGCCCGTGAGCCATGGCCGCTGAGCATGCGCGTCCAGAGCCTGTGCTCCGCGATGGGAGAGGCCACAGCAGTGAGAGGCCCGCGTACCACAAAAAAAAAAAAAAAAAAAAAACTTACTTGCTACCTTCCACCATGTCCCCGCCAACACCAAAAACAAGCAAAAAATGAAAAAGAACACAGAAATGGGGAGCATAAAGGACAGAGATTGGTCTTAAGTCTTAAAATGGAGACGAGACAATTATTACAGATAACTTTTTGACATTCTATCATACTATTCTTAATAACTATTATTATAAGTAGAATTTTTTTTCACACACCTAATATATTGTCAGAAAGTGTACTAGGTACTTTTCATATGTTAGCTCATTCAATTCTCACATCAACCCTGCCAGGTAGATATTCTTATAGGCATTTTATAGTTGATGAAACTGAAGCCCACAGAAATTTGCCTGAGGTTACAAAGCTGTACAAGTGTGGGTTTTTTACTCATAATAAGTGTCAGATCCAAAATTTAAATTTCATCTGTCTGAATCCAAGCTAGCAAGGTTTAATGACATGAATCAGCTACCTAGCCTCAGTGAAAAACAATTTACAGCCTACAACTCCATTGCAGCCACTTGTGTTGATGCAGACTCAATAGATATTTGACTCATATTCCCTATTTAAAGACCAAAACAATCTATGTATATCCATTCATCTGTCAATGGACATTTAGGTTGCTTCCATGTCCTGGCTATTGTAAATAGTGCTGCAATGAACAGTGTGGTACATCTCTTTTTGAATTACGGTTTTCTCAGGGTATATGTCCAGTAGTGGGACTGCTGGGTCACATGGTAGTTGTAGCACATATATATGATGGAATATTACTCAGCCATAAAAAGAAACGAAATTGAGTTATTTGTAGTGAGGTGGATGGACCTGGAGTCTGTCATAGAGAGTGAAGTAAGTCAGAAAGAGAAAGACAAATACCATATGCTAATGCATATATATGGAATCTAAAAAAAAAAAATGGTACTGACGAACCTAGTGGCAGGGCAGGAATAAAGACATAGACATAGAGAATGGACTTGAGGACACTGGGAGGGGGAGGGGTAAGCTGGAAGGAAGTGAGGGAGTACCACTGACATATATACACTACCAAAGGTAAAATAGGTAGCTAGTGGGAAGCAGCAGCATAGCACAGGGAGATCATCTCAGTGTCTTGAGATGACCTAGAGGGGTGGGATAAGGCGGGTGGGAGGGAGACGCAAGAGGGAGGGGATATGGAGACATATGTATGCACATAGTTGACTCGCTTTGTTATACAGCAGAAACTAACACAGTACTGTGAAGCAATTATACTCCAATAAAGATCTATTTTTAAAAATCTATCTACATGTTTTATTTGTCCACAAAACCTGTGAACAATTTATCACTGACCCATACATTAACCATTAGTTTTTTCCTTTGTCCCCATGATTTTACTTTTTATTTGCTCAAAACTTTAGCGTCCCATTAAAGTGCTGTTAAATCACATACGTGTGCCCTTGGCAATACCATCTAAAGTTTAAAAATGTTAAAACAATCATTCATTTAATTAGCTAATGCATAGTACATATATATATATAAAAATACATATATATATATATATATATTTTTTTTTTTTTTTTTTTTTTTTTTTTTTTTTGCCACGCCACACAGCTTATGGAATCTCAGTTCCCTGACCAGGGATTGAACCCGGGCCACAACAGTGAAAGCCCAGAATCCTAACCACTAGGCCACCAGGGAACTCCCCGTCGTACCTATATTATTATCCCAACTCATCTTCATTAGGACCTAAGACACCTCTAACAAAATATAGGAAATAATGATCAAACAAGTTAACACTAGTATTCTTATAGATGTTCCTAATCAAATTTGAATAAAAGGTAAAAACAGCTTTTGGATAAGAATTGCTAAAAAGTTTCAATAACCAGAATACCATTGTTAGATAGAAGAGTCATGTAAAAAAAAACTATTTGTAGATGGCAATTGGTATTTTATAACCTTCAAGAGAGCAGTATTTACCTTTTCTAATCATTAAGTAGAAAAAGTTATACTTCAGTGAATGATTAACAGGTTTAAATAAATGTAATTATAAATGTTCAGAGAATAACATTATGATCGTATTTAAACAGCTTAATTTGATATGAACACTCTCATACATGGAAAATTAGGCCCAACTGGAGAACAGAAAATATTGTAAGTAGTGGAAACAGTGCTAGATATGACGAAATTATGAACTGAGCGAAACTTCACACTTGTTTATAATATAATACATGTATCATTTAATTGCATGTAAAAAATCTTACTGAGAAAACTCAATATTAGAAAATAGTCTATGTTAAAAAGGAGTAATTAAAATTATTGAACATTAACAGCAATTCTGTTGCTGAAAAGTAGAGGGATGCTGAGAATAGATCACAACCTTCTAACTTACTAACCAATAAACAGTGAATCACAGAAGTAATTATAGTGATTTCCTGGATGATCTAATAGTGCTACTTGTTTGGGGGAGCCTTAAGGCTGATGAAAACCAGGATCTTTTAGTATTTGGAGGATTCCATTCATTGGTTCTTTATAGCATCATATCTTGACCAGAGATTATGTGACTGAATCTTAAATAAAGAGCTGGGTTTACTGTTATCAGTTCTTCTTCCGTGTTAATCACGTGTGTATTGTACGCCTCCTCCTTTTACCTTTGAATCTCAACGTATTATTCCGGAGTAAAAATATATAATGAAATCCAGAATAACAGAACTTTTATTTTTTTTGCGGTACGCGGGCCTCTCACTGCTGTGGCCTCTCCCGTTGCGGAGCACAGGCTCCGGACGCGCAGGCTCAGTGGCCATGGCTCACGGGCCCAGCCGCTCCGCGGCATGTGGGATCTTCCCGGACCGGGGCATGAACCCGCGTTCCCTGCATGGGCAGGCGGACTCTCAACCACTGCGCCACCAGGGAAGCCCCCAGAATAACAGAACTTTTAAATTAAGTTTCTTTTTTTTCCTTTGAGATTTTTGGAACTTCAGAGAACGTGAAGAGTGATAGCATAGAGCAATTAAAGTCACGGACAGAAACCATCTGTTTCCACCAATTCTCGCGACTTTTTTAAATTTCAAAGATAATGCATTTTTACTGCAAAACATTCAGACAACACAGAAAGACATAACGTTAAAACGGAAAGCTCTCCTCTTCTCTCCCTCCCTAATCCCATACCCCAGAAGTAACGACTGCTAGCAGCTCGTTCAATGTCCAGATAGTTTTCTATGTATATATAAGCATATACATATAGTCATTGTTTTACAAATTTGAATCATATTACTACCTTGAGCTTTTGTTATCATTTCTAATTAATTGAAATGTAGACGTATACTGTTTTTCTTCTACTTATTTCTATACTTCTCTCTCCTACTAGAGGTCAGAGTTCATCTGAAGGCAGGAGGTGTCTTGTTAATATTTTTTCTAAGTGCCTCCTAAGGTGACTTGCTTTTTTGTTTTTAAGCAGTCTCCATAGAGACTCTCAAAAATTGCCAACGCCAACTATATTTCAAGTCTTCATGGCAGGGTATTAGGAAATTTTTCAATTAGCAATAATCATGCCTCGGATAAACCTCATTGGCTATGATACTGCCACTGCACAAAGCTGCCTTGTATTTGCTAAATAAGTGTTTGTAGACTTGAATTTAAGCAATCAATCAACATAAATGAATGAAGAGTGAAGAAAAGGATAAAATAATAGCCATGGGTTGAGGCCTTCCCTGGTGGCACAGTGGTTAAGAATCCGCCTGCTGGGGCTTCCCTGGTGGCGCAGTGGTTGAGAATCTGCCTGCTAATGCAGGGGACACGGGTTCGAGCCTTGGTCTGGGAGGATCCCACATGCCACGAAGCAACTGGGCCCATGAGCCACAACTACTGAGCCTGTGTGTCTGGAGCCTGTGCTCCGCAACAAAAGAGGCTGGGATAGTGAGAGGCCCGTGCACTACAATGAAGAGTGGCCCCCGCTTGCCACAACTAGAGAAAGCCCTCGCACAGAAACAAAGACCCAACACAGCAAAAATAAATAAATTAATTAATAAAAACTCCTACCTCCAACAAAAAAAGAAACGCCTGCCAATGCAGGGGGCGTGGGTTCAAGCCCAGGTCCAGGAAGATCCCACATGCCCCAGAGCAACTAAGCCTGTGCGCCACAAATACTGAGCCTGAGCTCTAGAGCCCACGAGCCCCAACTACTGAGCCCGTGTGCCACAACTACTGAGCCTGCGTGCCACAACTACTGAAGCCCGTGCACCTAGAGCCTGTCCTCTGCAGGAAGAGAAGTCAGCGCAATGAGAAGCCCACACACAGCAACAAAGAGTAGCCCCCGCTCGCCACAACTAGAGAAAGCCCATGTGCAGCAAAGAAGACCCAACGCAGACAAAATAAATAAATTAATTAATTAAAAAAAATAGCCATGGGTTGAAGGAAAGAGATAAGTAAGAATGATTTCTCTAAACTTGATTTTGCTGATGTGTATAATTTCTTGAAGGGGAAAAATAATTAAGCAGAACAGAAGGTAATGCTGATGAACTGTTTGACTGGGGACTGAGGGGGTTGGATAAAGGCGTAATCAAAACCATGACTCTTAGATTGTCTCTTAGAGTGTTCCTGGAACCCAAACACTGTCAGATGGCTTTCTCAATGTACTGGCCCTTGTTTTTGTGCCATGTCTGTTACATACCCTTGCATTTGCACAGCCTGTTCAATCACCTTTGAGTCTAAGATGTAAAAGTCTGTTTCAAAAGCTCATAATTTAATTTGCATCATGTCCAGAAATCACAGTGATCTAGAAGCTGAAGGATTTAGTTCTAATTCTGGCTTTGCACTAACTGAGACCTTGGGCAAGTCACTTCTTATTCTTTTTTTTTTTTTTTTGGCCGTGCCATGCGGCTTGTGGGATCTTAGTTCCCTGACCAGGGATCGAACCCTGGGACCCTGCAGTGGAAGCGCAGAGTCCCAACCACTGGACTGCCAGGGAATTCCCAAGTCACTTATTTCTTTTGCTTCAGCATCTTATCTATAATAGAGAGTTTTTAAGAATTGGACCAAATGATCTCTAAAGTCCATCTTCTACCTCTAATTAGCAAGCAAGAACACAGAACTTGGAGCAATACAGCCTGGGCTTGACTTAGCTTATGAACAAGCTACCTAACCTCTCTTCCCTCTCCTATAAAACGGGAATAATAATAGTACCTACCTCTCAAGATTTAAATGAGGATTAAATGAGATGGTACATGGAAAGTGCTTAGAATAGTGCTCAGCACATTTAGCACTAAATATATGTTCATTCTTATTACTGTTTATATTGTAAATTTTCTATGGTTCTGTAATTTAACCACTTCTGTTTTATTTGATCATGAAAGTCACTCATCTTTAAGGACCATTTAATTATGATTTGTTCAAAGGTGATGCTGAGCTAACTGCTATGCAACCACAGCGTCCCTGCCCTTTCAGTCTAATATTGACAATGGTGTAAACATCACCATCCTTGGTCAAGACAGTCAAGTGTAGAAATGGTTCCTAAGGGACTCATTTAGCCTCTGACACCAGTAAGGACAATATCCAATGTCAACATCGCTGGTTCTAGGAAAGAGGTACAGGGAATTACACATAAATGTTACATGCTGTACTAGACACTTAGACAACTACATGGTTTTCTGAATACCTCAAATTTGCTGGCAGGTCCTCCATGAACTTTCTAGGTGATCCTAAATTCCAGACACGTATAGATATTTTGTTCTCAACAGGTGAGAGTGGGACCCTCAATCTAGGACTGTTTAGTTCTTTTAATAACCAAGTACAGCCTAAAGAAAATATAATTTTAAAACAGTATGCTGTGGTTCAAGTCAAATGGCCTTTCCCCAACATTCAAAATTTAGAACTGGTGGGACATACAGAAAGCACGATGGTTTAGTATAGTGATCAGAGAGGCCTGGATTCACATCCTATCTCCACAGCTACCTAGCCTCTGTGAACTTCAGTTTCTTCTCTAAAATGGGAAAAATAAAACCTGCTTTGCAGAGGCTGTATTATCAACAATGTATGTCAGGTCACCAACAAACTAGCTGATCCATAGTGGGCATTTATTCAACAAGTATTCTATGCCAGGCTCTTCCCTGGACATCTGTATGTATAACTGTGAACAAAAGAGATACAGTCCCTGCATTCAAGAAGCTCCTAGGCCAGGAGTGGATCTATGTTGCATGGGCCTGAGACTTACATAAGGAAAAAATTCAAAATTATGGACACAAAAGTTGGTACAAAAGTAAACATCTATTTAGAATGAGAAAAATATTACAACAAATTACTGTGGTCTTGGAGATTCAGATTCCTTATTTTCTGAGGTCTCTTCAAGGAATTTATCAGAAATATCGATACTTTCTTAGAAATGTTTCCAATCACTACCTGGCTCCCCACCCTCCCAGCACATTTCATGGGGACTCAGGCGAGTGAGGAGTACTGAAGTTTCAGCTTCCTTAGGTTCATGGTCAGTCTGCCTTTGTTGCAGGCCCCAAAATGGTAGGTCTTATTTTTGTTTCTGTACAAATTATATTGTTTGTAATTTTCAAAGTGGTTTCTATATTGACTATCTTTAACTTTTTATTCCTAAATCCTGAGGAAAGGCTTTAAGTCTCCAACCCAGGCCATGTTAGCTTCAATTATACTTGGAGATACAGTCTTTTTGCATTAAAAAAATTACTAATAGGATCACTATTGTTAATTTAGTACTAACAGAAAGCTTAAAATGTCATTTCACCTTCTGCAAAGTTGGCTTGCAAATGTTCTCCTTGGGTAAGGAACCTGAACTTCAGTAAGGTACCAATTTACTGATATTGATTTCTTCTAAGTGCCCTTCTAATATCTGGGGAAACCCACAGATGCTTCTTTTAATAAATTATGAACTTTATTCTAGACCTTTTTCCCATTGTGTTGCCAGGTTTAGATTCTGGCTCAGGCATTGGTTTAGTTTAGTAATATTATACTTGAAATTAGAATTCTATAACAATAATAGGACTTCTTTTAAGGAACAAATATATTAGGGTTTAGTTTTTACATGATTTCTATGTGGAAATCCTGACACTAGGCAAATTGATAATAATCGATGATTTGTTAGAATAAGTTGAAAATATAATGATTGAAAAGAAAATAGGAGGAAAACGAATTTTAATATGATCATTACTGAGTTAGTCCAACCATAGAAAATATGAATTCGAACCATTAAAAATAGAATGGGTAAATATTTTCTTTATGAAAGGTGGTAACTTTTGTTAATATTTAAATTCTCTCCTAAGAATAATGAGGGTAAAATATTGTTTCCAAGAGTTTCAAGATTGTCAAAAAAATAATAAGAAAATGACAATCACATAATTTTTTTTTAGCAATGAACAATAAAGTTCACATATCTTAAGCACCCAATAAATATTTGTGGAATGAATGAATGTTAAGTAATCTGGAAGAGCAGCAATTGTAACTAGTAGAAAACTTGATACTTAATATAAAGAAGTGCTGAGTAAATTAAATAATAAATCAAACTGAAATGAATCCTAGCCCAAATGAACAATGAATAATTTTGATCAGCAGCAAAAAAATAAATGAGGACAAAGCGGACAGCTGCAAGCCTTGAGAGGTCAGGGAGCACCATCTGTGAACACCCCTCATGCCTACACAACTCCCCACCATTCTGCACAGTAAGTTAAATAATTTTCAGCTCGCTCTTTCAAAGTCCTTAAAATTTAGGTTCATGTGGTTTTCATAGGGTCTTTACATGTATTACCTCATTCCATCTTCACAACGATTCTCTAGAGTGTTTATTTTTAGCTCAGTATAATGAAGGAGGGAACTGAGGCTGCTAAGAGGGAAATGACTGGTCCAAGACCGTAAAGCTAATTAGTAGGAGGGCCAGTACTAGAGCCTGGGTGTCCTGCTTTCAAGACCCGGGACCTGTCCCCTGTGGTACCAAGTAGGTGAGTAGCACTTTTATATCATTCCTGATGGCCAGTTATCCCCCAAAAGAGCAATCAATGATTCCAAGCAGGTGGTCAGAAAACACTCTCAGTGAAGGACAAAATGTATGGAAATCAATTTGGAAACGTGCAAAACAATTCAAAAAATAGGTAGCTCATTCCTGGGATTAAAAAAAGGAAAGGATTTAAACAAATTAAAGGCTATAAGACCAAAGTTAGTTACTACATTATTTATGACAGGAAAGAAGGAAGGCATGAGGAGAGAGAAAGAGAGAGAGAGGAAGGAGGGAGGGAGGGAGGGTAAGTAAAGGGAGGGAAGAAGGAAGGGAAGATGGCAGGAAAAGAAAAACAAGCTAATTTTTATCAAAAGAGGGAGATGACTAAGTAAATCATATTTCATCAGATTGATGAATCGTTATACTAAGATTATTATGAAAACTAAAAATAACATGGAAAATGTTAGAGTGACTTTAGCTGGGAAATATATTTGGAAAAGTTGGGGGGAACACAGAAATATGAAAACAGTTTGCTCTGTGGAGTTTTAAAGTATATTTTCTTTAATGATTTTCATTTAATACTTTATTAAATAGCTTTAGCAATAAACAAGTTTATAGTTCACATGAAAATATTTCAGCCAAAACGTGGCTTTAATTCATGCAGATTTGAAAATTTAACAAAAATTTAATTTTTGACAAATGATTGGGTGTTCCTTAAATACAGACACGTGTAATGCGCTAGGTTTCTTCAACGTACGCCTTCCAAAGCACTGCCTTCCACCCGTGTCCCTTCCACCACGTCTCCCTGACCTCTGACCCCTTCTTCATCTTTGTTTCTAAAGTTGTCCAGCTATCTTATTTGCCTCCTATCATCCACAGAACTTATCTGAGTCTGGACTTCCAGGGGCATCAAAGAACTGCTACGTTAGATTAGAGGAGGGAACAGAATGAGATATTAGGCCCCTGGCTGTCTCTCAGTGACATTAGGTCCTGCTATCTGCCTCAAAAAGAAAAAGCTGACTTCCCCTTTAAGCTACTGAATCTAAAGAACAAAGGTTGAAGCTCCCTTAAATCAATCATTCCAAAGGTAGACGGCCTTGTACAAGATAGAGGGTAACCTTGGAAAATCACAGAATGACTGTTGTGTAAGGTTGCAGGGCCCAGGTTGCACTCCCCCGCCAACCCCAGTTCAGTTTCCCTAACAGACCTCCTTTATGAGCGTTGGACCAAAGCACACACATAGATACCCCAGTTTCATCAGGAGTTATGTCAAACTCACTGCCTCAGAGCCATAGTTTTTACCTTGTTACCTGGCGAACAGATCAGGTTATAACTACAAGTGCTGCACAAAGAACCTCCCCCACATTCTCCACATGAGGATGGAGAGGCTGTCTTCAGCCCAGAGCAAAGATAACCCTAGATACCTTGATAGCCTATGCAAATAGCAGCAAAGGTGAAAGAGACACTGTGAAACACCAAGGTCAACTTGGGGCATAACAACACATGTATATATAGATATATGGAGAGATACATATCTCCAGAAAACTCGGTTGGAAAGCTATTGCAAAGGTACATGTCTGTCATCACAGCTTAGGTCATCTTTCATATAGTTACAGAAATATGCAATAGAATATCTATTTCAAAGAAAAGCCCCCCTGCTTTTTTTCCCTATTAGAACCGGTTAACAGCTATTAGGACTGGTTTAATACATTTATACTAATTTCATCTCACTCTCCCTTTAGTGTCTGATGGCATCATATTCACAAGGCAGCTAGTTTATGGCTCAGAATCTTACGTGTGTTTAGTGCTTCACAGTTTACACATAAGAGGTGCACACCCACCCTAAAGAGGTGTACTGATCACTCACTGCGGCTTTTATGGTTGAAAGTGCTGAGGCTACCAAGGGATTAAGTGACTGCTTAGAATAAAGCAAAGAATGCCTCCCTGTGAATTCTAGTAATGCATGATTGCTTTTGTTTCAAATCAGGAAAAATGCAGTTAAGAGTTTCTGCTGTGTATACACTACCAAATGTAAAATAGATAGTTAGTGGGAAGCAGCCGCATAGCACAGGGAGATCAGCTCAGTGCTTTGTGACCACCTAGAGGGGTGGGATAGGGAGGGTGGGAGGGAGACGCAAGAGGGAGGGGATATGGGGATGTATGTATATGTATAGCTGATACACTTTGTTATACAGCAGCAACTAACACACCATTGTAAAGCAATTATACTCTAATAAATGTGTTTAAAAAAAAAAAAGACTTTCTGCTGTGATTCCAGCCCCAGAAAAGTCCAGAAAGAGCTGCTGAGACCACTTAAGGTGGAATCTGCCCTGGGCGGCCCTGAGATTCCTTTCAGAAGCTGAAACCTAGGGGTGGAGGCAGGGGAGAAGGCTACAGCCTGAACACTTTTCTGAGAAGGATATTCTTAAGGATGTTTGGGAACGTTTGGGTGCTAAGTGGTTCCAGGATCTTCCGATGAAAATGGAGTAAGAACAGGTAGATAGAGGTAATACCTTGAGTCATGTACTTCTTCAGAAAATCTTTCATGGAGTTATTTAAATTAGCTATTCTTGCATAAAGCAAGGAGACACCAGTTTTGAAATCCTCAGCCCTTACATTAATGTCTATCTTTCCCCACTTAACAGAGTTTATGGAACGTTTTTAATGTCCACAGGATCTATTAGGTTTGAGCCATTGCTCGTATTTTTTTGTTTTTGACCTTCAAAAAGGCACTTTTAGATAATTCAGCCCAATATAAAACATCTCCAATGAGCAAAAGGAAAGCTAAAGAACAAGACTGAAAGCAGACTTTGTGGGTTACAAACAGTAAGGGTTTGTGCCCTTGTTTTAGAAACACCCAATTAGAGGAGAAATTGGCAGACCTGGGAAGAGCCATTAAGAGACAAGCAAGTCAGGTGCTGAGAGGAGGAGAGGCGGATACGTAAAGGAACAAGCTCTGGCTGGCCAGGCAGGAAGGAGACCTTGCACATTTAACTGGCCTTTAGTCCTTAACTGGAGTCCTCAAGTTAAGAACCATACAGCTAGCTCATGGTTCTTTATTGAACCATGCCTCTGCCTTAATTTAGTGTCTTATTTTATTCAGTTTTATATGTTTCTCTTTCATACATTTTAGTCTTATTTTCCCATTAAGATTATTGGCTCCTGAGAGCAAATCCCTGCACCATTTATTTCAGCCTCTCAGGGCAGGGCAAGACAGGCAATGAGTCAGCGCTCAGTAAGTACCCATTAAATAGACTGGAAACTGATCGCGAGGCTCTGTTTTAAGTGAACACAACAGGAAATGTAAATTCCAGGGGGACCAATAATAATAACATCCATCTTTAGGCAGTAGCTCCTAGGTGCTCTATTCTATGCTACATATTTAATATGTACATAATGCTCTACATCTAACAACAACTTTACAAAGGGTATTATTATTTTTAACTTCATTTTACAGCTGAGGATATGAAGAGATTTCACACAAGTTAAGTGCCTTATCTAAGGCTACTATAGTTAGTACCTGAACTTCAAGCCCAACTGTGCTGACGCCAAATCCTACACTATTTCCACTGGTTTTCTGAGTTGTGCCATGCCTGCCACCCTTTTATAATAATAGTAATAATAGCTAAGGCTTATATAGAGCTATACTGTGTGCCAGCCACTATTCTAGAGTGCATTAATTCATTCAATCCTTACAACAAGCCTAGGAGGTGAGCTCTATTATTATCGATTTACAGAATATAGAAATTGTATTATCCTGGACTTCTAAGTTAGGGCCAAAAGAAGACTCTGTAGAACAATGAAAGCGCACTGCTCTGAGTCTTTCTATGTAGAGGAAGAAACCCTATAATCCACATAGTGTCTCACCTGTACCCAGCCCCGAGAGAGCCTGGAAGGGAGCCAGGGAGAGGAGAAGTAAGATGGAGCTGGGACAAGAGCTCTCTGCCTGCCTCTCGGTAATCCTATAAGGGAGGCTTTAGGATGGAAGCACAGGGGAAGTGAACAGAGAGCAGACTTTGCGGTCGTCAGGGTTCCCTGGCAGCTTTCCCCTGCAGCACCCGACGCTTCACTAATTTGTCCATGAGAAGACCTTCTATCAGCCAAGTCACAACCCCGTGAGTAAGGACAGTAAAGATTAATAATATTTTCTTGTTCTTAGGCTCATTCAAAAGTTTGGCATAACTACAATAGAAATTTCCGCCCACATCAGAAGGGTCAGTTATCAATCACGCTGGGATCCCACTGGATTGAACCAAACAGATCAGAAAACACAATGGATATACTCAAGTGCCAACAATCCATGGTTTCTGTGCTCGGGTGGTTTGCCAACCCTATCCACGGGGATGGTAACTATCCAGAGGTGATGAAAAAGAAGTTGTTCTCCATTCTACCCCTTTTCTCTGAAGCAGAGAAGAATGAGGTGAGGGGCACAGCTGACTTCTTTGCCTTTTCCTTTGGACCCAACAATTTCAAGCCCTACAACACCATGGCTAAAATGGGACAAAATGTGTCCCTCAATTTAAGAGATGTGCTGAACTGGATTAAACTGGAATATGGCAATCCCCGAATCCTGATCACTGAGAATGGCTGGTTCACAGACAGTCATGTGAAAACAGAGGATACCACAGCCATCTACATGATGAAGAACTTCCTCAACCAGGTTCTCCAAGGTTGGTTGCACATTAGCTCAAAACAACTGTCTTGAATACTTATGCTATAGGGTATTTAAAGTCACCTTTGAATATATGATTATTGTTGTTACGGTCATTGCTGGACTTCTCTATTTTCCAATGTTGACAGAATTTTTTAACGTTACTCTCGTCCTTTTTTCTTTATAAATGTATTTATTTATTTATTTCTGGCTGCGTCGGGTCTTCATTGCTGTGCATGGGCTTTTCCCTAGCTGCAGTGAGCGGGGGCTACTCCTCGTTGCGGCACGCGGGCTTCTCATCGCGGTGGCTTCTCTTGCTGCAGAGCACAGGCCCTAGGCGCGCCGGCTTCAGTAGTTGTGGCACGGTGGCACGTGGGCTCAGTAGTTGTGGCTCACGGGCTCTAGAGCGCAGGCTCAGTAGTTGTGGCGCACGGGCTTAGTTGCTCTGTGGCATGTGGCATCCTCCCGGACCAGGGATCAAACCCACATCCCCTGCATTGGCAGGCGGATTCTTAACCACTGCGCCCCCAGAGAAGTCCCACTCTCGTGTCCTTTTAAATAAAGGTCTGAAAACAATAATTTTAGACTGTAGATACATCCTTAATTGGCAACAAGATGCTGTTTCATTCCTTTTAAAAGGACATAATGCTAAAGGAGACATGTCAAAAGTTTTCTAACAGTAGTACTTTAGTCTAAGATGCTGAAAGCTTTTTTTGATTGTGCTCCTTTTACTCTACTACATGACTCAATGACAAAAAGTCTGAAGACAAAGAATGAGCCATGAATGGCTAAGGTGAGCAACTTCTATTGTTCTTGGATATTTCTCTAACCCCTGCCCATCCCCTCATTCCTTTTCCTTTACTCAGGTAGTGACATCTGCAGGTGGCTGACTGAAACGATGGAGCAGAGGACAAGCTCGAATTATGACGTTCTGTCCCCTACAGAGTTGGGCTCCATTTCTCTCCTATGTAAAGGAATTCTCAGTGGATCTTTCTACAACTCTGTAGCTCTCTTTAGAAGTCACAAGCTTGGAGGGAACTCCCTGGAGGTCCAGTGGTTAGGACTCGTGGCTTTCACTGCTGAGGGCCCGGGTTCTATCCCTGGTCAGGGAACTAAGATCCCAAAAGTGGTACAGCATGGCCAAAAGAAAAAAAAATGTCACAAGCTTGGAGAAAAATTCCTGGTTCTGCAGAAGAGAGTGTTCAGGGAGGGTCCTCAGGGAGAGCAAGACGTACTGTCCCAACTTGCAGGAGGAGCACATGGAACAGAGCCTTGCCCAGCCACGGGGCACATGCACATGGGGGCCTCCAGAGCAGAGAACTCTGCCCACAGGGCCTGGGCCAAATGCCAAGCACTTTGGCAAAAGTGGTGTCATTCCCCAGGCGTTACCATTCCACCACTCCTCAGGACCCTACGACAGCAGAGAGACTAGAACCAGGGCCTGCTGAAACATACTTATTTCATCGGAACCCCTTTTTTTAGGCTGTGCCATGCGGCATACAGGACCCCAATTCCCCGACCAGGGATGGAACCCACGCCCCCTGCGATGGAAGCACAGAGTCCCAACCACTGGACCACCAGGGAAGTCCCACATCAGAATCTCTTGACATCAATTCCCTTGACATTGACTCCACCTTTTAGGAAAAGAATATCAGTGATAAAACCCCGAAAGTGCAGAAATGAGACATTACCATGAGAAAATGAAAGTTTTTAAGAAAAATGGTTCATGATTGATTGGGGTATTTGTTGTTTTTATTGCATATTTCATTTTTATCTAGTTCCTAAAAGTAATTGAATTTAAAGTTAGAAAAGTCCTGAGAGATCATCTTTTCCAAACTTCTATATTTACAAATGAGGAAACAGAGATCAAGAAACTTGCCCAATAGCCCCGTCCCAGGAGCACAGGAGAGCAAGCCCTCTCCCCTCCTGCCCCTCGGCCCAGTCAGTTCTTGTTCTCTTACATCACTGTGCTTCTTTCTCCTCCTTAAATCTACATTCACATATGCTCATTCTCAAAGCTGATATTTCAGTCCCTGAGGATTGTTTCACAGAAGATGGTTTGTCCACAAATGGGAACCAACCCAAGGTTGAAATGAGAAACTCTTGGTCATGAGCAGACATCTACATTGGTCCCAAAGGGCTCTGGAAATTATCATGCCCTCTGACACAGATTTTTTTTTTAACTATTTCAATTCAGTATTTTACTTTTTTTTTTCTTCTTATAAATCCTCAACTGCTTTTTATTTATTTATTTGTTTATTTTTGGCTGCGTTGGGCCTTCGTTGCTGCATGCGGGCTTTTTCTAGTTGCTGCGAGCGGGAGCTACTCTTCTTTGTGGTGCACAGGCTTCTCACTGCAGTGGTTTCTCTTGTTGCAGAGCACGGGCTCTAGGCACACGGGCTTCAGCAGTTGTGGCTTGCGGGCTCTAGAGCACAGGCTCAGTAGTTGTGGTGCACAGGCTTAGTTGCTCCGCAGCATGTGGGATCTTCCCGGACCAGGGATCGAACCCACGTCCCCTGCATTGGCAGGCAGATTCTTAACCACTGTACCACCAGGGAAGTCCTCTGACACAGATTTGCACACTAAGCCTCAGGAATATTTTAAATTTTATCCTTTAACTGTGTCATTCACTTGGGAAGACCACTCTAGATGAAAATAATTGCCCCTTTTCAAATATAAAAATAAATTTTCTGTTTGATATATTGGGCCTGCGAATTAGGAAAAAGGTTGGTTTCACAATATGTTGCCCCTGGCATGTCATTAGTGAAGTCGTAAACATGAACCAGAGTGTGTAGTCCTCTGAACATCTCTGCTTTTTTCCTTCTGTGCAGCAATCAAGTTTGATGAAATACGAGTGTTTGGTTACACTGCCTGGTCCCTCCTGGATGGCTTCGAATGGCAGGATGCTTACACCACTCGCCGAGGATTATTTTATGTGGATTTTAATAGTAAACAAAAAGAAAGAAAGCCCAAGTCTTCAGCACGTTACTATAAACAGATCATACAAGACAATGGTTTCACTTTGAAAGAGTCCACACCAGATGTGCAGGGTCAGTTTCCCTGTGATTTCTCCTGGGGCGTTACTGAATCTGTCCTTAAGGTAAGTGGCTACTTACAAATTAACTATAAAGTGGTGCAAATAGTACACAATATTTTCTTTCACTTTACTCAGTGACATCTAGGAGATAACTGTCAGACAATATCAAATACCATGATCACCTGGAGGTTATGAGGGGAAGTTGGGGAAAGAGGAAGGAAGAGGAAGAATTCATGCTTACTGAGAGCTTTTCATACTGCCCTCAAGTTGTATACAGTCTAGAGTGAACTTACAGTCATTTTTGTGAGAGGCATTTGTTAGTACTGTCAAAATTAAAGGAAAATAATTTTATAGATTTTTAAAAAAATTTTTTTGGCTGGGCTGCACGGCTTGCAGGATTTTAGTCCAGGGAATGAACCCTCAGCAGTGAAAGCACGGAGTCCTAACCACTGGAATGCCAAGAATTCCCTAGATTTTTGTTTTGTCAAAAGCAAATTGTTAGTGGCCTTTTATTTCAGTGATTCCTCTTATTTGATAAATTTGGGTTATTTGCCTTATGAAGTCTTTATACCCCAGTGGGGCCTCCTGACTTGTCTCATTCCTCACCTTCTTCAGATGTTTAATCAGATGTCACCTTCTCAATAAGGCTTCCCTCCACTCCAAAAAGCATAACTCCATCACTATCAGTGCACATTCCCCCTTCCTGCTCTATTTTCCTATATAGCATTCATCACTCTCTAGCATACTATGTACATTACACATTTCCCTTTTTTCTCCAGCTGTACTGAGATACAATTGACATACGATATTGTGTAAATTTGAGGAGTATGACGTGTTGATTTGACACATTTATATATTACAAAATTGTTACCACTGTGGCATTAGCTATCACTTCCATACCATCACACGCAATTCCCAGTTCTTTTTTTGTGGTAAGAAAATTTAAGATCTACTCTCTTAGCAACTTTCAAGTATATAATACAATATTATTAACTATAGTAACCATACTGTACAACAGACCCCCAGAACATGTTAACCTTTTTTTAAAAAATGTTTTCTACATACAACAGTTTTCTTTTATTAATTAACTTATTTATTTTTGCTGTGTTGGGTCCTCGTTTCTGTGCGAGGGCTATCTCTAGTTGTGGCAAGTGGGAGCCACTCTTCATCGCGGTGCATGGGCCTCTCACTGTCGTGGCCTCTCTTGTTGAAGAGCACAAGCTCCAGACACGCAGGCTCAGTAGTTGTGGCTCACGGGCTTAGTTGCTCCGTGGCATGTGGGAACCTCCCAGACCAGGGCTCGAACCTGTGTCCCCTGCATTGGCAGGCAGATTCTCAACCACTGCACCACCAGGGAAGCCCCGAACATGTTAATCTTATAACTGGAAGTTTGTGCCCTTCAACCGGCATCTCCCCATTTCCCCCACCCCCAGCCCCTGATAACCATTTTACACATTTTTCTTACTGATCACCTGTCTTCCCCTACTAGAATGCAAACTTTCTCCTCAAGAGGGTGGAGAGGTTTGAGGCTTTGTTGCCTGCTGTATGCCTTACTAGAGCAATGTCAGGCACATGGCAGGTGCTCAATGCATAGTGCATGAATAAGGTCAACTTTTAGAGCCAGGTGAGCCCTTCGAAACCTCTTACTCCAAATCCTTCATTTTACAGCTGAGGAAAGTAAGACCCATCAATTAATAATTGAGCCCTGGGCTTCCCTGGTGGTGCAGTGGTTGAGAGTCCGCCTGCCGATGCAGGGAGCACGGGTTCGTGCCCCGGTCTGGGAGGATCCCACGTGCCACGGAGTGGCTGGGCCCGTGAGCCATGGCCGCTGAGCCTGCGCGCGTCCAGAGCCTGTGCTCCGCAGTGGGAGAGGCCACGGCAGTGAGAGGCCTGCGTACCGCAAAAAGAAAAAAAAATAATAATAATTCAGCCCTAAGTGACTTGCCCAAGGTAACACAAATAGCGGCAGAACTGTAGCAGGCAAACTTCAAGCCCCCAGATGCACAATGCTCTTTCCAAAATAATAACTATTTTTTGAAGCTCCTACTATGTACCAAGCACTTAACCGCTGTATGTATGTGCATTCTGTCTACTTAATCTTTTTTTTTAATTTATTTATTTTTGGTTGTGTTGTGTCTTTGTTGCTGCGTGCAGGCTTTCTCTAGTTGCGGCGAGCGGGGGCTACTCTTCGTTGTGGTGTGCGGGCTTCTCACTGCGGTGGCTTCTCTTTGTTGCAAAGCACAGGCTCTAGGCGTGCAGGCTCAGTAGTTGTGGCGCAGGGGCTTAGTTGCTCCGCGGCATGTGGGATCTTCCTGGACCAGGGCTCGAACCCAGGTCCCCTACCTTGGCAGGCAGATTCTTAACCACTGCACCACCAGGGAAGTCCCTGTCTACTTAATCTTAAAACCCTCATTTTAAGGGACACAGATGTAGAGAACAAATGTATGGACACCAACGGAGGAAAGTGGCAGGGGGGTTGGTGGTGATGGGATGAATTGGGAGATTGGGATTGACATGTATACACTAATATGTATAAAATAGATAACTAATAAGAACCTGCTGTATAAAAAATAAATAAAATTAAATTAAAAAAAAAAAAAAAACCTCTTTTTTTTTTTTTGCGGTACGCGGGCCTCTCACTGTTGTGGCCTCTCCCGCTGCGGAGCATAGGCTCCGGACGCGCAGGCCCAGCGGCCATGGCTCACGGGCCCAGCCGCTCCGCGGCATGTGGGATCTTCCCGCACCAGGGCACGAACCCGTGTCCCCTGCATCGGCAGGCAGACTCTCAACAACTGCTCCACCAGGGAAGCCCCAAACCTCATTTTATAGGCAAGGAAACTGAAGTTTAGAGAGGTTACATAACTTGTCCGGGTTACCCAGATTTGTCTGTCCCCTGACCATTATGCTATAAGACCCCACAATACCACACTATTACCTGTATTCTAGAAGCATATGGAAAAACAAGATGTGCAAGTGATAGAACCAGACAAAAGGGCCCAAACCATGAGTGGGCAAAGTTATGAATCTCAACCCCTATCGATATTTAAATAAGACTTTAGTAAAGGCTCAGAGGTGATAAAAGGGGGAAAGATACAGAGAGTAATATAAACACAGTGACTCACCTTCAGTTTGTGTTCCCTGGAGAGCCACCTACTTACCCAGTGTCTGTCTCCTCCTCCACATGGCACAAGCAGGCCATCTTTTCCATACCACTTCAAGTAGGTTTATATTTTCCAAAATTCCAGACCCAGCAAAGAGAGGCCTCAGGGGAGACAAGAGTTCCAGCCTATACATGACCCAACCTGTAAGTTCCTGCTTCCTCTGAAGACCCATCTGTTCCCCAGTGTTTGACACTGTGAATGTCTGCCCCCTCTGAGGACCCTACTCCTATTACTCAGAGCAAGAGCTGATCACTTGGGTCAGGGGAAAGTAATTCTGTGATCCATCAGGCCTGGGTTGCTTGCTCACACCTGGAGCCCATCAAGGAGTCAGCGTCCCTTGAACTTAAACCAGGAGTGAGGATGAGTGGTTTGCCAAGAAAAATTAGGGTGCGTTTTGAAAACTCAGCCAGATGATGGGTAGGCAAAAGAGTAGATGTTCTCTATAGGAAGACTTATAAAGTGAAAGTAACATTTTAAAAATATTGCTATGCCTACCCACACACATCTTATTTTCCTCCAACCTTTTTTTCCTTCAATATTTTTTTTTCTTTGGCGGTACGCGGGCCTCTCACTGTTGTGGCCTCTCCCGTTGCGGAGCACAGGCTCCGAACGCGCAGGCTCAGCGGCCACGGCTCATGGGACCAGCCGCTCTGCGGCATATGGGATCTTCCCGGACCGGGGCACGAACCCGTGTCCCCTGCATCAGCAGGCGGACTCTCAACCACTGCGCCACCAGGGAAGCCCATCCTTCAATATTCTTCTCCAACATTTTGTTTTGAAAAATTTCAAACTAGTACAATAAACACCCATAGTCCCTTGATCAAGATTGGCTGATTGTTAACATGTTGCCATGTTTGGTTTATCTCTCTCTCTTTTAGAACCATTAAAATGTTGCAGACATCACTATACTTTACCCCAAAGTATTTCAGCATGTGTCTTCTAAGAACAGTGACATTCTCCTATCTCATACTATTATCATACTCAGGAAATTTAATATTTATTCAATATCATCCAACATACAATCCATATTCAAATTTTCCTAAATGTCCCCAAAATGTCCTTTATAGATTAAAAAAATTTTTTTTAAATCATGAACAAGGAACACATATTTGTTGTTGTGTATCTTTAGCCATTTAATTCAGAGCAATCCCCCTAATCTCTTGGTATTGACATTTTTGAAGAGTTCAGGCCAGATGCTTGTAGAGTGTTTCATGGATTTCTCTGTTTCTTTATTAGATTAGTTAACCATTTCTGGAAATAATACTACATAGATGATGTTGTGTATTTCCCATACATCAAATTAGGAGGCACATAAAATCAGTTTGTTTCATTACTGAAGACATTAGTTGAAGTAATAGTCACCAGATTTCTTGGTTCAGGTGGCATTTGCCAGATCTCTTAACTGAAAAGTACCTTTTCCATTTGTAATTAAGAATTAATCTGATGGTGATACTTTGAGACCGTATAAATATCCTGTTCCCCAACAACATTTAACCAATGGTCTTAACATTGATACAATAACCTTGCCTGAATTAATGATTACTTTGTAGATTGCAAAATGGTGAATTTCTAATTAGATTATTCCTCCTATATTTATTAGGTGAATTCTTTAAATTCAATGTGTTATAATTCATTGTTGTCATTGTTTCATTGGGCCTTTTGATACTCAAATTTTCTCAAATTTGGCCAATGGGACTCTTTCAAGCTGCTCCTGTGTCTTTTTGACATTTGCCTTTTAGGTTTTAAGCACTTCCTTATTTTTCTGGCACAAGATGTACCACCATCACTTCATTCTTTTCCTGCCTCAGACCTGGAAAAAGCCATTACTCCAAAAATCCCAGGATCCTTTTAGTGGAAAATAGAACTTTAGAACCAAGCTCTGGGAGCCAGGGTTGAGATCAGGGTGCAATACTTTAACTATACCTATTGGCAGATTAATCACACACTGGCTAAGACTAATGCTTTCTGGAGATTTTTTAAAGTAAGACAGATTTGGGGAATTCCCTGGCAGTCCAGTGGTTAGGAGTCAGTGCTTTCACTGCTGTGGCCCGGTTCAATCCCACATCAGGGAACTAAGATCCTGCAAACCGCGCCTCCGCCAAAAAAAAAAGAAAGAGATTTTTCATTTGATCTTGCCTTACCTTATGGCAAGATTTCCCTTTGTAAATACCCTTTCAATATCATGATGCTCTACGATTTCAAAACACTGAAACTGACCATCTAGGCTAGGAGGGTTTTACTCAAATAATTATATACAGATTTACCTTAATGCTCACATGATCAATGTTCTCTCAGTTTAATGTTCTAGATAACTGGCTGGCAGATGGCAAGTGGGAATGATATGATTTTGTAATTAGACTATGAAAGATGACACACGAGAAAACAATTAGAGGGAAAATATTTACCAAAGGTTAATTACCCATTTATTCCAGGTGTATTTAAATTCAGTCATGGGAAGAAAAAGCACTTTAAAACAAGTTCAGAACTTTTACTTTTTTTAAATTAAGCTTGAATTTGGATATGTTTTTCTTAAGCCCTTTTCTGTTTTAATTTAGACTCAAGGGGCTAGCAGGCAATTATTGCAAGGAAAACTAAACCCAAGTTATAAGTACCTTATGTTTGTAGAGTGCTTTAGAGTTGACAGAGCAGTTGCCCAGATCACACCTGTGAGGTGCGTGAGATTGCTCTGTCACTATACAGAGTTGCCAAGCCTTGAGTTTTAAAGGGACAGAATTAGAACAGGAATCCAGGGCTCTCTCCCTGGTGGAGGGGCAGGGAATGGGATGCCATCAGATGGAAGAGTCAACTTGGGAGTTTCTGATGGTTATTTTAGGGTCCTCTCTTTTCATAGTTCAAGTACCTTATGTAAGGAGGGTGTGGAGTATTCTCCCTTTAGATGAATAAGTGCTTTGTTCTCACAGGCACATGGGTGGGGGAGAAACAGAATGATGCACATGCGATATCACTTGGACTTTTCAAATAAGGTGCGTTAGAGAGATGCCTTCAGCAAATGCAAGGGGTCATTCCCCACCCTGTCCCACTGTCCTCTTTTAGGAACCGTGGCTGGGGTCAACCAGCCCCCTCTAACCCCAAGTGCCTATCTCAGTGAAATCCTCGACAACTGGAATGTTAACTTCACCTTCAATTTATGGCAGGGTTTGGAAGGTCCATCTTTTGTGACTCCTTTTAACTGAGAGGACTAAGCCAATTTCCTGATGCATTTGAACAGAATCACATGAGAGACCCCCACTACATTACTGGGTTTTTAGGACCGACATACTGGAAAACAGCTTCTCAGTGTTTTCTTTTTTTAAAAATTAATTAATTAATTATGGCTGTGTTGGGTCTTTGTTGCTGCACACGGGCTTTCTCTAGTTGCGGCGAGCGGGGGCTACCCTTTGTTGCAGTCAGTGTGCGGGCTTCTCATTGTGGTGGCTTCTCTTATTGCAGAGCACGGGCTGTAGGTGAGCAGGCTCAGTAGTTGTGGCGCACAGGCTAAGTTGCTCCGCGGCGTGTGGGATCTTCCCAGACAAGGGCTCGAACCCATGTCCCCTGCCTTGGCAGGCAGATTCTTAACCTCTGTGCCACCAGCAAAGTCCCTTCTCAGTGTTCTCTGAAAGACAACTTGTTTTCCAAGGCAAGCCCTGGGTGTAGTTCCTTCTCTACATTTTCTGGTCTCCCCAGTAAATTTCAAGGGCTGAGAGGGAGGATAACTCATCAGGCCTTTTTTCTGACATCACCAGAATAGCAGGAAGACATATGTTGTTATGAAGGACATGTGCATCATTTATTTTCTCTGTTGTCAGTGAGAGGCAAAATAAGATCAGGCTCTTCTTCTCAGAGGATGTATGCCGAGTCTGTCTGCCAGGGTGTGCTTTACCTGAATGTGCTTGTTTTTCACAGCCAGAGTCGGTGGCTTCCTCCCCACAGTTCAGCGATCCTCACCTGTATGTGTGGAATGTGACGGGCAACAGACTGTTGCATCGAGTGGAAGGAGTGAGGCTGAAAACACGACCAGCTCAATGCACGGATTTTGTCAGTGTCAAAAGACAGCTTGAGATGTTGGCAAGAATGAAAGTCACCCACTACAGGTTTGCTCTGGACTGGCCCTCAATCCTTCCCACTGGCAACCTGTCCACGGTTAACCGACAGGCTCTGAGGTACTACAGGTGTGTGGTCAGTGAGGGACTAAAGCTCAACATCTCCTCAATGGTCACGTTGTACTATCCAACCCACGCCCACCTAGGCCTCCCCGCACCTCTGCTGCACAGCGGAGGGTGGCTGAACCGGTCAACGACCAAGGCCTTCCAGGACTATGCCGACCTGTGCTTCCAGGAGCTGGGGGACCTCGTGAAGCTCTGGATCACCATTAACGAGCCTAACCGGCTGAGTGACATCTACGACCGCTCTAGTAACGACACCTACTGGGCAGCCCACCACCTGATGATCGCCCACGCCCTGGCCTGGCACCTCTACGACCAGCAGTACAGGCCTGCGCAGCGTGGGGTTGTGTCGCTGTCTCTGCACTCGGACTGGGCCGAACCCGCCAATCCCTATGCGGACTCGCACTGGAAGGCAGCCGAGCGCTTCCTCCAGTTCGAAATCGCCTGGTTCGCAGAACCCCTCTTCAAGACCGGGGACTACCCGTTGGCCATGAGGGAGTACATCACCTCCAAGAACAGGCAAGGGCTCACGCGCTCCGCACTGCCTCAGTTCACCGAGGAGGAAAGGAGGCTGGTCAAGGGCACTGCAGACTTCTACGCCCTGAACCACTTCACCACCAGGTTCGTGATGCACGAGCGGCAGAACGGCAGCAACTACGACGCGGACAGGGACATCCAGTTTCTGCAGGACATCACCTGCCTGAGCTCCCCCACCCGCCTGGCCGTGATACCCTGGGGAGAGCGCAAGGTGCTGAAGTGGATCCGGAGGAACTATGGAGACGTGGATGTTTACATCACGGCCAGTGGCATCGACGACCAGTCTCTGGAAAATGATGAACTCCGAAAATACTACTTAGAGAAATACATTCAGGAGGCTTTGAAAGGTGAGGTTTGGGGGCTGTTTCACATACAGTGAAGTATGACATTCCCAGATAATACGAACAGAAGAATGAGGGGAACAGGCTCATTAATGACAGACAGTGTCAGCTCATTATGGGAAATTTGGCAGAGAAAAATATTTTTAAAAACCTGAAATCCAGGGAGATCAGCTCGGTGCTTTGTGACCGCCTGGAGGGGTGGGATAGGGAGGGTGGGAGGGAGACGCAAAAGGGAGGGGATATGGAAACATATGTATATGTATAACTGATCAAATTTGTTATTAAAAAAAAAAACCTGAAATCTTACACCCCCCAAAAAGTGCCTAGATTCGTGCTGACTAGATATCATTAATACAATTGAGCTCATACTATAATATAGTCTTGTAGCCAACTTTCTTAATATCACATTATAAATGTGTTGTCATTAAAAGTTCCTTGTTAACATTTTAATGGTTGCTTAATATCTCATTATAGGGACATACCTGTGTACTTAGCCACCCCTCTAATGTTTGATACTTAGGTGTTTTTTTAACTACTAAAAAATAGGTATCTTTGTATAAATTTTTGTCTTTATTTCTAATGATCTCCTTGGGATGGATTCTCCAACATGGAATTATTGGATCATATATTATAAACAGCAGTGTTTGAGAGTGCTTATCTCACATACTCCTCCCAGCATTGGTTAATATCACATTTCTAAAAAATATTATTTTTAAATGTTCATGATCAATTTGTTAAAGCTGCAAAAAGTTCCTAGAAATTTATTCATTTATCTGACAAATATTTGAGTACCTAGTATGGGCAAAAACTGTTCTGGGCACTATGCCACCACTGAACAAAAATAAAGATTACCGTCCTTTATGGAGCCTATATTTTTCTGGAATAAGTCAACAAACAAGTGTAACATATAGCATGTCAGGGGTGAAAAGGTCTGTGGAGAAAAAACAGCAGAGAAGAGGGTGCCTCAAGGTGGGAGACAGGAGTGGTTACAATTCTAAATAGAGTGGCTAGGGAACCTCAAAGATCCTCAAAGACAAGTGAGGCAGCAAATCGATAGTTACTTAAAATGTTCCAGGTAAGAGCAAATGCAAAAGCCCTGATGTTGGAGCATGCCTGGCCTATGTGAGGATCAGGAAAGAGGTCAGGCTAGTTAGAAAATAATGAGCAAGGGGGAAAGTAATTGAAGATGAGGTCAAGGAGGTAAGGGAAGAGGCAAATCAGGTAGGGCTTAGTAGGCCATTGTAAGAACTGTGGCTCTTTGAGTGAAATAGGAAGATTCTAGGAGGCTTTAAACAGAAGGGTGACATGCTTCAACTCACACTTTAGAAGAATTACTCTGGTTACTCTTTGTGAGTACACTGTAAAGGAGCAAGAATTGAAACAGGGAGAATTGCACTGGTCAGGGTAAGGGTAACAGTGGATTGGATCAGGCTATTAAGAGTGGAAATGGTGAGAAGTGGCCAGGTTCTGGATGTATTTTGAAGGCAGTCAAACAGGATTGGATGTGGGTATGAGAAGATTCCAACATTTTGGCTTGAGTAACTAAAAGGATGAATGGCCATTTATCAGGATGGGGAACAGGTTTTCGGAGATGAGTTGTTTGTCGTGCACAGGTTAAGTCTGAGATGTCTTTTAGACGTCCAATTAGAGATGTCAAGTAGGCTAACAGATATGAACCTCAGGTTCAGAGGAGAGGTCTGGGGCTGAGACACAAATTTGGGAATCAAGAGCAAATGGATGTATTTGAAACAATAAAGCTGACAGAGATCATTAAGATAGCAAGCATAGAGAAGAGGGCTGAGCCCTGAGAAACCAGTTAAAAAAAAAAACAGACTGAACAGGAACCAATGCGGTAAAAGATAACTAGAGGAAGATGTGCAACCAAGGGAGGTTGTTTTTGCTTATTAAGATACCAAAGTTATAGCATATTTATATGGAAATGATCCAGTAGTGAGGGAGAATACATGAGAAAAGAGAAAGAACACTGGAGCGATGTTCTTGAGTAGACAAGAGAGAATAAACTTAGTGAATGTGTAAGTGGAGAAGTCAGCTTCCTCCAGGAGCATGAATAGGTCATCCATAGTAACAGGAGAGAAAGCAGAATACCAGTGCAGATGCCAGTAGGTGGGTAGATGTGATTATAGGAGACTGAAGTTCTCCCCTGAGAGCTTTAGTTCAGCGTAAGTAGGGAGGAAGGTCATCACTTCAAAGCAAGGATGACAGAGTAGGGTCTATCAGTTTGAGGACAGAAATACGGTGTGGAAAAGTTGAGGAGAGGGCTTCCCTGGTGGCGCAGTGGTTAAGAATCCACCTGCCAATGCAGGAGAGACGGGTACAAGCCCTGGTCCGGGAAGATCCCACATGCCGCGGACCAACTAAGCCCGTGCACAACTACTGCGCCTGTGCTCTAGAGCCCGCGAGCCACAACTACCGAAGCCCGCCCTAGAGCTCGTGCTCCACAAGAAAAGTCACCGCCGTGAGCACAGGCACCGCACAGGCACCACAATGAAGAGTAGCCCCCACTCACCGCAACTAGAGAAAGCCCACATGCAGCAAAGAAGACCCAACACAGCCAAAAATAAAAATAAATTTATTAAAAAAAAGTTGAGGAGAGCTAGAGTCAGTGGCTGGGGAAACCAAGTGTAGTTATTAGGCAGCACGAAGGGCACATGTGAGATTTAAAACCAGGCCAAATAGGCAAGATTTTTCTGCTTTTGACACCAGGAACAAAAGTGACAGTAAGTCCTTTGAGCTTCATGGCTCCAATTCTTAAATCTGCTTTTCCTCCAGGTGTTTTTGTATTATAGATCAAAGTTTTACTTCAAATTTCTTTTTAAAGTTATAGCATTACACATATTTTCATCTTCTTAAGATCATAGAAGAATGTCGGGCTTCCCTGGTGGCGCAGTGGTTGAGAGTCCGCCTGCCGATGCAGGGGACACGGGTTCGTGCCCCGGTCCGGGAAGATCCCACATGCCACGGAGCGGATGGGCCCGTGAGCCATGGCCGCTGAGCCTGCGCGTCCGGACCCTGTGCTCCGCAACGGGAGAGGCCACAACAGTGAGAGGCCCGCGTACCGCAAAAAAAAAAAAAAAGTCAAAAAAACCTTTAATGAAAATCACATTTTATGGGCACGAGTTTCAGACTGTTTCAGTGAAAACTAAATTCTTATTCAAAGATATTTTATAGTCCACTTGTGATTAATAATGTTCATTTCTGATATTTTTCAGCATACTTGATCGATAAAATCAAAATCAAAGGCTATTATGTATTCAAACTGACTGAAGAAAAATCTAGACCCAGATTTGGATTCTTCACATCTGATTTCAAAGCTAAATCCTCAATCCAGTTTTACAACGAACTGATCAGCAACAATGGCTTCCCTTCTGAGAACAGCAGTCCTAGATGCAGTCAGACTCAAAGAAATACAGAGTGTATTGTCTGCTTCCTTCTTGTGCAGAAGAAACCGCTGATATTCTTTGGATGTTGTTTCTTCTCCACCCTGGTTCTACTTTTATCAATTATCGTTCTTCATAAGCGAAAGAGAAGAAAATTTTGGAAAGCAAAGAACTTACAACACATACCATTAAAAAAAGGCCATGAGAGCTCTTAGTTAAGCTGATCCTACAATATTTCTGTCTGCATGATGTAAAAGTTTAAAAATTCACTCCAGTTCCATATACTGGTAACTTACAGAAGATACGCCTATATTGTAGAAAAACGACAGTTTTGAGATATTAGTGATAGCCAAGGTAATGACAATAGATGTCTCCACTGTGTGGTTCAAATTTTCCCTTATGTGTTAACTTCAATGAATTTAGTTCTTGGATCTAAGGTAAAGGCTTCCCTAGAAGGTAAGGTATGAGGATTATCTGATACATTGCTTCATGGAGTTTGATGAGCTGTTTCCTATCATTACTCTACAGTTTTTTTCTACTAATACCAATAGCTTCTTATGATAAAAGAAATTGTTTTGAAAATAGTGCAACTTTGTTAAGACTCCATACCAGAGATTTAACTCAACACGGGATAGTCAGTGATAAATTCTGTCACTTCTAACAAGGTGCTTTCCCCTTTGGTCAGGGTGTTTCTCAAATGCAAAGAAAAAATAGGGTAAATAGTGCTTGTCTATAGCCAGTTACAGTATAGACTAGCACATCAATCCCTTAGTTTTTCTCAATAAAAATTAAATTAAGCACTCACAAAACATCTAATCTTGTGAGGTCTTTTCCAGATGATTTTTAAAAAATAACATTTAATTTCCAAAACTCATCTCATGTTAAAGATCAGATGACTAACATTAAAGAGAGCTAGACCCAACTGCCTGTGATGACAGGGAAGTCACTCAACCTCACCGTACACATACAGCAACTTCTTTAGACAAACTGACATTATTCTTCACTTGAATTTTCTGAGGTGACAAGATGTAGCATACTTAGGAAAACTAAAACATTCTAAAAAGACGAAAAGTTTTAAATTATCAAGTTACCAAGGGACCATTTATCCCATAAGACTTGCTCTCTCCCCTGAAGTGCTTCACTGTTCTGACACATGCACACAGAGACCTCTCAAGGGGTAGACTGCAGCCATATCTGGACCTCTCAACCGTGTCTCTTTGGACACAATTCAGAATGTTGGTGGTCTGCATGAGTTGACACTATTCTTACACTGCAACTTTTTTTTTTTTTTTTTTTTTGCAGTACGCGGGCCTCTCACTGTTGTGGCCTCTCCCGTTGCGGAGCACAAGCTCCGGACGCGCAGGCTCAGCGGCCATGGCTCACAGGCCCAGCCGCTCCGCAGCATGTGGGATCTTCCCGGACCGGGGCACGAACCCGCGTCCCCTGCATCGGCAGGCGGACTCCCAACCACTGCGCCACCAAGGAAGCCCTACACTGCAACTTTTGAAACTAGGATTAAGTAAATTCTTAGACCTGAATTTGCAGTTTGACTTTCTTGAACTCTATGCTTAATATTCATTCACTGTATTCTCAATGTTGGAAGAAAACCTGAATCTAAACCCATTTTTTTTTTTTTTTCTTTTTGCGGTATGCGGGCCTCTCACTGTTGTGGCCTCTCCCGTTGCGGAGCACAGGCTCCGGATGCGCAGGCCCAGCGGCCATGGCTCACGGGCCCAGCCGCTCCGCGGCATATGGGATCCTCCCAGACCGGGGCACGAACCCGTATCCCCTGCATCGGCAGGCGGACTCTCAACCACTGCGCCACCAGGGAGGCCCCTAAACCCATTTTTATACACATTCTTTCTTTAGGTGAGTCAGTATTTAAATAACTAACCATTGTCTACTCTCCTGGAATTTTGACTTTAAGAGTCAAAGGAGGGACCTCCCTGGTGGTGCAGTGGTGAAGAATCCACCTGCCAATGCAGGGGACACAGGCTCAAGCCCTGGTCTGGGAAGATCCCACATGCTGCAGAGCAACTAAGCCCGTGTGCCACAACTACTGAGCCTGCCTTCTAAAGCCCGCGTGCCTAGAGCCTGTGCTCCGCAACAAGAGAAGCCACTGCAATGAGAAGCCCCTGCTTGCCACAACTAGAGAAAGCCCGTGCACAACAAAGACCCAACGCAGCCAAAAAATAAATTAATTTTAAAAAAAGGAGCAAACACTCATTAAAAAAAAAAAAAAAAAACGAAGACCAAACGCAGCCCAAAATAAGTAAATATAAATAAATAAATCTAAAAAAAAAGTCAAAGGAAAGCTCTTACTTCCTACATAACTGAGATACTAATTGGTAACAGCATTACGTTTCAAAGATACAAATAACTGGTCAATTCAAACAAATGCAAAAGTGATGAGACATCAATTTGCTATCTCTGGCTGGCCAAACTCAAATAGTAAAATTTGGCAGATGTGTTCTTCTATATTCTCCTTGCTCCAACTGCACCCCTCCTTCAAACTTAGCAGATTTTAGGTTATGCTTTCCAAGGAATTTTTTGTATTTTCTTTTTGAGAACCACTTAGTTATTGGGCTTGAGGCTATACACAATTACTAGTCAATTATTTTAATTTTATGGATTATCAGTTGAGCAATTCATCAACTCTTTAACCTCTAACGTCCAAGGTTTTGAAAAACAAATGCATATCCAGTCATAGGAATAACAAAGCTTTAGAATTAAGATCTTGCTTTTATGGTCCCTACTTTGTGTTTTGACTAAAGTATCTTGTATTGTTTGTAACTCCACTAAACAGCATTATTTTGTCTTTACATTTAGTGCTTAAGACTTATGACCCCCTTTTTTAAACTTGTTGCCTTGCCATAAATTCTTGCAAATAGTAAAGTCCCTAACCCAATGCTTACCTCCTTCCCTTTTTTTTTGCCACTTGGTAATTATTTTACTTTTGGCCACACCATATGGGAATTAGTTCCCCAACCAGGGATCAAACCCACCACCCCCTGAAGTGGAAGTGCAGTCTTAACCACTGGTTTAAGCCACCATCCTAGGTAAACATTTAAATCTGGCTCATGATCAATTATATTTACTATTCAGGTTTTTCTTAAACTCATTTTAAAATCATAAAGGGTCAATTAGGAACTGTTGATAGCTTTTGACAGGGTAAGATCTTTAAATTTAAGCTTTTCTGAGACTTGGAAGAAAATCATCTTAAAATGTAGCTTGTGTTACTTTATATATTGTTACATTACTGTTGTATTCAATGTAACAAACCTTTCACTAAAAAGTCTGATATATATGGAAATATCACAACTATGGTGTTTAAAGAGCCTCTGGAAAATGAGGTCAGTACATTGTGACTAGGGGTTTAATCCTCGATGTAATTTATTCCAAATAAACTGGTTTATGCTGATTATTTATATTCAACTAACAATCTGGTCAGTTTTAAGAACTGTGGAATGTGAATGGGTTTGGTGTTGTAACTGGGTTCTGCCCCAACAATGCCTCCCCCATCCTCCCAAACTGTGTGCCAACTGGGTAACTTACTCCTGAGTATGTTTTCTGATTATACAACATGGACTCCTACACCTCAAAATTGAAAAAACACACACGTGCTTATCCATAGTAAACAGAAAACGTGGAGGTCTTCCCTGGGGAGAACTAGACTTTCATTTACCACACCCAAGTTACTGAATGGAAATAACTCCTTAGCTACAACCAGACTGCAATAGTTATGCTGTGAAGGTCTCACACCACCCACTTCACTCTTGGAGAGCATCACACTTACTCCCACAGCTGCTACTACTGCCTATATGCTGACACCCTTCAACAGTAACACCTCTCTATCCCTCTGCAATATTGCCACTTGGAGATTACTTTCCTCAACCCTCAAATTCTGTCAACACCTTCCAAAACATCTTTCTAGTCCCATTACTATTACTGAATCTGCATAACTTGAATCTCCCTGGCAATCTGGGAACCATTCACTCAGCAAACAACTAAATGCCAGACATTTTTCCAGGTTCTTTACTTGGAATATCCCAGTGTAGAAAAGACCACATCCTCATGAAGGTCAGACTCCAGCAGGAAAAAAGCATACAATCAATACACAACAAAGTAAACTATTAATATTACATTATAAATACTATGGACAAGAACAAGTGAAGCAGGGTAAGGGTATGCTAGGATGGACATGAGGAATGAGCACAATTAATAGGATGGTCAACGTAGGCTTCACTGAAAACACTGGACTATAGACTTGAAGATAACCTGTCACTCCAAAGGGAAAGACAACTTGAAGGCTTTAAGGCAGTGGTATGGAGGAGCAGGAAGGTCAGCTCAGTCAGTGTGGTCAGAAAGGTTACGAGGGAGTTTGAAAAATGCATTCTGGCTACTGCTGAGAACAGATGGGGGAGGGAGGAGCAAGGGTGGATCAGTTTAAAAGGTTTTGGCTTCATCTTCTAATAGTGAAAAATTTCAAAACATTCTGCAAATAGGAATAGTATAATGAATCCCCATCATTCAGCTTCAACAAATATCAATGTATTGAAACCCTAGACCTAGAACCCCAATGCCTACCCCAAACTTCACCTAAAATATTTCAAAGCAAAACTTGCATTTACAATTTCATCCATTTCTTAAATACTTAACCATTGTTATCAAACCAAAGATTAACTCAATATAAAAATTCATTTCATTTATCTAAATGAAGATCTTCTAAGATCCTTATGTTCCAAATGGGTTTTATTTTTCCTTGCTTAGTCCCTGAACATACCTTACTTTGAAGGCACAGCCCACAGATTTTTCTAACAGACTAGACACACAGGATGTTAGAGAAATCAAACTTGAATGTTAAGTTTTGCCTGAGAAATCATGAAGTTGGAGTTTCTATCAAGGAAGAGATTTAGAGGCGATCCTATTGAGTTAAGATAATCTAGTATGGTAGTGTATCTAAAGCATGACACATGGAATGAAGAGACTATGGAAGGGTTATAAGTTTTTTTTTAGATATCAAGGACTAGGACATAGGAGTAAATGGCTGAAATTATGCTAAAACAGAGAACCTTGGGCCACAGCAACCATGTTTATCATGAATATAAATTAACTCTATCTTCTAATTCTTACTAAGACTGTATCACTAATCAGCTGCTTTTTCACACACAGTTACTGTGACTCAGGCACTTGCCCTCACAAATATTCAAATTCGTGCCTCTGCGAAATTACACATACCTTCAGGACATCTCCCAAAGTTCTTCATCCAATAATGAACAACCACAGTGTCGCCAGTCACTGGTACCCATATTCCTCTTGCCTGAAATACCCTTGCTATTCCTTCAAACCACTTCTCCCATTAAGTCTTACTAAAAAAACCCTCCTATTCCTTCTGTTATTGTCCTTAGCACACTAGAATTTACCTAGCTGCTTACTGGCCAAATAGTTGGAAAGGATAATCAATTTAAGAAAAAGTCCCAAGTCAAAAGAGCTTTTATTCATTTTTAAAATATTACATGAGCCTGGCCTCTTGCAGTTTCTGTAACTGGATCACTGTAAAAAGAAATGAAAATGTCAGTAAATCTCCATCAATATCCTTGCCCAGAAAAGTTCTACTCTGAATCATCTCAAACATACTTTAAGATTATGACTTACTGGTTCATAGTAAAAATGTGTCAATTCTATCTCTTATTCTGCCAAATTTACTGTTCCAGAATGCAGCTCTCCATTTTCTACCTTTGCTACACCTCCAGTTTAAGTCTCTTAATCAATTAAGACCCCCAACTAAAGCAGTTAATGAAATTTATATGGACATTACAAGAACCTACCTCAGATCTTATTCATCAGCCTGCTGAACTGTTCCTTTTTCAGAAACATAGATACCATCCAAAAATTTTCTGATATCCTTATTTTTAACTGTTGTGGCTTGCTGAATCAAAGCAGCTGTAAGAGTGAGAAAGATAAGGCAATTATTTTATCAGCCAAACCCAAATCATAAGTATTTTATTATATGCTATATACTTAAAACCCAAGTATCCTTGGGATAGTTTATTAGAGTCCCACAATTAAAAAAAACTCACCAATCTTTTTGTCTATCTCATTGTTTTGCTTTCTCTCTCCTTCCCCGCAATTTTTTTTATTTACAGTTACTTATGTTTGATTGCTCTATTAGAGGTATAACAAATTAAACTTGAGTCTTTTTGTCCCTATTAATATCCAATGTACTTAAGAGTCTTTTCTTTTGTGCCTTCACATGTCTAATTGTTTTTCTGTACAGAGTTCCTAGGTCTGTTTTTAATTGACTGACCAGTGTCTTTACAAACTCCCCATGGAACACTGTAAGTAAAATAAACGGATGAAAAAAAAAGAAAAAAGCTCACTAAAAGAACATATACCATGTATTCAACTACAAGATTTAGGTAAGATTTTATGGGTTCAATCAGGCACAGTAAACACACAAACCTGAATTTGACACAAGTTCAATGTCATTTCCTTCAAGAATCAACTCATCTTTCTGGGCTTGAGATACTGAACAAGCAACACCTAAAAAGGTAAGAGAGCATGTGCATAGTGTCAACATAAGATTTGTAGCATATTTAAAATATTTAAATTAAGTAGCAATTTATTCCATTTAAAATTCCACACACCAAAAGAAATTGTTTTGTAAAAGAATCTGTATTATCTGGGCCAATCTTGTATTCCTGCTTGAATGAATCTGTCCCAGACTGATTATAGACTCCGATTCAATTAAGGAGTACAAGAAAAAGGTATTCAGCTAGGATTTAGCTGTACAAAGATTTGTATCCAGTCTTACTTCTATTGTATATTTGGTATCCCTTAAAGCTCATTTTTCACCTAAGGGCTCTCATTAAGTATTGCTGACCATAGCAACTATCATGTAATATTATTGTAGAGCCATTAATTGGTACAATCCCTTCTTCCCACACCCCCAATTCAACGGCATCAAAAAGCATCGAGAGCACTAAGTTTTAAAACTTTCTAATGCTTCGGTGTTAACTATGCATCAGACAAGAACTATTTTTAAAACGCATTTCAATTTGAAGTCATTTAATCATGAGATGTTCCCAATTTTCCAGATGAGTAAAATGAGCTACATAGAGGTAATCTGCCCAAGGTTGCCAGTGAGAGCTGAGACTTGAAACTAGGAAATCTAGGTATTAACCTCTATTCAAATGGTCTTTTTTTGGATTTCACTTTGCAAAACCAATCAAAGCTCCCATGGCCTGCAAACTACCCCAAATGCAAGTCTTCAGGAACCACAACTGGTATAAATATGATACAAAGCCATAATCAAACTGGATAATTCTGAAATAAATCTGGTCTTATTTTTAGTTAACCCAAAATACCAGCCTTCACAAGTAGAAAGAAAATTTCTAAACCATACCTGGCCTCATCCGAACCCTGCGGATGTATTTTTCACCCAAAAAATTTCGGATTTCAACAAGAGAACCATTCTCCTGAATAACAACGTTGATGGGGAAGTGAGCATACACAGACCTCATCTTGTAACGGAAGCCCTAGGTTAAATAAACAAACTATTAGCAATGCTGAGAAATTTGAAAGATAGGATTTCCAGTTTTTCTCTGAAAACCAAGTAAGAGTTGCCCTTTTATAGGGAACATTTACATATTTCTCAAGGCTGTCTCCCTCCCTGCACCTAGAAAAAGATGACCAAATCTCTAGAAATTACCAATGGAGACTTTAGAGGAAAATTTCCTCCTTCCTGACAAAAGAAACTGAAACAGTTCTCACGCAGCACTCATTGTCAAGGTTTTGTAAAATGTATCACCTATACCAAGCCTTACAACAATTTTACATACAAACATGTGTTTGTGTCTCCTCACTGGACTGTGAAGCTCCTTAAGGAAGCATGTATTTTACCACCTGCTATGCCCACAGTAAACAATGCTAGTTTCCCAGTAAAGGAGAACCCCAAAGCCCTTCATCTTGGACATCAAGCTAACATACTGAGTTACTAAGGTACGCCAGATCGCAAGAACTGATGACACCAAGACAGGCCTCCCGCCCTCAAGGAACCTAACCTGGTATGTTTTTAAGGAAATGGACAGGGAGCTCAGAAATTAGACCCACCTTTTTCTATCCCTAAAAGAGGTCCTGGTGGTGACAAGCATAAAATAAGAAACCAAAGCCTACCCTGTATGTTACATTTTTTATGTAAAAAAAAATGCACCCCAAAGGTGAGTCCTATTTTGTGTGGAAAAAACACCATCAGCATACTGTGAAGACCATCTGGTCTTTACTCTTATCTATCACTCAATCTTTACTCACATCACTTAATCCTAAGACCCAGGAATGCCTATTAAACACATTTGCCAAGATCACTTTTTCCCAAGTACTTAATAAGTACACATAACTCACTAAGTTACATGCATAATCTATTCTCTGCGGCAGACATTTATGTTGCATACATAAGTCACAGCTGAGAAACCTCCCCTTCCAAAACAAAGTAGTCTGGTTAACCTGCTTACCAGTGTAACACCCTTGATCATGTTCTGTACATGACTACAGATAGTGCGAACAGTGGCCAGTTCCTTCCTATTCCCCCACCATTTGTCAACCCGGAGCTGTAACAGAACAAAAACTTTAGAAAATTCTTTCCAGTAGTAAGTAGGCTTGGAAAAAAGTCCATTTATGCACAGTAAGTACTCTAGATTCTAGTATTTGCCCAAATTAAAGCACACGATTTTCAAGGAAAAATTAAACCACAAAGCCCTCAATTAACATTTTCGTTACTGTACATTACAGGTACACTACTACTTCACAAAGGAATGACAACCCAGAACACACGTTTTGTACAAGCTACATCAAACTTCACTCCTGGAAAACTAAAATACCAGGTTTAAAAGACCTACTTCTGCGTTCCTAAGATTCTTACAAAACAATCAGAAGAAAAATAAACTTAACTTGTAACAGCATTAACACCTGATACGAATGACAACTACTAGTACTGATCTTTTATAACCCACTCTGTTCAGAATCTCGTTTTCCAATTTCACTGAAGCAACAACACCGAAACTAGTTACGCTTCTGGACACCAAATTTTAAGTTAAAACACTTAAAAATTCCATAATTTTAAAAGCAACCCAATTTGATGCTCTTAAATCACAACCTTCCAAACAAGTAACTGAAGTGTCAAAAAACAAGAACAAAAACTCACCCTCTTCTTTTTCTTCCCAAGGAGACTGAGTTCTACATTGATGTGATTGAAGTCCCTCCGCAGGGTGCCTCTGGGGCCCTTCACAATAACTGTGCGTCCCTTCAGAGTAATGTCGACTAGGAGAGAACATATTCGTGAGGCCTCGGAACAAGGTATAGAGCATGTAGTAAAGATGTAAGAAAAATGCAAGTACCAAGTCTCGTACCATTTTCTGGAATGTCGACAGTCTGATTGCTGAGAATGGTCTTCATTCTGAAACACAAACACTTGGGGTAAGAAGGCCGCAGAGGACCTGTTTTCGACCAAACTACGATGCACGGAGCTCCACTCCTACCGGAGACCGCAGGCAAAAATCCCGGGAAGGATACGGGAGGACCAGCACGGAGAACGGCCCCCACTACGCCCTGGCCTGGAAGGAGCAGCTCCTCGGCGGATGTTATAAGCCCAACGGGCCAACTCCCGCTCATTGCAACCCTGGGACTCCCCATCAAGCCGGCGCCATCCCGGCAAAGCTGAGGAGCGGGAGTAGGCCTAAAAGCCCAGCACAAGGCTCGAATCCCATCGCCACCAAATTCATACGGCGTTCGCCGCGTGGGGAGACAACCAAAATAAGATTTCCGAGGGCCAGACTCGCGCCGCTCGCTTTCCCTGAGCCGATGGCTTCAGATTCCCAAGGCCCACCGATTACAGTAACCAAACTCACCTCGCAGTAGATGCGGCAAAGAGAGAGCGTCTTTCGTCATCACGCTCTTATAGGCCGTAAGAGTACTGCGTATGGCGTCATAAGCGCGCGACGCTACTAGGCTAAAGCAGCCAATCGCGGAGCAGCGCAGGTTCCGCAGGGTCAGGTGTGGCTCGGGTAGTCGGTCGTAAATCGAATGACGGTTTTTCCATCTTTCTTTTCCCGGGAATTAGTGGTCGCTCGGCCCTGCTAGAAAAAAAAGAGAGGGATGTCTCTACGCTGCAGGGGCGTGGTCCGCACCGTGGGCCCCCGGGTGAGCTGCGGGGCGAGCAGGGTGCGGGCGTGGGGTGGAGGGGGCTCCCATCCCTTAAGAGCGCCCAATAATGCCAGCACTTACTGAGTGTTTAATTCGAGCCAGGTACTGTTCTAAACATTTTTCTTGTGGTATCTCATTTAATTCTTCCGACACCCCCACGAGGTTAAGTCTCTGGTACTGGTTTGTTTGTAGGTCTCTCTGGCTGGCACTGAGAGCTTTTTTTCTGCGTATCAGTGATTTGTACTTTGTATTTATTGGAGCGTTATAGGAGCACTGCGGTGAGCACTCCAGATTACTACTTTGTGTTGAGCTCTTGTGTACTAGACACCAGTTTGGGCAATTAGAACCCAAATCTATGCTCTAGACTCGAGCGGGAGACCTGGGCAAGTACAATAGCAATCGTGCAGCATTAATAGGCACTGTATATATATATTTTTAATTCTTGAAGGTTCTTTTGCTTTATAAGTACTGACTCTTGAATTTTATAGTGTTTTGGCTGTCTTGTCCGTGTGTGTTCAGATCTAGAAGCCAATAGCTTCTTATGGTCAAATACATATTGAGTGACTTCCTTCTTTAAACACAGAATGTAACCTAGAAAATTAAAGCATTAGGTTTGGTTTCCCTTCTTCAAGTTCTGTGAAACTAGTTGAGCACTTACCTCTACGTTTTAACACGTATGCTTCTCCAAAGTGCAAAGCAGAGAGATTTACTTCAAATTTCATTTAAACGTCCTTGACTCAAGTCAGGAATAGAAAATTCAAAGCTGTAGCGTCTTCTCACTTACTGCAATTTAAACCTGAAAAACAGACTTTTAGTACCTAAATGGGTTACATGAAAAGTGTGGCATGTTAGCCAGTTCCAATGGTTTCCAAATCTATTCTAAATCCAGCAGGAAATGGTCAGCTCCCATTCTCCTTTAGGTTTAGTTTGTTCCCCTTGGGTCCTCCTTAATCTTAGATTCTCAGCTCCTACACAGAGCTTGTAAATAGTTTGACATAATTTCTGACTCAGTTCTCTGGGCTTTACCCTTCCTTTTAGGTATTAAAATAGGTTAAAACTAAGTTATTCCAAACCCCACTAAATAAATGTCATAATGAACCCTTTGTTTAGGTATTTGGAAGATATTTATGCAGTCCAGTCAGAGAAGTAAGTTCCTTGCCAGATAAAAAAAAGAAATTTTTACAGAATGGACCAGACCTTCAAGATTTTGTATCTGGTGATCTAGCAGACAAGAGCACCTGGGATGAATATAAAGGAGACTTAAAACGTCAGAAAGGAGAAAGGTAATTGAAAATTTGAGGTAATTTTAATGTCCCATTTCTTCATAGTGCATCATTTTCAGATATAACCAAGTCCTAGGATATATTTTTAATCAGCTTGTTAAATTTAGCTAAAAATCATTAGAAAGAAGTGATAACAAACATAGAATAGGTGAATAGGTGAGATTGTTGGAATCTATTTCTTTTCTCTCTGCCCTCTGACAGTTTTTCTGCAACCTTCCTAGGACTTAGCCATCCTACACCACCATCTCCCATTTTCCATCCAGAAATAAATTTCTTCAGAGAGCAAAGATTATCACCTTGTTACTAGTCTATTACACTTTAAAGTTTTTCATTGTTACTGGGTGTCGGTGATCTAACTTGTTGCTTCGCCTAGTCAATGTACATATGATCTATGGATAGCATGCCTTAGTTTAAAAGAATTGTAAGGGAATTTAGTGCAGAGAGCAAATTGTATTGGGAGATAGTTTACCTAGCAACTTCTAGATCACAAGTGGGTGGAAGTCAAAGGGAACCTGAGGAAATGTAGTCTTCACTCCAAATTTTAGATTTTTTTCCACTTAATAACTATCAAAATCTAGAATGTAGAGTAGAAAGTTCACTTGTGGGGTCTCTCCTTAATCTGAACAAATATAGAACTTTTTGTCAGTATTATTTTTTAGGGAATGAGATGTTCAAAAGCTTCTTCATTTTTTTAGTGGGATGGTGTTACTCTGTGCCTTTGCAAGAGTAGACATGAGCACAGTGCCCTGCTAGACACAGTTATAGATGTTTTCTAAAGTGGTTTGAGCAAATCTAAATTTCATTCTCTGTTATTACTCCTATGGCAGAATTTAAAAGAGTTAATCCAGGATTATGGGGGGAAAATTCCTAACTAGGAATTGTAATAGAGCAGAGTAACTTCAAAGCTGTGTGATTATTTGGGAACATACTTGTTAATGTATAGTTATATTTGGCTTTCCTCAGGTTAAGACTACCTCCATGGCTAAAGACAGAGATTCCCATGGGGAAAAATTACAATAAACTGAAAAATACATTGCGGAATTTAAATCTTCACACAGTAAGTTATCAGAGGGTTAAATATCCCTCTTTACCAGAAGCCGTAATTTTTCCATATATATATAACTTAAAAATTAATAAAATACATATCAAAAATAGCAAGGAAAGTAAATAAAGATGTTTAGTGATACATTACTCTCAGTAATGGAAATACATTTAAAGATTATTTTCCCTGCAAAAGAAACAAAAAGTAATTGTATTTTTTAAACTTTCATTTAATAGTGCAAACAAAAATATTTTTTTCTGCAATTTCGGGAATGAGGGTTTTTGTGTGTTTTATATTACAAATTAAGTACATGCTTGTTGGAAAGGGTATATTAAATGTGAAGCATCCTATATGCAATCTCAAATGTTTAACTGTTACACCACTTTAACTGTTCAACATATACCCTTGCAGACCTTTGTATTTGCACATGTAAAATATATACATTCATATAGGTTTTTTTTTTTTTTGGTTTTTTTAAATTTACTTACTTATTTATTTATTTATTTATGGCTGCGTTGGGTCTCCGCTTCTACGTGTGGGCTTTCTCTACTTGTGGCGAGCAGGGGCTCCTCTTCGTTGTGGTGCGCGGGCTTCTCATTGCAGTGGCGGGGTTCGGGGCTCTAGGCGCCCGGGCTCAGTAGTTGTTGCGCACGGGCTCAGTTGCTCCGCGGCATGTGGGATCTTCCAGGACCAGGGCTCGAACCCGTGTCCCCTGCATTGGCAGGCAGATTCTTAACCACTGCGCCACCAGGGAAGTTCCTTCATATAGTTGTTTTTTGTTTTTGTTTTTGTTTTGCGGTACACGGGCCTCTCACTGTTGTGGCCTCTCCCGTTGCGGAGCACAGGCTCCGGACGTGCAGGCTCAGTGGCCATGGCTCACGGGCCCAGCCGCTCCGTGGCATGTGGGATCTTCCCGGACCGGGGCACGAACCCGTGTCCCCTGCATCGGCAGGCAGACTCTCAACAACTGCTCCACCAGGGAAGCCCCCTTCATATAGTTTTTAATTTAAAAATGGAATCCTAATATCTATATACTTTGACAGTTTTAACAGCATTTTTGAATAGTGAATTTCTTCATAAATAGGCTGTGAAGAATGGATAGTGTAAACATGCCTGATGACTAATTTGCTCAACTGGTAAGTATTTTCAACCTGACTGTATTCAGTTCCCTTTTACCCACAGGTGTGTGAGGAAGCTCGATGTCCCAATATTGGAGAGTGTTGGGGGGGTGGAGAACATGCCACTGCCACTGCCACAATCATGGTAAGCCCAGCCTCAAATTCTAAAGTCTAGAGACTGAAAGGAAACGTTTTGTGTCTTTCTCCTACAAATGTACTTTATGAATCTCTGATCAGATTTCTTGTTACATATGAGTTTATGAGAAATGTGGGAAAAAACCCAACAGAATAATCCAGCCTGTTATGATCTCACCCTTCTCTGAATAAGTCTATTATTGATTCTTCCATCTACCTGATGGTTAATCATGTGCTGCCTTGAGAAATCTCTTCTATTAATTTTTGGAAATGTTCTTCATGTTGGCTTAACTTGTTATTCATTTTGCCCCTTAAATAATAAGCATTTATTTTTCTCCCTCATGGGACTTTCAGTTGGCCCGTGTTCATCTGTTCTTGACTGGGCTAAGTTGGACTCCAGGAAGTTAGGCTGGGTTCAGGTCTGCTCTAGAGAGCTTTATTCATGGACCGGTGGCTTTCCAAGGCATATTCTTATCATGGAGGATGGAAGGAGCACAAGAGGGCAAGCCAACCATTCATGCACATTTGAGGCTTCTGCTTCGTCATGGCTGCTGTCATTCTATTGGCCAAAATAAGCCACGTGGCCAAGCCAAGCATGAGTGGGAGTAGAGACATAACTTCCTCCCCAAGTAGGCAGGCCCTGCAAGTTACATGGCAGTGGCTGAGATGTATAATCTTAATATGATAGAGTAAGAAATGGGATTAACAATGCAATCTACCATATTATTTATACAGAGGATTTTGGAGATTGAAGTATTGGGTTAAATATAAATTATGTGCAACTGAAAGTTCATACTTGTCTGGGGAATGTCTGATAAACTGTTGAGTTATATCAGCAAGAGACTATTTAGACGAGGAGCTGGGGATTCTTATGAGATAGAGCTCCTTCTGGAATAATACAGAGCCAACCAGAGAGCTTATCTAAGTTATGCAATGTCAACTCTTGAAGGAAGGAGTGATTCTGAATACTCCATGATGGAACTCTGGTTTTATCCCTTGCCTTTCCTTTTCTTTAGTTTTACCATATATGTTTGTATTCCTTAACTGTATTGTTTAGCTTTGAATGTTTTAAATTTCTTAAAAACAGAATCGAAGTTTATACATTCATTGCAGTTTTATTCCCTTAACATTACATTCTCTAAGTCATCTGTTTATTTGATTTAAATTGTAACATCTCTATTCTAGTTGATGGGTGACACATGTACAAGAGGTTGTAGATTTTGTTCCGTTAAGACTGCAAGAAATCCACCTCCACTGGATGTCAATGAGCCCTACAATACTGCAAAGGCAATTGCCGAGTGGGGTCTGGATTATGTAGTCCTGACGTCTGTGGATCGAGATGGTTAGTGCATCATCATTACCTCTTCCAGAAATTGGCTCTTATTAAGTTATGACATCATCTTAAGCAGTGGACTCTTGTTTTTAGATATGCCTGATGGAGGAGCTGAGCACTTTGCAAAGACTGTGTCTTGCTTAAAGGAAAGGTACTTACTTGTGTTTGCATTTGCTTGTGTAATTTAAGGACTTTTGTTGATCCATGTAAATTCAGTTTATTTTAGGTCTTTACCTTAAAGCAGTGGTTATTAACCTTTTGTGGGGATTATAAACCTGTCTCATAATCTGCTGGAAATTATGTGGTCTTTTCTCCGGAAAAGTCATATTCAAACAGATACACGTTCGCAGAAATTTTAGGGATGTAGGGACACAAACTTATTCATGGACCTTTAGTCCATAGAACCCCTCCTTCATATTTGAGTATCAGTTTAAACTTTGAGTAATTTTATGAGAAGTATAAAACTAGTCTTCCTGGCACTGATTTAAATAAACCATCATCTAGAAGAAGTTAGGATGAGATAAACTCCCACACTGTTAAAATATGTAATCTTGATATAAATTTTATCACTATTGATATGCCCTGGGAATTTTACCCATAACTCACATTTTATTAACATGTAAATTCTATGTATTTAAAAAGCATTTAAAAAGGAGTTTGTTTCTTTTTAATTTATTTATTTATTTTATTTATTTTTGGCTGCATTGGGTCTTCATTGCTGCACGGGCTTTCTCTAGTCGTGGCGAGCGGGGGCTACTCTTCATTGCGGTGCGTGGGCTTCTCATTGCGGTGGCTCCTCTTGTTGCGGAGCACGGGCTCTAGGTGCGCGGGCTTCAGTAGTTGTGGCACACAGGCTCAGTAGTTGTGGCTCACGGGCTCTAGAGCGCAGGCTCAGTAGTTGTGGTGCACGGGCTTAGCTGCTCCACGGCATGTGGAATCTTCCTGGACCAGGGCTCGAACCCATGTCCCCTGCATTGGCAGGCGGATTCTTAACCACTGCGCCACCAGGGAAGCCCTATGCTTATCTTCTACAGCTCAGTACTAGTCTAGCACCCTCAGTAAATGTTTTTTCAGTGATTCCCCCAATATTTTCTATTTTATTTTTTTATAGTTCATTTAAAAAAAGTTTTGTTTGCCACCCCCAAAATTGATCTCACAAACTACTAATGAGTCTCAACTTGCAGTTAAAAAAACAGTGAGTTATAAGATGTGTTCTTTGAACATCTCTTGTATCCATGGGAGAGTGTGTATGTGGTCCTTTCTACATCTGTTCTCGCATGAAACAGCTCCAAAAAAACTTTGCAGTTGGGTTTGTGAAAAAGTTTTAGTTTCCCAGTCATTTCTACTACTTGTCAAAGGGAACAGCTTTATGACCTAGTTCATATTTTAATGCTTGAATGCATAAATATAGCCAGAATATAAATAGGAGGATTAATGTTTAGCTTGTATTTCATTTAAGCAAAGCTCATGACTCAGCAACTCAGAAGATAGTTTTTAAAGGTCAGAGCACTTGTGAAATATTTGTCTAGAGGACGGGAGGAGAATTCATGAATTTTAAAAGAATGCAAAATTAAAGGAATTAATATTTGCATTCACATAAGAGATATCCCAATTTATTTTCTAAAAAAAATACAAAGGTTATTTTATATTTAATGTTTTATATTTGTATTTTAATTCCTTTAAACAATTTTTAAATACCTACTTAATTAAAATTCTATATAATCCCAAAATTTATTCTGATCATTATTTACATGCAGATGTGTTTAAACCACAGTGTGCATATTATTTGATGTTATAGATTTGTTTGTTTTTTTGGGGGGTTTTTTTGTTTGTTTTTCATTTAACAGTTCATATATAAACATTTGTGTGTTCTTGCTATTCTTGGCAAGGTTCTAAAGCTTACCATGTTGAAACTGATACTGAATGAGTACTGGTGACTTCTATTTTGAGCAACAGTTATGTCAGTTCTTTTCCTCAGTTTGATACTTATCTCTTTTTCACCCTAGGAATCCAAAAATCCTTGTGGAATGTCTCACCCCTGATTTCCGAGGAGATCTTAAAGCAATAGAAAAAGTTGCTCTGTCAGGATTAGATGTGTATGCACATAATGTAGAAACAGTTCCAGAATTACAGAGGTGATTTCATATACAGAGTAATGTTGGGAAGTTTGGAGGGTCAGAATCTGCTATATTTTCTCACTTGTTTCAGGGGAGAACTTTGTAATTTGCTTTTATAAAGTGAACTCTTTTTAAACAAAAACAACATATGTCTACTGCAGAAAAATTTAAAAATGTAGCCAACAAAAAGAGTGTAAACATCACCCATAATATTTCCACCTAGTAGTATCAATTACTAACATCTAAGTGTAATATATATACTTATATATTTATATATGTGTATATATGTCTTGGTACACACACACATAATCAGCATCTTTTTTTTCTTTCTTTTTGTTTTTGTAAAGTATCATTGCAGGTGCCAATGAGCTGTTTTTTTCAAAGAACAGTTTTCAAAAAAAAACTTACTGAAGAGCAATTGCTTTGATTGTAGTTATAAAAAAAGACTTTTAACCATCCATTTGGCAATAATATATGCAGTAAATGATGCTGAAGAAAAACCTAGTACACTCAGATGTATTTCAAATCTCTTTTAAAAAGTAGATACTATGCTGTCTTACTTTTCCTAATAATTTTAGTAGTTAGGAATAATTACAGATTGTTATTCTGCATCAATAAGTACATTCATATTTCAGAAAAATGAAAAAATTTGGGCAAGATTAATAATTCATTTTCATTATTTTAGTAAAGCATTTGATAGTGATTTTATTAGGTTCTACACATTATTCTGTGTTAAAGAAAGAAGTAGGATAAACAATAACCAGGATTTCCACTAAATTATAAATATATTAGGGAGCATGACTTGAATTCAGTGGAGAAATAACTTCCAAAAAGTAATTCCCTTATTATCAAGTGTGTGTGTGTGTGTGTGTGTGTGTGTGTTTTAATATTTATTTATTTATCTTGGCTGTGCCTGGTCTTAGTTGCTGCATGAGGGGTCTTCATTGCGGCATGCATGTGGGATCTAGTTCCCCGACCGGGGATCAAACTTGGGCCCCCTGCATGGGGAGTATGGAGTCCTACCCACTGGACCACCAGAGAAGTCGCAGTGATTATTTTTAAATTCATTAATTTGTTTCCTCTGTTCCCTGTGAACTGGTCACTGATTAAAAACAACAACCATAACAACAAATCAATTACACAAAATAAAGGTACATTAGAATTCAAATGAAGGCTGATTTAACATCACCAACTTTGTGTCCTTTGGGCCTTATCCATTTAAGCCATGGTGGTTTAGCCCCTGTTGAAGTCTAGCACACAGCCTGTTCCAACCCTGTCATATCTCATGATACCACCACCAGTGGGTGCCAGTTTCTCTGTTTTCATTTAAAAAACATTATCCGGGACTTCCTGGTGGTACAGTGGTTAAGAATCCACTTACCAATGCAGGGGACACGTGTTCAAGCCCTGGTCCCAGAAGATACAACATGGCTGCGGAGCAACTAAGCCCGTGCGCCACAACTACTGAACCTGTGCTCTAGAGCCCATGCTCCGCAACAAGAGAAGCCACTGCAATGAGAAGCCCATGCACTGCAACAAAGAGTAGCCCCCACTCCCCACAACTAGAAAAAGCCCACGCACAGCAACGAAGACCCAACACAGCCAAAAATTTAATTAATTAATTAATTTTTTAAAATAATAAATAAATAACATTATCCTTTGCAGTGAAATTTCCAGAATGTATTTGGATGTATTTTTTTACCTAAGAGATGTCAAGCTATATACTTACCAGCAGAGGGCAGCTTAGTCTTTAGAAATGAACATAAAAGTTTGATTCCTCTGAAATGGTTCATGTTAAATAGTTTTTTCTTTGTTCAGTATCGAGATTTTCTTCCACTTTTTTCCCCTTCTCTCTTGACTACTCTTCTAATCACTTATTCTCAGCTTCGGAATCCTGGTTTCTCAATGAGTAATTCATAAAATGAATTACTTCATTCATTACTTCCATTCTCATTTTCTCTGCCTCATGCTTGAAAGGCCTGAAAAGTCAACATAGTTGGGGGCCTAGTGAAGCTTGATTTTCTTTCCTAAAGGAGCACTTAGACATTTATGCAAAAATGCTACCATTGAACCATATGATGTAGCATGATGTCCAGAATGTACTTTTCTGGTCTTTCAGGTTGCTTGCATAATTATGTACTTAGTTGAGCTTGTGGTTCTTGCTGACAACAGCTTTGCTGTTTTCAAGGAAGGTTCGTGATCCCCGGGCCAATTTTGACCAGTCTCTACGCGTACTGAAACATGCCAAGGAAGTTCAACCTGATGTTATTTCTAAAACATCTATAATGTTGGGTTTAGGTGAGAGTGACGAGCAAGTATATGCAATGATGAAAGGTAAAGAAATTGAAAATGAAAACTCTTTTCCATTTAATTTGAGTAATAGCAGGAATCCCACTTTGAAGGACCTGTTATGTTTTCTCCATTGTCTCAGTGAAAGTGCCAGTGAGAACAAACATATAGTATATGTTGTAAACAGCAGCATAGAAAGGAAAGGAAGTATGTTTTCTTAAAACTTTATGGAATGATGTACAGGATGCTCAGGATATGAAATTTGCATCCCATTTTATCTCTTACCCTTTCATCAGCTAAAAACATGATTTTGTCCACTTTTCTTATTCACTCATTAGACAGTCTTTGAGTCCAGCCAGGTACCAGGAGCTCTGTCAAGCACTGACAATCCAAAGATGACTAGGATGAATTCAGGCCTTTGAGGAAGTGCTTACTTATAGAATTGTTACATAACATGGTGTGCTTTGGACTTCGCTGAACCTTAGTCCATTAAATCCATTTGCTTTGTGATTCTTGTGCTTCTTAAATTTTAAAATATAAAAGCTTTTATTTTACCTGAAGATCCTTGGCTAACTTACAGTTATTTATTGGTTCAAAGAGTAATAAGTTCAAATAATAATTAAAAGCTGCTCTTTACAACAATGCATGCAGTTAGCATTGTAAAAACATCTGCTAATGTAATGTGTGCTTTTTTTCCTGTAGTACTTCGTGAAGCAGATGTGGACTGTTTGACTTTAGGACAATATATGCAGCCAACAAAGCGCCACCTTAAGGTACAGCTACCATAAATTGCCAAATGTTTAATGGTAATTTGAATTAAATCTTTATTTTCTTTAGGTAAAATTAAGAAGCTACTGGCTTTTTAGTGTAGTGTTCTATGTATATTTCTAGGTTCCAGTTTCCATTTTATAATCTGCATAAAGCAGCTACACTGGCACTTATTTGCTACCCCCAAAATTGTATAACTTAAGTGACCTACAGGAAAAAAATTTTTAAGTTGGGAAGTTGTGTTCATTCACACTTGGTGATCTTGTGATTTGTTTTAGAATTATATGAGAGCCAGAGGTGAAGTAAGAAAGAAAAGTAGGTCTCCCTATTTCTATATTGGACATTTATTCATTCATTTAAAAAACATTTCTTGAGTAGTGACCATGTGCCAGACACAGTGCCGAGCAGAAGATACAAGATGAGTAACACAGTCTTGTCCTTAGGAATCTTTTTTTTTTTCTGTCAGGAATCTTATAGAAATAGGTGTGATTAATTTTTGATTGTACTTGTTGGTCAATAAAGGAATGATACAGATACATAATCTCTACAAATAATCTCATTTTTTTTCCCTTTTGGAATAGCTAATATAATTCCAACTTGATATGTTTCCCCTCCTCTCTAATTTTACTATAATTACGTTCTGACCGAGTAGCCAACAAGTAGATTTTTGTATAGAACAGAAATGATTTAGGAAAATTCTATAATCTAGAATTAATTCTTTAAATCTAGGTTGAAGAATACATTACTCCTGAAAAGTTCAAATACTGGGAAAAAGTAGGAAATGAACTTGGATTTCATTATACTGCAAGTGGCCCTCTGGTGCGTTCTTCATATAAAGCAGGTAAGTTAGACTGCAGAGCATGGTTCTATTTAGTCCGTAATTTTCCACATTAAAATGATAATAGCTGTGGTTGTCTTTTGTGGGGAAGAAAAAAAAATTTTTTTTTCTGAAATATCTTTAGGAACTTTGCTCCATAAGTGTAAGTATCTATTTGACAACATTGCTGCTTGCATTAATATCTTTGTGTTTTTCCTCCCAGAAGCAACAGGGGAAAAAATCCATAAGGTTATTTACCCTATGGAAATGTTTAGTGTAATTTTACTATCTACAGTGCAATTATTTATTTTAACTTATTAATTAATTTATTTATTTTTGGCTGCATTGGGTCTTCGTTGCTGCACATGGGCTTTCTCTAGTTGGGGTGAGTGGAGGCTACTCTTCCTTGCGGTGCATGGGCTTCTTACTGCTGTGGCTTCTCTTGTTGTGGAGCACGGGCTCTAGGTGCACAGGCTTCAGTAGTTGTGGCGCACGGGCTTAGTTGCTCCGCGGCATGTGGGATCTTCCCCGACCAGGGATTGAACCCTGTCCCCTGCATTGGCAGATGGATTTTTAACCACTGCGCCACCAGGGAAGTCCTACAATGCAATTTTTTAACCTCTGTAATTTCAGCTCTTATTTTGATCAGTAGCTTGAGCTGACTTATAAAAATAAAAGCCAGTTTCTTTTTTTCTTTTTTTAATTTATTTATTCATTTTTGGCCGCGTTGGGTCTTCATCCCTGCACATGGGCTTTCTCTAGTTGCAGCGAGCGGGGGCTACTCTTCATTGTGGTACACGGCCTTCTCATTACGGTGGCTTCTCTTGTAGCGGAGCACAGGCTCTAGGCACACAGGCTTCAATAGTTGTGGCACGCAGGCTCAGCAGTTGTGGCTCACAGGCTCTAGAGCACAGGCTCAGCAGTTGTGGCTCATGGGCCCTAGAGCACAGGCTCAGTAGCTGTGGAGCATGGGCTTAGTTGCTCCGCAGCATGTGGGATCTTCCCGGACCAGGGATCAAACCCGTGTACCCTGCACTGGCAGGCGGATTCTTAACCGCCGCACCACCAGGGAAGTCCTGAAAGCCTTTTTCAAGAGATAAAGTCATGTGGTAATGGCCATTACAAGAATCAACAGCTAGTTATATTTTGGGTATGTCCAAACCATGTTATACTATTAATGATCTTTTAAATGACTGTTACATAGTGGAGTCTAAATCCTAGATATGTTAAAAGTAGGCATAAATTCTATTTGTAAAAATTAATGTTCAGATGTTAGTAATATTCATTGTGTTCCTGTAAAGAAACTGAAGACATTTTAATGAACTAACAACAGCTTATCTTAGTTATAAAATCCAAGAATTTGATTCAGCACTGACTGACAGGATGTGGGAATTTTGGAAACCAATAATGATAAGTGATTTATTCTTTAAGGAGCACTACTGGCAAGCTAAAAATATATATAAAGGATAGGACCAACATCAGCTTCCAGGGTGGTCAAAGTAGAATAATGTCATTTGAAAGGACTTTTTATTTTGTTGGTTTGGGTTTTTTTGTTTGCTTTTTGTTTTGTTTTGTTTGTTTTTGTTTTTGGTAAGGAAAATTTCTAACAATTATGAGGAAGTGAACTATAAACTTTTTAATTCCTTTAAAATTACCAGTAAAAGGTCAAAGTCTTAGATTCAGATGATGGATTAGGATCTGATAATATGGTTCTACTCTTACCAGATCTAGATGAGGCATGGGGCAGCACGGATTATTCTCTCCATTACTTGGCAAGGTTATGAGCCTTAGGATTCTTGGTGATTGTGTACAGATACAATCATCACAATTCTACTCATGTATTAAGATGACAGAGAAGTTCATCAGACTCCTCATAAAGTCGGGCCTGCAGTGCAGAACTCTGCCAATAAGCTTTGAGCCGTGCTATAACAGTGATAGACTAAGTGGAACCTAATGACCTGAAAAGTGAAAGTGCCCCCTCTAAGCAGCTAACTTAGTACACAGGCACATCTTAGGGGATGGAGAGAAAGCAAGCCCATTATAGATGAGAGCTCTTGCTTCCCTAGAGGGGAATAAGCTAAAGAGATGCCATCAAATGAATCTGCTCAACTGCAGCAAGGTCTGTTTTATAAACATCAGATCCAGGCTAATAATGTAGCAGAATTAATCTCTGAAATGAATTGTGCCAACAGCAATACTTTGTCGGTAATGAGGAATAGATTGTGCACATGAAGTGGAATAAATGCACAGAAGCAGCCCACAGATACAGTAGGGTCACCCTTTATAATATTTCTTTACTAGAAAGAGTAATGGTAAAAATTGTAGTGATAGAAAAAGTTTTTTAAGAATAATGACTAGGGACTTCCCTGGTGGCGCAGTGGTTAAGAATCCTCCTCCCAATGCAGGGGACACGGTTTCAAGCCCTGGTCCAGGAAGATCCCACATGCTGCAGAGCAACTAAGCCCATGCATCACAACTACTGAGCCTGCGCTCCGGAGCCCGCGAGCCACAATTACTGAAGCCCGGGTGCCTAGAGCCCGTGCTCCGCAATAAGAGAAGCCACTGCAATGAGAAGCCAGCGCACCGCAACGAAGAGTATCCCCCACTCGCTGCAACTAGAGAAAGCCTGCGCGCAGCCACAAAGACCCAACACAACCAAAAATAAATAAACTAAATAAATAATTAAAAAAAAAAGAATCCATCTGCCAATACAGGGGATGCAGGTTTGAGCCCTGGTCTGGGAAGATCCCACATGCCGCGGAGCAACTAAGCCCATGCGCCACAACTACTGAGCCCGCATGCTGCGACTACTGAAGCCCACGTACCTAGAGCCCGTGCTTCGCAACAAGAGAAGCCACCGCAGTGAGAAGCCTGCGCACCACAACAAAGAGTAGCCCCCGGTCGCCACAACTAGAGAAAGCCTGCGCACAGCAACAAAGGCCCAATGCAGCCAAAAACGAATAATAAATAAATTTATGGGAAAAAAAGCTCTTTTAAAAGAAAAAGAATAATGACTAAGCATTATGGTTGAGGAAAGGACCAAAGATATGGGGGATATGTGAAGTTAGAAAATTATTGCCATTGAGATTTGAGAAGAGAAAAACACCAATAAATACAAAAGTCTTCTTTAAAGGGAAACACTGAAGTATAATTATTCTGAAATTTACTTTAAATTGCTATTAATGTATTTTTATTTTTCCTAAATAGGTGAATTTTTCCTGAAAAATCTAGTGGCTAAAAGAAAAACAAAAGCCCTCTAACACTTAACAAGACATTCAAGATCACAGGAATTTTAAAACTTTGACTCCAGTTGGTAACAGAAGTGATGGCAGAATGCCTAGACTTCAGTGGATATATCCCAGTCTTTTTGTTTTACGAAAAATATCAGTAAGCTGTGCATATTTAATTATAATAATTAATTTGTCTTTTAGCATATCTTCTTTGTCCCAGTAAACAATTGCTTGTTATGATGTAATCATGAAACATCTTTGTAAGAGTTTACTGTTAATAGTGTAGTTTAAACAATACATTAAAAACTTCTAGAAAATCTTTTAAGCCTCTATACATCATTGTCACGTTTCATTTCTGAAAAATGACATACTGTGATGAAACAGTCAAAATAGATTGGGATTGCATCTGTTTACTTATAAGTAGCATATGTCCTTTGCATAATAGCGTAACATCGTTGGAATAATGTAGAAAGGCTTAAGAGTTTCAGTGTTGACTCTTCACATTGATATGACTACTTTAGACCTACAGAAGAGTTTTATGCTGATTGCTTATTTAGGACCTCTATTAAATCAAGACCATGATGTTGTCCAAGATGGGGAAATATAACCTAAAAATAAAATATTAACTCTCATTTTATAATAGTTTGCTACATCACATGCACTATCCATTTGTTCCTTTCATTCCTCACACCACTCTGGTGAGGTGGCTGTGTTCTATCATAGTAATGACCTGAATGAGGCATTTCTTTCCTAAGTACTAGAACTCAAATTCATCTTTTGACTCTGAATCCTGTTTTTCTACTACATCTCACAAAGGAAGTACTTAGATGGCAATATTGTAAAATATGTAATTTAGATAGCCGATTCTGTTTTGAAGTTTTAAATATGTGAACTAATTTTTTTTATAAAATGCATAACTTTGAAAATTAGTTACATTTTAATTTAACTCAGGGAGCCATATATACTTTGAATCACTTTCCTTATAGATCCTAACAAATTTTGCTGTGTAAAATAAACCCCATCAACTTTCCATTTTAACATCTCTGGCAACTACCCTCCTTCAAAATCTATTATTTCACCGGAAAAATGGATTACTTTTCAGACTCTGATTTTGTAACATAATCTAATGTTTCCTAATTTTGCACAGTGTAGGCAGTTGGTAATGAAACATTTTAGCAGAAGAGTCATTTTGTCAAATGAAATGTTTGGTATCCCAACGTAAAATAATTTAAATGGCATTTTATTAGCACAAATGTATGTTAAGGTTTTAGATTTGTAACAACTACACATAAAAATAGTGAATGATAAGATGAAGCTGTTTTGATACATATGTGGAATTGGGAGTCATGGATGACGTTTGCAGTCTTTGTCAGACCTCAACAGTCTACTTCTTTGTTTTATTTTGGTTATATAGTATTGAGAAAAATCCTGACTGATACAGCTAAATAATGATAAATTATTTTAAAAATTTAAAACATCTTGCAATCTCAGCATACTCTCCAGTTAAATTTAATCCAAAAACCTGAAAGATAATTAGCAGGAAATGTTTGTTTCAAAGTGGAATCAAAAATAGTATCTTCTGAATTTGTTATTCATTCACTCATTAGAATATGTGACCAAATGCCTGGATCTTGCTGGACATTTGAGTGTAGAGAGTGGGTGCTGTAAAGGTGTAGTCCCTTGCATAAATATACAAGAATGGACAGGCTTGAATTTTAAAAGGCCAAGGCAGAGTTTTGACCTTCCTAAACAATGATGCATTAAAAGAAGTGTATTTAAATGCACAGACATGGCAGGTGGCCTATACAAAATTTCTTGATCGCGCAGCACAAGTTAATGCATCAGTGGTCTCCAATGTGTTAAAATCTGATACGTGCCCATTTCAGTATGTCTGATCTTTTTCTTTCTGTAGCACCAATAGTATTTTTAAGAAAGTGAAAGTGACAAATGCACATGGTTTTTAAGAAATCAATTAGTACAGGGGTCACAGTCCCCTTTCCAGCCACTGAATCAGCCAACCCCAATTCCCTGAAAACCCAATTCCTGTTTAGTGAGATATCTTTATTATTATTATTATTATTTTTGACCGTACCATGCAGCTTGGGGGATCTTTGTTCCCTGACCAGGGATAGAACCCAGGCCCCAGCAGTGAAAGTGCCGAGTCCTAACCACTGGACTGCCAGGGAATTCCCTGAAAACATCTTCACTTTAGAGATATTATTTGTATTACTGCATTAAGAAGCATGAGCTCCAGTGTACTTAGGCAGAAAAATGGGAATAACACCCCAAAGAAAGATTCAGAGTATGAGTAGAGCAAAACAGCAGGAGCAGCCACTGAGAGAGATTTGAGTACATGCCCTTCATCCTTGTGGGGACTCCCAGCTACTCAGAAGCCACACATACATTTTAACATACATTTGTGCTAATAAAATACCATTTAATCTATTTTGTACTGGATTTCCATGAAATTTTAATTTGATGATGATTCTCTTGCTAAAATTTTGGCCACCACATTTTAATTTTCAAGAGCAGCTCTCTGATTTTTTTCCCCCCGTTTAAATAGCATTCTGTTCTTGTTTCCTACTAAAAGCTACAAGTTCTTCCATTTTTCTCTCTGAGGATAGTGTCATTCTCTGCATTGAGCATTGTCTCTCTTTCCTTTTTTTGTTTGGTCTCTGCCTTTTGTTTGTTTTGGTCTCTGCCTTTTGTGTTAAAGGCTCTCCTTCATCTCCTTGGCTGTACAGACATACTGAGTGATGAGCCACTCTAAAGCTATTTGGAAGCTGGGGTGGGGGAAGCTGTCTAATTGATAGAGCTCCACTGGAGCGTGTTTGGGGCATGAGCTAGATTTCTCAATGAGTGACTCCCAAATGTCAGGATTGAAAATAATAATTATAATCCTCAAGTCTTCTGCCTTGAGGGTTATAAACTTGGCTGCCTGCTTACTCAGAGCCAGATGAGTAAAAGCAAGCTGGTTAGGGGAGCGTGGGTCTCTGTTCCATAGGCAGGCTTTTATTTAGTTTCCTCGTTTCCAGTCTGGCAACTTACTAACACCCTCCCCAAGACTGAAACTTTCTAATTCTATTCCTCCTGAAAATAAACCTCTAATATCCCATGAGAGTAAGGGGTGGGAAAGGGAGTTTCTTGGTGTGGGTAGGGTAGAGACTTGGGTGCAGTCAACTCTTCCTTATACAGCCTTCCATCAAAGTCCCCTGTTTTTAGCCCCACACCTAAACCCCACCTGTTGTGGTAATGTGGTGCCTCTAATTCTTGTGATCTTCTAAGGGACCAGTTACCTACATCTAGAAGGCAGTCCCTTATGTGGGCATTGAAGTTTCTGCTTGCTCTTTATAGTAAGTTACTTAGCCTCCCGTGGTCCACCTTCTAAAAATTGTTTGACATCTCTCATCTACTGGTGCCTCCTTTCTCATTCTTTGTCCTTATCTATTATTTACAGCTTTCTTATTTCTTTACTGCCGTTTTAGTGAGATTTCAGAAGAGAATGAAAATAGTGCATGTGGTTAATTCAACGCACGTAACCCAAAAGTCCAGACAGTGCTTTGACTTGCTGGCTTTGCTTTAGGGCAAACTTGCAGACAGCTGGTATTGGACTTAGGGTTTGTTCTGGTGGAGAACAGTACTCATTGTTATAGTTTTCCCCAGGCAGTCGAATCAATTTCTTTAGAGAAGAAACTTCACCCTGCCTCCACCTACCTTTTTTTTTCTTTCCCCTTGACCCTGGGGGCTGGAAGATGTAATCACATGGGTGTAAATGCCAGGCTGCCTGTCATTGTGCCTCTAGAGGTGGATGAGATGAGAAGGTTGACTGTTCAAGTTAAAGACCTACAGTTAAGGCCCTGGTGGGTGCCCCTCTCTCTCCCACCTCCTTTTGGGTAGAGCCTCTGCTGTTCTGCTGGGCAGGGCCTCCTCCTCTGGCCCTCACATCAGTATTCCAGGAAGCAACTCTTCTCTTTAGTCCGTATACATCTATCCACTCAAGGCTTTTCAGAAATTATTAAATTTCTTGACCACTGATGGCCCCCTCCTATTCTCTTTGCTTTATTGGATTATGCCTTTTCCCCCTCACTGTAATTTTAATGGTGTCCTTAGAAGGGAGTGGATATAAATGTGTGCTCAGTTTGCCATCTTGACCAAGAACTCTACTTGCTGTCTTTTTAATAGTAGCTTTGTAGATAATTTTACATATATAATTATCTATGTGTGTATATATGTATTTATGTTTATATTTAAATCAATCATTTGCTGAATCCCTGAAGCATCTCTATAGAGATGCTTGGGTCAGTCATGGTTTGAAAATCATTGGTAGAGAACAAGTAACATTTAATATTCACTTTACATCTATATGTTTTCCATTATGTATGCTTGCTCATTAGTGTTAGAAAAACTAACAAACACTATGTTTAGTGTTACTAATTAAAATACATCACCTACCACTGTTTCCTAAACTCCAGTCATTCATGTAAAACCGTCACAAATTTTTGCCCTACTGGATGGGAACTATAGTATTATACATATATATATATTTTTTACAATTGACTAAATTTCTAAACTTAAATTCCTTTAAAATGAAACTTCATGTAGAATATTTAGCTGGCGCATGGTTGATTATCCTACTAAAAATTATATTTCCCAGAGTCCTTTGCAGCCGGTTGTGGATATGTGACTAAGTTGGGACCGATGGTATGTGAGAATAAATGATTTGTGCTACTTCTGAATGTGCTGTTAAAGGGTGGGTCCTACTTTTCCCTTCTCTTTCCCCTTCCCTGCTGGCTGGAATGAGAACATGATGTTGTAGCTGGAGCAGCCATCTTGAACCATGAGATAGGAGACTTGTGTAGAGGGTGGCAGAGCCCAGGTAAAGAAGTCTGAGCCTCTGATGACTATGGAAGTGCTCTCTCTGCCAGCCGTGGACCACTGACGTGGACTTCCATGTCTGAGAGAAATAAGTTTCCCTTCTGTTTAAAACACTTATCATTTTTGGTCTCTGTTAGAGCAGTCAAGTTTATGTACTAACTAATATAATTTGTAAGTCATGTTTATTCTAATGCCTTTAAAATAAATGCCTATTAAGAAAAATGTATGTTCACCTAAAATAATCTGCCTTGTTACTAGTGGTATATTGTAAAATGCAAATCTACAATGAGGGATCTTTTGGACTATATTCAGGAAAAGGAAGGGAGGAAGACAGCAAGAGGTCACTGTATCCAACTTATCCTCTGAAGTTTAAAGGTCCCTTGTAAGTATTATTTTGCAAGTCTGGCACTAATGATATATTCATGCCTGGGTTTTGGTCTAAAACTTTAATACAGTGTCAATGTATGAATAAACTAGATGGTAACATCTAGTTTGGGGCTGCAACTCTGGAAAGCAAGTTTGAGTCTGTCCTTTAGTGTGACTAACAAACATCTTTTTTTTTTTTAAGAAAATGACTGCATTTTAAAAAAAACCTTTGGTGATTCCATTTATCATTTTTTAAATTTTTTATTTATTTATTTGGCTGCGTTGGGTCTTAGTTGCGGCACACAGGATCTTTGTTGTGGCGTGCAGGCTTCTCTCTAGTTGTGGCGCACAGGCTCTAGAGCGCACGGGCTCAGTAGTTGCAGCATACGGGATCTCTAGTTGTGGCGCAGACTCAGTAGCTGCGGCGCGGACTTAGTTGCCCCACGGCATGTGGGATCTTAGTTCCCTGACATGGGATCGAACCCACGTCCCCTGCATTAGGAAGGCGGATTCTTAACCACTGGACCACCAGGGAAGTCCTCCATTTATCATTTTAACAATTCTAAAGTTTACACTTCAGTGGCGTTAAGTACATTCACAATGTTGTGTAACCACTGGTGTCTCCATTTTGACTATTAAGTGAAGCCCAAACTCAGCCTGAAGTTCAAGGCTTTCTACAATCTGTCCTTAGTCTAAACTTCCAGTCTTCTCCAGCTGTTCCTCTTCATGCTCCCTTCAACCCCAAACAAAAAGCAACTTGCTTTCCCTAGAACCAGTCTGAATTTTCCTGCAGGCGTCTTTTTGCTCCCATTGCTTTTGCCACTGACGTGGTCATTTGACCCACTTTCCGTATCAAGATCATGTTTGTCTGTTAAGGCCCACTTCAAGTGCCCAGATAGCATTTCGTTTTTTTTTTGTTTTTTTTTTTTGCGGTACGCGGGCCTCTCACTGTTGTGGCCTCTCCCACTGCGGAGCACAGGCTCCGGACACGCAGGCCCAGCGGCCATGGCTCACGGGCCCAGCCGCTCCGCGGCATGTGGGATCTTCCCGGACCGGGGCACGAACCCGTGTCCCCTGCATCGGCAGGCGGACTCTCAACCACTGCGCCACCAGGGAAGCCCAGCATTTCGTTTTTATCATTTATGGCTATTTTCATATTTGGTCAGTTATTTCTGCATGTGTCTTAGTTTCTCCACAAAATTGCTCTCATTCATCTGTGCCCTCCATTTCTTAGCACCTCACAGTATCTGCCTTACAGTGGGTACACAGACACCCAATTTGAAATAGTTTAAATAGGGTTACTCAAATGTGAGTACAAATGAACTTACATAGAAAACGAGACCTTAACTTCAGTAGTTTGTCTTACTGAACCTCGCTGCTCTTCCCCATCCCTACCCCCTGCAGAACCTCAGACCCTTTTCTAGTAGTTGGGAGTCCCTGGGGGGGGGAAAGGCAAGTATTTACATCCTTCTCTGCTGCCGCTCATGCCGTTTTGCCCTCTACCCATCATCTGTTTCTTCCCTTGGGATGCTATCCCATCAGTCTGCTTAAGGTCACAAGTGCCCACTCTTAACAATAATACCTCTGAAATTAGGATGCTTCCAACTTCAAGTAAGAAAAGCTCCTATTCAAATGGTTGTGACTGTGAGCAAGTTACTTAATCTTTCTAGCCTTCTGCCCTCCATCTGAAATGGGATGGAACTTACCTCAAAGGCCTTACATGAGGAATAGATGAGAAAATGCACCTAAAGCGCTCAGTGTAGTGCCTGCCCTGTAAGGCTGTGTCAATTACTGTACTCTTAGTGACTCCAGAGCCTACATGTGGCTCTGGGTCAGTGGGTCTAACAGGAGTGCCCATCACCTGCCGGCCACTGCCAGTAAGATCTCTGTGTAGACTTTGATCTCATGTAATCCGCGTTAACAGCTCTGAGTTAGAGATGAATTATCTCTACTTTACGGATGAGGAAAATAATGCAGTCAGGATTTAAAGCTGGAAGTCTTAAGTGGAATAACATATGATTTCTGGAGAACATATTGTGGGAGACAGATTTTACTTTTTCATATATTCTTTTCTATCTATTTGAACTTTTTTTTTTTTTTTTTTTTTTTTTTTGTGGTACGTGGGCCTCTCACTGTTGTGGCCTCTCCCATTGCGGAGCACAGGCTCCGGACGCGCAGGCTCAGCGGCCATGGCTCACGGGCCCAGCCGCTCCGCGGCATGTGGGATCTTCCCAGACCGGGGCACGAACCCGTGTCCCCTGCATCGGCAGGCAGACTCTCAACCACTGCACCACCAGGGAAGCCCTATCTATTTGAACTTTTAAAAATCATGTCCATGTATTATTTTCAATTTTAATTACTAGTTAATAATCTCACATAAAGTACTAGCTAATAAAAATAGAAATCTTTTTTTTTCTTTTTTTTACCACACCTGTACAGTTTGTGGGCTCTCAGTTCCCCAACCAGGGATTGAACGCAGGCCACGGCAGCGAAATCCTGGAATCCTAACCACTAGGCCACCAGGGAATTCGCCTAAAAATAGAAATCTTGTATCAGTTTTTAAAATACACATGGTCTTTAATTTTCTTAATAGGGGAGAACAAGGCTAACCATCTTCTTCCAACTTTTCACACAAAGGCCTCAAATAGCTGTAAGTTACCTGCCCAGTCACTGGGGGATTTTTCCCCATTACAAAGAGCCAATTTACATGGCTCTATGAACGGTCTTTTGTATTTTCTTCCACTTACCAGTTCTCCTACCTTCTAATCACTGACTATATTTTACATGTTTACTTATCAATTTACTTATCAATCCTAGGCATTGAAGCATCCTGCAACTTGAAACCAGTGCCAAATTCTATCTGTTTTAGCAAGACATCTTTGGGTTATAATCCCTTTACTAGAATATAAGATTATTAAGCACAATACAAAAATATTTTCAAGCAAAAATGTAAAGCAAATTCTAATTAATAAGCTCATCCTCACTTCAAAGTCTTATGAGCAAGGGATCATCTTATGTTCAAATACTCTGGCATTTATCTCTTTTTGGTGTTTTGTTTCTTTCACTCTGGTCTGCAAACTTTTTCTTAAAGGACCAGATAGCAATTTATATAACCATTTAAAATGTAATCATGTAAAAATGTAAAAGACATTCTTAGCTCACATGTGGCTGGCCAGATTTGCCCAATGGGATTTAGTTTGCCGATACCTGGTCTATTTGCTAAATTCCCTTGCTTTCTTGCATCATTTGAAAGAACAATATAATTCCCCTTTCTCAAAAAAGTAAGGAGTGTTGTTTTCCTGTCTAATGTCATACTGTCATGACTTATTAGTTACTTGCACTAGACAAAAAATAACCCACACAGTGGCTTATGCAGAATATTTTATTTATGTATTTGATATCTGTATAGGTGTCTCTGTCCTCATCTTTGTCTCTGTATCCTTATTGAACCGCAAAATTCCTAAAGGATGAGACTTGTATCGTTTAACTCAATTTGTATACTCTCAGCAGAGCACAAGCATCAAATGGACATCTGACATATTTCAATAATGATAAACACAAGAGAAAATCAAATATAAGTCAAAGAGACATAAGAAAAAAAGTAGTTGAAGACACAAAATTCCTTATTTTAGGATTATGCTATACATAACCTGTAAAACCTACTACTTTAAGTTTATATATGAGATTATATTGGTTTTATTACTTAAAGAAAAAGGGAGAAATTGCAATGAGTTACAGGAAGAAAATGCAAAGTAAAAGTAACAAATATTGGACTAAAAAAACGTAGTGATCAGTGAGGAAAAACAAGAAGTGGAGTGAAATAGATTTTCATTTCACTACACTGATTTTCTCTTCATGTTAAAAAAAATATTGCCTTTTAGTCTTATTTGGATTGATTGGAAATGGGCAGTGATGATCTTTTTGGACTAGAAAACCAACAACACAGCTCATTAAAACAAAAGGAACAAAAGAACAATAACCAAACCATACTTGTAGGGTTACTTCTAACATGGAAGCATAGGAAAAAAAAAAAGCTCAAAGGCCACATTCTGTCCATTGCACCCTCCTCAGTTCAGAGAGACAAGAAATGGCATGGAAAACATCTTACCCAATTAATCCAGAAACCTCTAAACTTCCATGACACTTTTGGAAAGGTTAACAGGTTTAGCCCAATATTTAGCATAGCCATTTCATGGTTTAAAATACATACTTAAGGACAAGTAGATAAACCAATGATCAGAAAAACTGAAGCGTGCCATTCCCATTACGATGTGATATTAAAGTGCTGCCTAAAGACATTTTATAAAGTAAAAAGTGTTTGAAGTTTAATTTTACAAAAATTGACACCATTAAAACCAACACAATTACTTGCTATGCATCCAATCACTGAGGTAACAGTATTATAAAAATATGTAAAAAATATTCTAGTTTCATAATTACCAGATATGCTAATTCCCATACAGCTAATATAAATTTGATTATTAAAAAAATAGTTTTGTTTCCTTAAAAGCACTTGATTCATTTACCATTTAATATCAGATAGATGTTTGCTATCCTGAAGTACCAAAAAAATTACAAATAAAAATGGCAATGTCTATACTCTGGGTTTCTTGTTGGGTAGATCCTGAAGACTAAACTTTGGAATTTCACCAGAAGGAGCATATGGAATTCTCTTTGAAGACACCTTTTTGCCAATTGTTTCAATCTAGAGGGGAAAAAAAGATTTTAGAAAGAAAATTATTAACAATTACAATACTTAAATGTAAAAACTCTGTAATGTAGTATAATAAGGGCTAAAAGCTAGATGCTTTTTTTCTTTTTAAAGGCAGAAAAAGTTTCTCAAGTCGTCTGGGCTGCTATGAAAGATCTTTGGTTCCTTCCACACTGTTTATGTTTCTAGAGTCAGTCTGCACTCCCCTTTTCATATTCATAAGAGGGCACACTGACTCCTGTCATTCTCAACACCAGACCCCCTCAAACAGAATAGGGAACCACCTGCCACGATTGTTTCAGTAGCACATGTGAAAGCAATAAATAGACCGGATTCCAGTTAATTCACATTCTTTCAAACTCTATTCTAATGTCTGTTTCCCTCATTCTAAAAAGCTTGCATAAGCTATAACAGCATAGCTTTTTAGAAGTTCAGGCTTCAGAGTCTGAAAGGATCCAGCTGGAATCCTGACTGATAAGTGCTGTTACCTAAACCCTCGAAGGTCTTTCTTCCTCATCGTAAATGGTGTTACCCATCTACCTCAAAGAGCTGTGGTAAGGATTCAATTAGATAAAGTGCTCAGCACAGTATCTGGCATGCGAGCCAACCTTCAATAAATCAACGGTAGTCAATTTTCATTTTGCATATTACATTAAAAATTTCCCCCCTCTATCCAAAATAATCAATCTTATCTTTAAAGACACTGTTTCTTTAATAGTCATAAGTTTATCTCCTCTCCACACAGCACAGATAAATATACTAAACAATCTTCATAAATGTCTTTTTAATTAAAAATTAATATTTAATGCTGACTCGTACCACAAAGGGCTTCTGCTTTATATTCATCAATTGTCTTATTTAGTGGCTTATAAATTCCCTTTATTTAGTAATTCCAGTCTAATTTTTTTTTAATCCTTACTTGGAAAAGTTAATTTTATAAGAACTCAAACTCATTTTAAATATATATACCTCTACATATCTTCTCCTTTAGATGAGTAACACAGGAATGAGAGAAAATGTGTCTGTGCCTGCAAATAATCTTTAAAAAATAACATTGCTGAGTTTCAGTCATGACTGTGAAAAACAGTCACATTACTCACTAAGGAGGGGTAGGATAAAAGGGCCCCCAGGGGGACTTCCCTGGTGGCAGAGTGGTTAAGAATCCGCCTGCCTGGGGAGGGTGGGAGGGAGGGAGATGCATGAGGGAAGGGATGTGGGAACAGATGTATATGTATGACTGATTCACTTTGTTATAAAGCAGAAACTAAAAAAAAAATAAAAAAAAAAAGAATCCGCCTGCCGATGTAGGGGACACGGGCTCGATCCCTGGTCCAGGAAGATCCCACATGCTGTGGAGCAACTAAGCCTGTGTGCCACAACTACTGAGCCCGTGTGCCATAGCTACTGAAGCCCACATGCCTAGAGCCCGTGCTCCGCAACAAGAGAAGCCACCGCAATGAGAAGCCCGCACACCACAACAAAGAGTAGCCCCCGCTCGCCACAACTAGAGAAAGCCCACATGCAGCAACGAAGACCCAATGCAGCCATAAATTAATTAATTAATTAATTTTTTTAAAAAAAGGTCCCCAGGGTCTTTGATGGAGTGTGAACAGACAAGGATGTCATCTGATTCTTCTTGCAAGTTAATCTCTCATGAATGAGACATGGGCACTGAATTCTAAATAAGAAGGATCTTCAACAAGTCAGTGACAGGTTAAGAGAACCAGATCAGATATTTTCAACAGTGGATGAAGCCTTATCAGTACCTCTCCAAGACAGCTGGTGCCGAGCAGACGCACACAGCCAGCTCTAAACACAGCTGCACTCTGCTCTGCTTCGGGACTATGCTGACCGCAATCTCCCGGCAGATTTCTTTATCCTCCCAACCACCCCCCAAGCCTCCCACCCCATTTCTGCTCCTGCTCTGAGGAAATGGAAAGTAGCTCCCTCTTATTAATACTTTTGGGGCCCCTGGTAGAATTGAAATGGATGCAACATAAAATGTACTGTGCAGGTTTGTGTCAGCTCTCTAAACGTTCCATAATTAACTGACAAACTCTGAATTAAAAGAGCCAGCACCACTGCAGCTCCCATACTTTTCCTTCAGACCTCTCACAGCACCAGCACAGTGCTGAGCACCCAGAGGCACAGGATCCTATACCAACATGTGACAACTATATTGCATATTGCAGTTTTCAAAACATTCATATAGGAATAAGTGACCTGGCCTCAGAGTGGGTCAGTGTGATGCAGACAGTGCAGCAGAGTAGCTTTGGAGGCTCCAGGAAAAAAAAAAAATTTTTATGTGTATATTTTCTTACTTGATGTTTATATGAGGTGAGGCAAGGCATATCTTGGCCCCATATGATAGGCAACTGATATTATGTAAGAAAGACCAACACTGAATGACCTTTAGATCACAGTTTTAAGGAGGGAGTGGAGTACTTCACAAATATCACAGAACTTCCCAGAGAATTGACTGACATGTTGCCCAGAGTTATGCTATTGCTAAATGAAAAAAATTTTTAATTCTAAAACTCAAAGCCTTTAAAAAGGAAATGACCAAACAAATGAAACAAAACCAATCCAGGATCATGCTTACCTGGAAGCCAATGGTTTGTAGTTCATTGTGGAGCCCATCCAGGACACGTCGTCCATCAAAGATAAAGGCTGGCTTCAGCATTTTTTTATGAATGCGTTCATAGTCCAGTTCCTGTAAAGACAGAACCAAAGAAACAAGTAGAGCATATATGGGAACCCACACTCAACCCCAAATGGCACTAGAACACCTCTAAAATTTTCCTTAATCCCACTACTGTCACCTCACCTTAAACATGTCCCATTCAGTGCAAATCACAACAGCATGGGCACCATCACATGCTTCATAGGGGTCCTTGGAAATGGTCACAAGCCGGGCCACTATAACAACCCAACAGAAAGTTGGAATAAGAAAGGAGTGATTTGAAATTATGCATTTTAACACTAAGATTGCTGGAGGAGTTGACGGTCTGACAGAAGTGGAATGGTCTGGTTGAAGTGTGAGTAGGGGTAACGGTGGGGGGCCCTGGAGTACTCCCAATTTTGCCCCAGAAGCAACTCCTGGGAATCTCCGGGACTTTTTAGAATATGTCGGAAAAATCACTAGACTAACCCATAGCTGATTACTTCAAATCAAAGTTGATGAAGCAATGTCTGAGAGTTTAATTTTAGAGAAATAAGGTTGAAAAGACGGGCCTACCAATGATATAAATGATAAATACTGAGCAACCAAAGGTTTCTAGAGGACAAAGTCTGGGGGCCCAAACTCAAAGTGATACATGAGACTCAAAGCCTACTTACCTTGGTCATCCTCTGAAACTCCTGGATGAGAAAGATCCACAACTATTTGTTCCCTTGGTACTTTTGGATCATATATATGGAGGTGTGCGCCTTCATCCATCAAATATTTGCTAATATATATACTAGACGACTCTCTGAAGGAAAAAAAAAATCAGTATTGCTGCACTTTTAAATGGCATATATTCTAAATTTTTTTTTTAATTATTTTTTTTTGGCCATGCCGCATGCAGGTGGGATCCTAGTTCCCCGACCAGGGATCGAACCCACAGCCCCTGCACTGGCAGCACAGAGTCTTAACCACTGGACCACCAGGGAAGTCCCATAAATGGCATATATTCTAATACCTAAGGGGTTTAATATACAGGTGAGATTCTATTCCTTGTGAAGATATTGATGTCCACTTTATTTTTATTCTTTATACTATATACATACATGTATTTCACATATACAACCACCATCAAAAAATCAGGATAAGGCCTTTCTCGCCTTCTGAGATGACCCACACTCTGTCTGTGGAGTGTGTTTCTCTCTAAATAAATCCACTTCTTACCTAAAAAAAAAAAAAAAAAAAAAAAAAATCAGGATAAGATGAGGAGTTAACATTCTCAAAAAGGTTGAAATATTTCAAACAACTGGTACCTCGTATCACCGGTGTCCTTTTTGAATGCAAACCCCAAAATAGCTATCTTCTTATCAGTCACTGTATTAAACAGACTGTCTATAATCCGGGAAGCAAACCTCCTTCTCTGGTAGTCATTCATGTCTATGACCTGAAATGACAAGGACAATTATGCAAGGATCAGTTAGAAGAGGTGCAGCCTGTACCACACACTGCTCACAGCTTTATGGTGAGTACTCTTGTATGAATACAAGCCTTATAAATTAACAGGAGGCAAAGATTAACAACCTCTTTAGTATCTGCAGACTGAAAAACATAAAGAATTACCCACCCCCCACTCCTTATAGCCAGCCTGAAAATTTTCATTTTCATTTGGCTTAACTTTCCATGCATCGGGCTGGGATGGATGTTAAGGTGGGGAGCACAGTTAAATTTCAACCCCATTTGAGGTCCAGCCATGAGTCCACCTAAAAAAAGGCAGCTAGCCAACTTCTCCAAACCCTGTGGAAGCAAATAAACCCCAAAGTATTCCTTCATATGCTTACTCCCAACCCCTCACCAAAACTGAGTGTGAGTAGAAAGTGGACAGAGAACAGTCAAACTATGTAGAGTTATAGCTGCCTCTGGATGAACCATAACAGCACAAACATCTGGCAAAATTTTTAACTAAATGTTACGAGTAAAACATAACATAGTCTCTGATCACCTAATCTGTTACTCTCCTAAGAATTTACAAACAAGACATCATATTGGTGACCAGAGGGATATAAGGAAAGACTTTTTTTTAAGGCTCTAAGCTTCTAGAAGCCATCTCAGAGCCTGAGAGCTTGGGAAATGAGCCAAAGTTTTGGAAAATCAAGCCTTTATCTAGATTTCCCCCACAATGGACAGTAATATAAAGCCATCATACTGGATTGACTGAAATGAACCTAAAAGTGTACATTTCCCTAAAAATGTTAATTTCCTCCCATTCCTACTCACTGCTGAAATCTGAAAAACTGTGAACTTGGGGAAAAAATATTTGGGAAAGTTACATACACTGGCTGTTATCTTGAACAAACTACTTAACATTGCTAAGCCTCAGCTTCCTCATCTATATATGAGGGATAATATTAACGATGAGGACTAAGATACTACATGTAATTAACGATGAGGACTAAGATACTACATGTAAAGTGCTTAAAAGAGTGCCTGGCACAGAGTAAGCATGCAATAAATGTTAACTCTATTTCCACTTTGAGAAGGGCCTCTAATTTTAGCTCTGTGAATCTCAAAGGGACAAAACAAATATCAACATATGCAAACCACTTGGAAGCATGACAGTAGAGGTTCTTTTGCCTTTACTTTTATCGTACGCCTTTTAAGATAAAGAAGAATTATAATTAGAAGTAATATTTCTTGCTTTACTCAGGGAGCAAATTTAGTTATTAAAATTAGAAGGAAGGGCCTCCCTGGTGGCGCAGTGGTTGAGAGTCCGCCTGCCGATGCAGGGGATGCGGGTTCGTGCCCCGGTCTGGGAGGATCCCATATGCCGCGGAGCGGCTGGGCCCGTGAGCCGTGGCCGCTGGGCCTGCGCGTCCAGAGCCTGTGCTCCGCAACGGGAGAGGCCACAACAGTGAGAGGCCCGCATACCACAAAAAGAAAAAAAAAAAAATTAGAAGGAATACTGGTTTCTCATAAACTTCCATCATAGATGATTACCAAAAAAGACAAATTATAAACACAGAACCCCAACAAATAAACCTAAAATGAATATATTGAATATAATAATAATTGAGTTCCTGGAAAAAATTAATCCTATCAAAAACATTTGACAGAAAAAGGTGACATGTTTTAATTAGAAGTTAATCATAACCTGTTGACTATAAAGATTAATACCTGCTGCCAATAACGAGCTACTTCGGGCAAATTTAGAGCCTCACAGAGATAAACCAAATTCAGAACATCCTTTTGAAAGCAACTGCCACCAAAACCTGAAGAAAGGAAAAAAAAAAAAGATAATATTTTCATTTAGGAACCAAACAACTAAATCATATTACAAATTTCTTTGTCATATTAATCAGAGGGCCTATGCTTGGATTTTTAATAATAAAATTTGAATGTTGGAAAATTAATGGGTTTATAACTTGTATGAAATTTGCAAGCAACTAATCAACTCTATAAATAATTTCCTAATAATTATAAATAATCTTAAATAATTACAAATAATTATAAATCACTTTCTAGCTTAAGTTTTATTGTGGCTATGTTTTCTTTTTTTTCCCCTCATTCAGCTGGTATCACTGCCCTGCATCTCTAACTCTAACATAGAGCTGGCAAACTTTTACAGGCCAGGTAAAAAATATTTTAGCATTTGTGGGCCAGATATTCAACTCTGCCTTTGTAGCTCAAAAGCAGTCATAGACAATATGTAATCAAATGGGCACAGCTATTTTCTAATAAAACTTATTTACAAAAACAAGCTGTGAGCCGCATTTTGGCCTGGGGGCTGTAGTTTGCCCACTCCTGTTTTAATGCAATGCAGTACACAATGAGGGCTGGCGTGGGCTTTGGAGTCAGAAACATCTAGCCACTCATTAGTTTTATGACTTTGAGCAAGTTACAAAAATTCCCCCAATCTTTAATCATCTCTAGAAATACCAACACCTTTGTAAAAGGTTATAAGGATTTTTTTTTTTTTTTTTTTTGGCTGTGTTGGGTCTTCGTTGCTGCGCGCGGGCTTTCCCTAGTTGAGGCAAGCAGGGGCTACTCTTCGTTGCGGTGCGCGGGCTTCTTATTGCAGTGGTTTCTCTTGTCACTGAGCACAGGCTCTAGGCACGCGGGCTTCAGTAGTTGCAGCATGCGGGCTCAGTAGTTGTGGCATGCAGGCCCTGGAGGGCGCAGGCTCAGTAGTCCTGCCACGCAGGCACTAGGGTGTGTAGGCTTCAGTAGTTGTGGCTCACAGCCTTAGCTGCTTCATGGCATGTGGGATCTTCCCGGACCAGGGATCAAACTTATGTCCCCTGCACTGGCAGGCGGATTCTTTTTTTTTTTTTTTTTTTAACATCTTTATTGGAGTATAATTGCTTTACAGTGTTGTGTTAGTTTCTGCTGTATAACAAAGGCAGGTGGATTCTTAACCACTGCACCACCAGGGAAGTCCTGGTTATAAGGATCAATAATTAAGATATATAAAGTTCAGAACTTGGTGCATAATACACCTTCAGTAAATAGGAGCTATTTTTATTAAATGGCCACTAGGAGAAAATATCAAAAAGATACAAAAGGCCAGGGAAATCAGTACTGAGAAATGGCATAAAGCCCCAGAAATACAGGAAAGGCTGTCTATGGCCCCATCTGTAAAAGACTCTATTTACCTTTACATCAATCTTATTAACTTATATGCAAAAGAAACATCGTCAGTTCTTATTAAACTCAGTAATTATGTTCTACAGATTTGCCACAAACGCTGAATTAGCAAATACTGAAGCACTGCTCCTAGGCGAAATACAGCATTAGGTTCCTGTGAGCTTCTGGTCACATTTTTGCCAACTGATCAACATAATCTTGTTTTATGTGTATTTCTGTTTAAAGGCACCTTATTTAAAAATATTGTTGATTCATTAACATTGAACTCACAGCCAATAGCACTATAACTCATGCCTGAATGAATGAAGCTTATCAAACCACATGTATTTTCTCTGTAAGGCACATCATAGCTTGCTGATGCTTTGGAACACTAGACAAAACTTCAGCAATATGCTTGGGGGCCATTTTAAACAGTGAAATCACAGGAAAAAAAGCACAAAAATGCAGCACTAAATAGACCACAAAAAGAGCACAAATTTGCAGTATGAGAGCTAAAATAAGAAGAAATGAGTATTGCCTTATTCACCTTCAGCTGGGAATATATGTGTTGGGTGACTCAAATTTTTTGCTGCTCTGTTCATGTCTGCAAATGACCACATGAGTATTGATGTTGGGTTACAAATACATTTTATCAAGTAGGCTAATTCACAAATATGGAATCCACAAATCATGAGGATTGACTGTAGTTCACCAAGGTCACATTTCCATAATTGTATTAGTAGGAAAAGCAAATGATAAGGAATTTTTTCCTATTTGCTTCAATAAAGTGTTACATGATTTCCTATGTGGTATCCCAAACTTATTCTACCTAAATGTTCTAACAAAATACTAACATATTCCTCCTAAAACATTGAACTATGTTTATCTACCAATCAGTCAGTAATTATTAAACAATATAAGTAACAGTTGCCTCACTTAGAAAGTCCCTAATAGGCTGAAGCCTACATGTATAATGGAATCATTGTTTTAAGGGCATTTAAATTAAGCAAAGGCTTCCTTAAAGTTAGAGACCTAGCTAAATGAACCTACTTTATGTACAGAAAAATTTCAGCTTACCAACACTGGCTTTCAGAAACTTATTTCCAATTCTCTGGTCCATTCCAATGGCTGTTGCCACCTCTTCTATATCAGCTCCTGTTGCTTCACAGAGGGCACTTATAGAGTTAATGCTGCTGATTCTCTGTGCTAGAAAAGCATTTGCTGCCTTAAAAGAAAAAAAAGGAAGAATACGATGAGCTAAAATAAAAATTTTATATATCCGTATTATATTTCATTGAGTTGATCCAAATTACTGAGGGAGATATAGAAGTTACTGACGGGCTCAATTTGCGTAGGCAATGGGTGGGTTGGTAAGGGAAATTTTTTTTTTTTTTTTTTGCAGTACGCGGGCCTCTCACTGTTGTGGCCTCTCCCATTGCGGAGCACAGGCTCCGGACGCGCAAGCTCAGCGGCCATGGCTCACGGGCCCAGCCGCTCCGCGGCATGTGGGATCTTCCCGGACCAGGGCACGAACCCATGTCCCCTGCATCGGCAGGCGGACTCTCAACCACTGCGCCACCAGGGAAGCCCGGAAAATGTTTTAAATTAGAGAAGAAGATGAAGAAAGGGTAAAAGAAGGGAAAGAGTGATTTTTTACATTACTATTTTAATTAATTACATTAATAGTAATGTAATTACTATTTTCTTTTACATATTCCAGAATATTTTATACCCAAATATTTGATCCCCTTGTGAATATTATTTCATAATATACAAGAATATTATCTTCAAAAGCATATCTTTTTATTAATGTTAAGAAAGTACCTGTGTAGCTTATCAGGGTTAAGAGAAATAAGTCCTTGGCTTTAAATTTAATAGAGAGTTGAGTGCTGTGTACCAACCAGTTTGGAAAGTTCTGAAGACCAAGTATTAGTGGTGAGGATCTTTTCTCTGGGAACCCAGTGCTCATACACAGCACACAGTGCCTGCACAGCTCTCTGACCCTCTGGGGTTTCATCCCCTCCAATCAGTACTCTGTCTGGGTTCTTCAGGTCCTTGATGGCTGTTCCCTCTGCCAAGAACTCAGGGTTGGACAGCACCTAGATTCCCAACACAAAGGAAAGTTTTAAGCTAGAATTAATTACGGACAACTTTAAAGCATTGATATTTACATAAGAAGAGCCAGATTCCAATGCTTCCTTTTTTTATACCTGTAAATTCAAGTTGGGTTTTGTGTTTGCATCAAATATTCGACGAATACTCTCTGCTGCCCGCACTGGGACTGTGCTTTTCTCAGTCACAATTTTATACCCATATGAGTTTTGCACAATGCGTCTAGCACAAGCTTCAATGTACTTCAGATCTGCTGCGCGGCCTTTCCCCATTCCGTAGGTTTTGGTTGGAGTGTTCACCTGATGAAAGTATACGGGATTAAGAAGAGAGTATGAGATATTCACTGATTACAAGATATGCCCTGGACCATCAACTGACTAGTCAACTGGGCAGTTAACATCATTAGGAGCCCTGGTTTCACCCTCTATTAGTTCCATGGAAATAATATTTTATGAGAACTCATTCAGTACATTTCTGTTGAGAAGCTACTATATATGTGTCAGAATCAGGGCAGGCAGGTTCCAAGCTAAGCCTGCAGATATAAAGATGAAAGAGACTCCAAAAGGAGTTCACAGTCTGAAATGAAATGTAAGTTTTCTCTTTCTTTCTCTCTTGATGGTATGTAATATACTATCCTGGTCTTTAAAACTAAACTTTAAACTCCTTTTTATTCTCCTTTTTTATAGACCTATATCAATAGGTTTTTTTAAATGTCTGCAGTATCATTCACAAATGCTTTCTTGGCTCATTAGAGCTAGAAATTATCTAGCGCCTTCAGGATACAGAATACTATGTGGACAAAGACTATCATATAGAAAGAAAAATAAATCATGAGTCCAGAGTCCACGCATTTAGTTTTGGCTTAGCTGTATCATGTAAACTTGGAGAAGTGTGGCTGCCTTTGTCTCAATGACCTCATTGGAAAATGAGAATAACACACTCTCTAAAATCTAACACACAAGTTTTATAACACTCTCGTAAAAATGAAAGTACTCTGAAAAGTCTAAAATTCTATGTAGGAATAATTTTTGAACCAGTAAGTAGCACCAACTGTCTTCTCTTGACAAGCTTATAACTTAATGGGAGACTAAATAAAGGAATCAAGCCAAAATAAATCAAAACGTGAAGATTGGGTTGAGGTGTAAAAAGCAGGAGGAAAAAGTGGTTTATACGCATGGAACAACTTAGGAAAAGACCTAGACGTGGAAGTAAGGGTGCAGTGGAACACAGAAGGGCAAAAATGGTTAATGGGGTAATGTGAAACATGTCAGAGATGGGGATGATCAGATGGCTTCCCTGGGAAAGGAGCTCTGAAGATAACAGTTGAAAACTGATTCAATAGTATAAAACTATTTCTACCTGGAATTTGCCTAAAAATAATTTGGGTAATCTGGGGTGGGAGGAAAGGGAGAGAAGTAGTAAATAAATCAAGATCAGCCATGAAAACTGTTGACAATGGGGTTCACTATATTGTTGGTTTCATTTTTTGTATAAGTTTGGTGTTTTCCACAATGAAAAGTATACAACAAGCACATTAAAAAAAAAAAAAAAAACGGATGCAGAGAATAATGGGAACTAGGTAGGAGTTATACTACAATAAATTACCCTAACAGGCACACAAAGTAATAGCTTGGAAAGATTTAAGGCAGCTCAGGCTAGATCGGCAGAGAAGCAAGCGTAAAATCAGCTATCTGTGCCAGACCACACTAAGGTGAACTCTATTGCCTTAAGAATAGATACTTAAAAAAATTTTTTTTTCATATAGAAAAGTCCCCTATTCCTATTCCAGGCTATGGTTATCCAAATGTCAGACTAAGGTAACTTCTTGATTTTCTCCAAGCATCTAGCTACTCCAAAATAATTTCTCCTTTTCTATGCCTCTAACCTAACCTCCTGCAAGCTTAAGTAGAAGATTGGGTAGGTGAGTCATAGAAGTGGCACCAATTTCTCTGAAGCAATTTTAAAAAAGAGAGACTGAATTCATAACACAGTTTTACCAAGGGTTTCATTACTACTTTCTTCTGGAGTTCCTATTTCTTCACAATACTGCTTTTGTCTCAACACACAATCAATTCAAGATCATCTCTGCTCTATGGGCCCCATGGTGTTTATCTCATGGAACCCAGTCAAAGCTCACAACACTGGCTTTCCCTTTATTCCTTAAGGCTGTACAGGTCTTGAGTCATATAACACCTTAGCTCAGCCACCAATTAGTGATAACTATACCATTACACACAGAATATTTGAGTAGATGGTTACCAGGACAGCAAGAAAAAAGTTACCTTGGTTCAAATATTGAATTATCAGAGTGTATTCCCAAGCATTCATTCTACTTGTTTCATCACAAAGGTACAACAGTTAAGCCCTATTATGAGCTGAAGGTGTCTGTGGACTAGCCTAATAACCTAACAAACATGTGCCAAGTTCTAAACAATTAATTTAAAATGACTTTTGGAACATAAACTCATCTAAATAGGAGATGCCTGTAAGTTTGCAGCAAACTTTACCTGATTCTTTTTATCTCACTTCCACCGCTGCAGGAAGTGAGCAATTAATTTTAAATTAATTGTTTAGAACTTGGCACATGTTTGTTAGGTTATTAGGCTAGTCCACAGACACCTTCAGCTCATAATAGGGCTTAACTGTTGTACCTTTGTGATGAAACAAGTAGAATGAATGCTTGGGAATACACTCTGATAATTCAATATTTGAACCAAGGTAACTTTTTTCTTGCTGTCCTGGTAACCATCTACTCAAATATTCTGTGTGTAATGAGTTTATGTTCCAAAAGTCATTTTAAATTAATTGTTTAGAACTTGGCATATGTTTGTTAGGCGCAGTGGAAACAAGAAATGATGAAATACATATACTATCACCATATGTGCTCACACATGCTCACATGTTACCAGCACTTCCTAATTCTAGATCTCATATTAGAAACTTTCTCTGAACTTATTTGTTCAATGACCTGAAATGATCAGATGATTATAGAGTTTGGTGAAGTGTTGGATAAAGTTAGTGACAATCAAAATTCAACTGGACAAGTCTATACTAAGTAATGCTGTGGCTTAATACCAATGGCTTTACTATTAAAATACAATGAAACTTCTATATAGACAAGAATACATTAAAACTCACACAGCAAAGGAAAATACTTACAGAAATAAATACAAGATCAGCTTCTTTAATGGCATCATCAATATTGGTAGAAAAAAATAGATTTTTTCCTCGACAGGATTCTACCACTTCTTTTAGTCCTGGCTAAAAAGAAAAAAGAAAAGAAGTTGTACATACATTTTACCAGTCATATGAGATAACCCAATAGTATAGAATTACATTCATTAAGGGGAAGGTCATGTGTAATTTAAAGGTCTAGATTTGCTCTCAAATAACACCTCTGTAGAAAAATCAAAGATTATACTGGTACTGAAGGCCATCAGGTGTACATTATGTAACAAATAAAGCAAACCTGAACTTGCCACAATTAAAGCAGCAGATTAATTTAATGCATGTCATTCTTTACCATGTTCCGGACTTCTTCATAAGAGTTAACAATTAACTCCAAGTATCAACACAATCATCAGAAAAGTCAAGTCTTTGTGGTTTCAAGCAAACATTTGATTTTGCATTGTCACTAGAATACAGGTTTTTACTCCCAAGAATTCAGGCCATAGAATACAGGCCATTCAGAGTGGCTGTGAAATAGTCTTTACTCTACACATACATAAATATATATTTTTTCTAAGTCCCATTATAAGAAACACTTCTATTAAAAAATTTGTTACTTTTCCCATACAATTTAACAGGAGATGTAATTAAGAATTTTGAGCTGTACACCACCACCTAACAAGTATTCTTGACTCCACCCCCCAAAAAAATCAGGTCTAAATCTGATCAGACCAGTCCAATCAGCAAAATCTGTTTATCTACAGGATAAACAACCTGGTTTCTTCAATAAACAAACTGAAGAGAAAAACAAAGAGAGAAAAAGAGAGATTAAAATATTGTGGTCTTGGGACTTCCCTGGTGGCACAGTGGCTAAGACTCCATGCTCTCAATGCATGGGGCCTGGGTTCAATCCCTGGTCAGGGAACTAGATCCCACATGCATGCCGCAACTAAAAGTTTGCATGCTGCAACTAAGGCACCAGCGAGACACAACTAAGGAGCCCTGGAGCCACAACTAAGGAGCCCTGGAGCCACAACTATGGAGCCCACGTGCTGCAACTAAGACCCGGCACGACCAAATAAATAAATTTTAAAAATATATATATTGTGGTCTTAGGGAATTCCCTGGCGGTCCAGTGGTTAGGACTCTGTGCTTCCACTGCAGGGGGCACAGGTTTGATCCATGGTCAGGGAACTAAGATCCCACATGTTGTGCAGTGAGGCCAAAAAAAAATGTATATATATATATATATATATATATATATATATATATATATATATATATATATATAATATATATGTATATAGTGATCTTAAAAGACACTTAAGTGATACAAATCTATTGCAATATATGGCTCTTACTTGGATTCTGATTCAAATAAACCATGGAGGGGAAGGACATGTTTAAGAATTCTTAAAAACCAAAGCAAAACAGACCTTTTCTCCTGGGAGAGAAGGTTCAAATAATATCCAAAATATTATGAATGTATAGAAAACTATATAGCAAAGTAAAAAGTCAATTCAGGGGCATAGGTCTAGAATTATATCCAGAGGTAATTCACTTTTCTTCATGGTTCTGTGAACTTTTAACATAAGCAATCAGAGAAAGTGTAAAATGTAAATTCAAAATTTCTATTAGTTTGGCTAAAATGTATAACAGGACCAGCAAAATATATGAACCACTGCACCATGAATATAGTGTCACTAATTATGGCAACTGGTTCCTTAGTTATTTTGACTAGTTTCTAGAAAATAAGAGTAAAAGGTTATGGAGTTGGAATTTTACAGAGAAGATTTAATTCAATCCTATATAATCTCCTAACATTTAAATTAAAGTAACCTAAAATCACAGCAACACAGAATTTATACTAAGTCTTAATAGGACCTCAAAATGAACAACTACATTACTCCGTTAAAATCAATGGGATATTTGTAGATAACCAAAATGGATGCAGAAGCAGTTGATAATATATGTTCTACCTCTTATTAGATTCATTATGTAATTTTCATAACTAGTATTTAGAATTTATATGGCACTTTTTATGGAAGTAAAATCCTTTCACAGGATAAAATTAGCTTTCATTTTACTCAGAAAAAGCAAAGCAAATTATCCATTTTGGCTTTTTAGAAGTAGTTATTACATTGTTTTTTTAATGAACAAAGTTAACAAAAAAGCAATGACTATTCAATAAATATGGCAACACAAAACAGAATGTTTTCATTGTTTTTTTTTGTTTGTTTGGGTTTTTTTGGCCACACCGTGCAGCTTGTGGGACCTTAGTTCCCCAACCAGGGATTAAACCCATGCCCTCGGCAGTGAAAGTGCGGAGTCCTAACCACTGGACCACCAGGGAATTCCCTTCATTGTTAAATATTAAGAGTTTCTATTATGCTGTTCCCTGAGTAAAAACTTGAATATCTTATTACCATATTTCATCTGATAGTCATTACTATTTACTTCTCAGGTGGTAAAAATGACTACTTTTTTATTAACATAGTTTTGACCCATAAAATATAAGCCTATAAGACTAGAAAGAACCACAATGAACACATAAATTCATGGACCCTAAGTACATTTAGCTGGGTTTTTTCAATGTAGCCCGGTAATCTTTTTACTTGTCCTCTCATTCTGAGATTACTGCTCCAACCTCCACTACATCATCTTCGGAGTAGCTGGCATCCCACCTTCAATTGAGATGACCAACATTTCAGTCACTTTTATTTCCTGTTCCCACCAACAAAACAGTATCTTCATCCACCCTTGTTTACTTCCCTCCAGTCTGAGAAAGAGGCTTTCAAGGCCAATTCCTCTTCTTGTGTTTTTGATACCATCATCTTTGCTATTTTTCTAGACTTTATTCCATCAATTAGCCCCTTTCTTCTTATACTTTTTTTCTTATACTTTTGACCTTTCCTTCTCTATGTGATTTGTCTACCTTAGTTTATTAACATGCTTGATTCTTTATCAACCATAGGAAAAAATATAATTTTTAAAAATCACTGCTTTTGTGCTTCTCTGGTGGCACAGTGGTTAAGAATCCGCCTGCCAATGCAGGGGACACAGGTTCGAGCCCTGGTCCGGGAAGATCCCACATACCATGGAGCAACTATGCCCATGTGCCACAACTACTGAGCCTGTGCGCCTAGAGCCTGGGCTCCACAAGAGAAGCCACCACAATGAGAAGTCGGCACATCGCAACGAAGACCCAATGCAACCAAAAATAAATTAAAAAAAAAAATCACTGCTTTTACCCTGTGTCCCTCTCCAGTGACCACCCCCTTTATTTCCTTCTAGTTAAACCTTTTAAAAGAAGAGTCTTACTCCTTTTCTACACTCTCTCACTTCTTCAATCTCCTACCTTTTGCAATTGTTCTTGTAAAAGTTACAATGGCCCCCATAATACCGAATTTCATGAGTATGTCTCTGTTCTTATTTCTCCTGTGTTTGGCAGAATTGACAGCTTACTCATTCATTCAGCAAATATTGATATTTGTTGAGCACTTACTAAGTACTGGTCACTGTGTTCATCACTCATAATCAAAACATATACATCTTTATGGAGCTTGCGCTACTAAAACTCTTCTGGTCTTTGGTTCACCTTCTCTGAACTACTCTTCAGTGCTTCTCTAAGGCATTTCTTCCTCCACCCCTCATCAAACATTAGCATTTTGACCCCATGCTCTGTTCTCTCTACAGGCTCTTCTTGGGAGAGCTCAACTACTCTGACTTTAACTACTGCCTGCATAATTTATTTTTTTAACTTCCTGCATAATCTTAAGTTTACATCTTCAGCCCTGAATTTCTTTTTTTTTGGCCATGCTGCACGGCTTGTGGGATCTTAGTTCCCTGACCAGGGTCTGAACCCAGGCCATGGCAGTGAAGGTGCTAAGTCCTAACCACTGGACCGCCAGGAAATTCCCCAGCCCTGAATTCTTGAATATCATTCTAGATTCCTTCCTCTACTTCATCCTTCTTGAATCAACAATCAAGTCTGATCATTTTTCCTTCTAAATATTTCTCTTGGGAATTCCTTGGTCATATACCAGAAGCCGCGGGGTAAGGCCAAAAAAAAAATATCTCCAATTAGTCTAGTGAGTTTCAGACTGAATGGAGCCAGGGTGGAACAACTATCAACGAGGCTGTGTACTCAAAAGAGTTCATTAAATATTATAATTACATATTAGTTATCTTTTCTTTATCAGTGACCAGGAGTTAAACATTAGTCACCAAAAGAGACTCTCTGATATTAAAAATTGGTATTTACAATGTAAAATCAATGCCATAGATTTTTATAATATCACTGAAAACAAATATCTGCTTGGTTGTGTTTTTTTTTTAATTTTATTTATGTATGTATGTATGTATTTGGCTGCGTTGGGTCTTCATTGCTGCTTGCTGGCTTTCTCTAGTTGCGGCGAGCGGGGGCTACTCTGTTGTGGTGCGCGGGCTTCTCACTGCAGTGGTTTCTCTTGTTGCGGAGCACGGGCTCTAGGCGCGTGGGCTTTAGTAGTTGTGGCGCGCGGCGTTCGGTAGTTGTGGCTCACGGGCTCCACAGGCTCAGTAGTTGTGGCGCATGGGCTTAGTTGCTCCCTGGCATGTGGGATCTTCCCAGACCAGGGCTCGAACCCGTGTCCCCTGCATCGGCAGGCAGATTCTTAACCACTGCGCCACCAGGGAAGTCCCTTGTTTGTGTGTTTTTTAATGCATAATAGAATATACAAATTTAAGGAGGAGGTTGACTGCAAAGGTATCTAAGGTTACTCTGGAAATAAAAATATTTCTTTGCCTTGTCCAAGGTAGATCAGTATAAAATCACAAGTAGTAACAATATCTATAAGCTACTCAATAAAGGAATTCAGAAAGCAGCATAAATTCTGGTTAAACCTGCCATTTGTTTTTCTTCTTTTATAGTTCTTCCTGTTTGACATTTCACATAACATTTTACATCTCCTATACGGCCAAGGAAATGTGCAGGAATAGTTACAGTTTTACAACATAAAATAAACAAAAAATGGAACAAAGGCCTAACGTATCTTTGAAAATGGATAATTGGGACACACAGTTTTGTTTTGTTTTGTCTTTTTAAATACACGCTACAGAAATCATTTATTTTCTTCTGATTTATAAATTTCTTAAGCAGGTGTCTTTTAACAATTGATGTGTAAGAAAGACACATGAAAATTATAAGACTAAAGTCATTTACTTGCTAAGAGGAAAATCATTCTACTTGTTAAAAAGATTCCTTCTAGAATTTTAAAGTAGCAGTGCCATGTTTTTAACCTCCAAAGTCAGCTGGGTTTTTTTTTTTTTAAGATTCCATTTCCTTTGCAGGATACAACTAAATAGTGCAGAAGTAAAACAGCTGCTTCGGTTGTCATCATCTAATTTTGTGGAGTAGACAGATTAAAAATGAGATAAAAATAAGACTTTAAAGACCAAATAATTACAACCATTAAATAAAGCCAATACAATTATGGGACATTAGAGTTCTGAGAACTCAGAAGTTGCTTCTAATGAGCACAGTGCTAGCTAGACTTTGAAATCTTTTATATTCTATTTAAAGAGATTTAAAGAAGAAAAAATTTATTCATGAAATAAAACTGTGAAACAACAAGAAATACTTTTGTTTGTTTATAAAAGCTAGGTTATTGAGAAAAACAAGTAAGATGTGGAAAAAAAATCATCTTAGATCTTAACTCTTTTAATCTAACTATATATCCCACCTGGATTCAATATCAATGTAGAACACACTATTTTCTTTTTTGGAGGAATTTAACTTTTAATTTTTAAAAAAGTAACAAGAGTATAACATGGCAAATTCAGATCATCTCACTTCTTTTGTGGCTTACTATTGTTTTTATTTGGGGTTTTTTGGTTGTTATTTATTTATTTTTATTGAAGTATAGTTGATTTACAACATTGTGTTAGTTTCAGGTCTATAGCATAGTGACTCAGTATATTTGCAGACTGTACTCCATTATAGGTTATTACAAGATGATGGGTAAAATTCCCTGTGCTATACAGTATATCCTTCTTGCTTATCTATTTTATATACAGTAGTTTGTACCTGTTAACCCCTTACCCCTAATTTGTCCCTCCTCCCTTCCTTCTCCCCTTTAGTAGCCACAGGTTTGTTTTCTATATCTGTAGAACACACTATTTTTTTCCCCCATTTATTTATTTATTTATGGCTGTGTTGGGTCTTTGTTGCTGCGTGCAGGCTTTCTCTAATTGCCTTGAGCGGGGGCTACTCTTCGCTGCAGTGCGCGGGCTTCTTATTGTGGTGGCTTCTCTTGTTGCGGTGGCTTCTCTTGTTGCAGAGCACGGGCTCTAGGCTCATGGGCTTCAGTAGTTGTGGCACATGGGCTCAGTAGCTGTGGCATGCAGGCTTCAGTAGTTGTGGCTCGCAGGCTCTAGAGCGCAGGCTCAGTAGTTGTGGCACACGGGCTTAGTTGCTCCGCAGCATGTGGGATCTTCCCATATCAGGGCTCGAACCCATGTCCCCTGCAGTGGCAGGCAGATCCTTAACCACTGTGCCACCAGGGAAGTCCAAACACACTATTTTTAATTTAAAGCACTGAAGTCTTAGGAAAAAGAGTTTCAGATTTCAAATAATAGAAATAGTACTAATAATAAGAATCTGGCCAGGGAATGTGCCTGGCCAACTAATTTTTTTGTTTTCTTCAAGAAAAACATCTAAATCCAATATATTATAGATAGTTTATACTTTTTTCTAGCTCAAGATAACCTTTTTATTTTGTTTTTATGTAAAATTTTTATTGAAGTAAAACAAAAATACAGAAAAGTGCATAGATTTTAGTACAGAAAAGTGTATAGCTCAATTTTCACACGTGAACACACTTGTGTAACCATTATCCATACCAGAACTAAAAGAACATTAACAGGGAGTTCCCTGCTGGCTAGTGGTTAAAATTCTGGGCTTTCACTGCCAAGGCCTGGATTCAGTCCCTGGTTGGGGAACTGAGATCCCACAAGCTGTGCAGCATGGCCAAAAAAACCCCAAAACAACATAAACAGTAAATCAGAGCCTGCAGTATGCCCTCTCCTAGTCTCTACAGCCCCTCAAACTACCATCATGCTGAATACTATCACCAGAAATTAGTTTGCCTATATTTGAACTTTATACAAATGGGATTATATAGCATGGACTACTTTGTGTCTGACAACACATTACTTTTGTGAGAATTTAAACATATGCTTGCATGCAGGAGTAGTTCCATGGATTTTAAATACAGTATAGTATTTTACTGCAGGATTATACTACAATTTATGTATCAATTCTATTGCTAATTAACATCTAGGTTGTTTCCCATCTGGGGTCATTATGAATTACACTGTTAATACCTGTCTTTTGGTGCATAAATGTATGCCTTTCTGTTGGATATACACCTACAGGTGGAATTTCTGGGTCAGATATTCACATTTTCAGCTTTAGTAAATACTGTTGCACAGTTTTGCAAAATGGCTGTACCAGTTTACGTTCTGACCAGCTGTGTATAAAATTCCAGTTGCCCTAAATCCTTGTCAGCACTTGGTATTATCGGTAGTGATAATTTTAGCCATTCTGGTACATTTTGTGTTTGAAAAGTAGAGTATACTGCTGGCATAATTAATTGCTGAATGACTGGATATAAATATGGCTCACAAGGTTTCAGATGACTTGCAGCCCTTTTATGGATATCAGAATTATAAAACTCTTAAGTTACCTTTCCAAAATGTTTTTTAAAATGTTTTTAAAAATTCCCCACGACCTAATATAGTAGTAATGTTATGTTTATATAACAGGAAAAGAAATGCTATAACACTGAGATATTTAAATAACTATTATGGGAAGTTAATCTGGTAGAGGAAGAAAGGGTAAAGTACAAACAGAAGCTACCACACACACAGAGGGCTTTTTTTTTTTTTAATTCTAAGTCTGATTCAGATATTGGTTAATCTGTGATGTTAAGTGGCTACTACTCTATAGGTACTTTTTCATGGATTTCTATTCATAGGCCTATAAATAGCAGGCAGATTTATCTTACAGAGACTTCCCCTTCTAAAGATCACTTAAAGACTATGGTTGATAAGAGTCTTATAAATAATAAAACTTTTCAGAAAAAAAAAAGAAAAGAATATATTAATGTTGGAGAGAAAATGCTACCCTCAAATTTTCAAGTGCTTCTCTGTATGTCAAAAGCATAATATCATGAACTCATTTTACAGTGAAAATTTTAAAAAATGGAACCCTGCTTAATAAAATAGAGGCATATTTTCCTAACTATGAGTTCTCTAAATTCACAGAAATTTTGAAATTCCAATTTAAACAAATTTGTGGTACTAAACACTGAATATGAAAGATACCATTTATTCATCCAAGGTTTACCTGATATAATAAAGACAATCACCCAAAAATATAATACTTAACATGAATTAATATTATAAACATCCACAGTTTTTTAATTTTTACAGATGTCACTTTTTTTTTTTTTTTTTTTTTGCGGTACGTGGGCCTCTCACTGCTGTGGCCTCTTGCATTGCGGAGCACAGGCTCCGGACGCGCAGGCTCAACGGCCATGGCTCACGGGCCCAGCCGCTCCGCGGCATGTGGGATCTTCCCGGACCGGGGCATGAATCCGTGTGCCCTGCATTGGCAGGCAGACTCTCAACCACTGCGCCACCAGGGAAGCCCCAGATGTCACTTTTTAATTGTACTATTACCATATGGTAACCATACTAACAAACAAAATTAGAAAATAGAGAAGATAAGAAAATTACCCATAATCTCACTCCACTAATATAACCATTATTAATATTCAATATACTTTTTCCTAGGCATTTTCCCTGAGCATATTTGACATAATTATAATTGTAATGTCCATAACATTGTGTATTTATGTTTTTTCATTTAATTTCTTATCAGTTGAAGTCATAGAATTTTATATTAAAAGTAAATTACTTAGCAAAAAGAGTAAGAAAACAAAGAGCATAAGAACAAAGCATTGTTTAATATGGTTTACCTCATAAATAGGAAGTGTAGGAGAGTTCCATGCATTGATTCTTGATTCATTGACATCAACAACCGTTACCCTGATTTCAGGGCACATATGAGCAATGACACTACATGTGGGTCCTCCAACATAGCCTGCACCGATGCAGCAGATCTTCTTAATTTCAAACATGATTGTACTAGAAGGGAAACAGTAAGACCATCCAACTATTGAGAACAGAAAATTTAAAGAAGTCACACTGCACATTCATCACCCTTTATAAAAACTGTCAAGGTGACAGATACTGGAAAGATTTCCTACATTCACACTCATTAAGAATTATGAAAACAATGATAATAAAAAAATAACATTCCAGTTGGATGACCTAGCCTGTTCTCAGCTGTACCAGCATGAAATAGGGAAAAAATTATAGCTACTGATATTACTAAAGAAGTGTCACAAAGATTATAATGACCTAATATAGAAAGTCAAGAAGCAAAATAAAACCATACTTAATCTTCTAACACTCTAGGGTAACTTTGATTGCTGAGGGAAAATTCAAGGGTGAACACACCAGTGCAATTCTTGCTTAACTAAATGCTGGTGTACAAAGGTCAGCTTTACAACAGGTTTAGACTAAAATGACAGATATTAAGATTAGTTCCTAAATCCAGAATTGGCCTCTGAGATTATATTCCCTGCACAATTTGGTTTCAGCAATTCATTTTTAGGTACTAGACAATGATCTTAAACTCTATTTCAACTTTAATCAGAAACCAGGAGATGGTTAAAAGAAAATAATTTCTGTAGTTAGCAAAGCTGTTACACAGATTTTGATGGGTTTTTCAAAAACCAGTGAATTGATTCACTCAAATCAAAATGACAAGGGACTGAGTTATATGTAAGAATTTCAGTTTATTCAGTAATGAGAACGAGAACGGTCAAACTGATAAGATTCTTAGAATTTTTGTCCTAGAGAGTTTAAGCATTTGTTAGTATATTCCTGCATGGATCAGAGAAGGTACTCTGGAAGGCTGATCTAATTACAATGCCTGGCAAGTATATCTCTATTATGAAAAAAGATACACAAAGCACATAATTAAGATGATCCAATTCCCTTTGGTCTGAATCTGTATTAATCAAACAATGCTCTAATCTTCGTTGGTTCTCTGGGTAGACTTCCCAACTGGAAGAGAATGAGCTGACAACCCAAACAAGTATCCTGGTCTGTATTAATAAGCAAGTAATCTGGCTTATAAATTGATCTTTAGTAGTTATGATTAGCAGATATCAACTCATAGAGTCTGATCTCTAATGACTTTTTTTTTTTTGGCTGCATGGCTTGTGGGATCCTAGGTCCATGACCAGGGATGGAGATCAGGAGTCGAAAAATAGCCCCCCACCCCCACCCCCACCCCACCCCCACCCCACCCCCACCCCACCCCACCCCACCCCACCCCACCCCACCCCACCCCACCCCACCCCACCCTCACTGGCAGTGGAATAGCGGAGTCTTAATCACTGGATTGCCAGGGAATTCCCTCTAATGACTTTTTTTTTTTTTTTTGCAGTAAGCGGGACTCTCACTGTTGTGGCCTCTCCCATTGCGGAGCACAGGCTCCAGACGCACAGGCTCCAGACGCACAGGCTCAGCGGCCATGGCTCAGGGGCCCAGCCGCTCCGCGGCATGTGGGATCTTCCCAGACTGGGGCACGAACCTGTGTCCCCTGCATCGGCAGGCGGACTCTCAACCACTGCGCCACCAGGGAAGCCCCCCCCTCTAATGACTTTTTAATAACCTAAAAGAAATGGAATTTTAGTAAACCAGTAAATATGAACAGAATTTGGAATCTAATGATTCCCCAAAAGAAAGAAATATTCTTAGCAATATACATACAAAGAAATATTTTAAATGTATTTTTATTTTGAATAGGTAATAATTCATATGATTCAAACATTAAATCTGGGGAATTCCCTGGCGGCCCAGTGGTTAAGACTCAGCGCTTTCACTGCCATGGGCCCGGGTTTGATACCTGGTCAAGGAACTAAGATCCCACAAGCCAGGCTGTGCGGCCAAAAAAAAAAAAAAGAAAAAAAAAATTCATTAAATCTCTATAACAAGGTAAACACTCAGAAGCCACACACTACTCTATCCACATCTACTTTGCTACCCTCTACTTTGCTTCTACAAACAACCTCTTTATTAGTATTCCAAGATTCACCTTAGCAAAAACACTGAGCCTAGAAAAATTTACGTTTAGCAACCATATATCTTTCTTCACCCTTCTGCTTTTCAGTTCTGCCCTTCACACTCTCCAGGCCTCAAGGGCCCTATACATGAGGAGAATGCATGGGGAGATAGACTGCACTGGGATTGCTAAGTGGCTAAGACTGAGCTGGATGTTCTGAAAAGCTCCCACCTGTGGGAGGGACAGCTGGCCTGGAGCAGGCTTACCAAAGATGTGTCTCCAGCATTCACTGCTGCTGTCCCCACCTCTACACCAGAAAAGTCTTGGCATCTGGTTTCAGAAAAATTGCTTCAAATGGCTTCAGGCTTATTCCCTTCCTCTCATTCATGAAAAATTAATATTCCCAATTTAAGGATTTACTGTGTGGGCACAGCAGAGAATTTGGCCATAGAATAACATAGGTCCTGACACTCCAGTACTTAACAATTTATTCAGCAAATAATTCAATTGAAAAATGTTTATTAAAGACCCCACTATGTAACAGCCACTATTGTTCTATGTACTATAGATACAATAGTGAACATGACAGATACAGCTCCTACCTTTACATAGTTATATTCTAGTAGGAAAGCACACAAACAAAATTATGGCAGTTGTGGTAAATTCCACATAAAGGAAATAAACATGTAGCTAAAAGAGAAAGATTGTATATGGGGAAAGGACTATTTTAGTTAGGGTAGTTAAAGAAGGACTCTCTGAGAAGGTGACTTTTAAACTGACTTAGGGGCTTCCCTGGTGGCGCAGTGGTTGAGAGTCCGCCTGCCGATGCCGGGAACACGGGTTCGTGCCCTGGTTCGGGAAGATCCTACATGCCGCAGAGCGGCTGGGCCCGTGAGCCATGGCCGCTGAGCCTGCGCATCCGGAGCCTGTGCTCCACAATGGGAGAGGCCACAACAGTGAGAGGCCGGCGTACCGCAAAAAAAACAAAAAACAAACAAATAAACTGACTTAAAAGATAAAATGGCAGTCGGAGCGCAGGGAGAGGACTGGGGCTGGCGGCAGGAAGAGAGCCTGAAGGGGTTAGTGCACCACGGCTAGCCCGGAGGGAGTCCGGGGAAAGGGTCTGGAGCTGCTGAAGAGGCAAGAGACTTTTTTCCCTTTTGTTTCCTGGTGCGCGAGGAGAGGGCATTAAGAGGGCTGCTTGGGGAAGCGCCGGAGACAGGCACGAGCCGCGGGTAAGGCGCGGACCTCGGAGACGGGCGTGGGCCGCCGCCGCCGCCGCGGGGCCTGTGTGCGAGCGCGGGTCACTGTCCGCCCCGCCTTCCGGGGGGCCTGTGCACCCCGCCACTGCCGGGGTCCCGGGACCCGGGGACGGCTTTCCCGGGAAAGCGCACGGAGCGCCACGGGCTGCTGCAACGTCACGCCGGCCTCTGCCGCCACAGGCCCGCCCCACACTGCGCGCCCCTCCCTCCCCTCTGCCTGAGTGAGCCAGAGCCCCCGAATCAGCGGCTCCTTTAAACCCGTCCTGTCTGAGCGAAGAACGGACGCCCTCCGGCGACCTACGCGCAGAGGCGGGGCCGGGTCCAAGGCTGAGACCCGGGAGCTGTGAGAGCAGAGACAGGGAAATCTCTCTGTGCAGCCTCGGAGGCAGCGGATTAAAGCTCCACGGTCCATTTGATGTGCCCTGCGTCTGTGGAGTGCATGAATGGACAGCGAATCATCCCAAATTGAGGAAGTGGACTTTGAGGACAAGATTTAAGACTTTCCCCCCTTTTCATCTTTTTACAACGAATTATTCCAAATTAAGGAGGTGGACTTAGAGAGAAAGATTTCAGACTTCTCGCCCTTTTCCTCTTTTTACAACGAATTATCCCAAATTGAGGAGGTGGACTTGGAGAGCAAGATTTTTGATTTTTCCCCCTGCTCTCTTTTTGTGAATGTGTATGTGTAATCTTCTGTGTAAGATTCTCTCTGTATAGCTTTGCTTCCACCATATGTCCCAGGGTTCTATCGGTCCGGGTTTTTTTTTTTCAATAATTACTTTCTAATTTTAATAACGCTACTATATTTCATACTTTATTCTATTTTACTTTACCTGCTCTTTCTTTTTTTCCTACTCTCCCTTCCTCCCTCCCTCCCTCCGCTCCTCCTTTCCTTCTTTCTTTTTCTTTCCTCCCTCTCACCCTTCTTCTTTCCACTTTCTTTTTCTTTTCTTCCTCCCTCCCTCCTGTCTTTCTTCCTTTCCTTCCTCCCTCCCTCCCTCCTTTCTTTCCATCCTTCCTCCCTCCCTCCCTCCTTTCTTTCTTCCTTCCTTCCTTCCTTTCTTCCCTTCTTCCTTTCTTTCCCTCTCTCTTTCTTTCTTCTACTAATTCTTTCTTTCTACTTTTTCTCCCTGTTATTCTGAGCCGGGTGGATGAAAGGCTCTTGGTGCTGCAGCCAGGAGCCAGTGCTGTGCCTCTGAAGTGGGAGAGCCAACTTCAGGACACGGGTCCACAAGAGACCTCCCAGCTCCACATAATATCAAGCAGCGAAAATCTCCCAGAGATCTCCATCCCAACACCAGCACCCAGCTTCAGTCAACGACCAGCAAGCTACAGTGCGGGTCACCCTATGCCAAGCAACTAGCAAGGCAGGAACACAACCCCACCCATTAGCAGAGAGGCTACCTAAAAACATAATAAGGCCATAGGCACCCCAAAACACACCACCAGACGTGGACCTGTCCACCAGAAAGACAAGATCGAGCCTCAACCACCAGAGCACAGGAATTAGTCCCCCCCACCAGGAAGCCTACACAACCTACTGAAACAACCTTAGCCACTGGGGTCAGACACCAAAAACAACGGGAACTACGAATCTGCAGCCGGCAAAAAGGAGACCCCAAACACAGTAACATAAGCAAAATGAGAAGGCAGAAAAACACACAGCAGGTGAAGGAGCAAGATAAACACCTACCAGACCTAACAAATGAAGAGGTAATAGGCAGTCTACCTGAAAAAGAATTCAGAATAATGATAGTAAAGCTGATCCAAGATTCTATTTCCAAGATCCATAATCTTGGAAATAGAATAGACAAAATGCAAGAAACAGTTAACAAGGACCTAGAAGAACTAAAGATGAATCAAGCATCGATTAAAAACACAATAAATGAAATGAAAAATACTCTAGATGGGATCAATAGCAGAATAACTGAGGCAGAAGAACGGATAAGTGAGGTGGAAGATAAAATAGTGGAAATAACTGATGCAGAGCAAAATAAAGAAAAAAGAATGAAAAGAACAGAGGACAGTCTCAGAGACCTCTGGGACAACATTAAACGCACCAACATTCGAATTATAGGGGTTCCAGAAGAAGAAGAGAAAAAGAAAGGGACTGAGAAAATATTTGAAGAGATTATAGTTGAAAACTTCCCCAATATGGGAAAGGAAATAGTTAATCAAGTCCAGGAGGCACAGAGAGTCCCATACAGAATAAATCCAAGGAGAAATACGCCAAGACACTTATTAATCAAACTGTCAAAAATTAAACACAAAGAAATCATATTAAAAGCAGCAAGGCAAAAACAACAAATAACACACAAGGGAATCCCCATCAGGTTAACAGCTGATCTCTCAGCAGAAACCCTACAAGCCAGAAGGGAGTGGCAGGACATAATTAAAGTGATGAAGGAGAGAAACCTGCAACCAAGATTACTCTACCCAGCAAGGATCTCATTCAGATTTGATGGAGAAATTAAAACCTTTACAGACAAGCAAAAGCTGAGAGAGTTCAGCACCACCAAACCAGCTTTACAACAAATGCTAAAGGAACTTCTCTAGGCAAGAAACACAACAGAAGGAATATACCTACAATAACGAACCCAAAGCAATTAAGGAAATGGGAATAGGAACATACATATCAATAATTACCTTAAATGTAAATGGACTAAATGCTCCCACCAAAAGACACAGAGTGGCTGAATGGATACAAAAACAAGACCCATTTATATGCTGTCTACAAGAGACCCACTTCAGACCTAGAGACACATACAGATTGAAAGTAAAGGGATGGAAAAAGATATTCCATGCAAATGGAAATCAAAAGAAAGCTGGAGTAGCAATTCTTATATCAGACAAAATAGACTTTAAAATAAAGACTATTAGAAGAGACAAGGAAGGACACTACATAACGATAAAGGGATCGATCCAAGAAGAAGATATAACAATTGTAAATATTTATGCACCCAACATAGGAGCACCTCAATACATAAGGCAAATACTAACAGCCATAAAAGGGGAAATCGACAGTAACACAATCATAGTAGGGGACTTTAACACCCCACTTTCACCAATGGACAGATCATCCAAAATGAAAATAAATAAGGAAACACAAGCTTTAAATGATACATTAAACGAGATGGACTTAGTTGATATTTATAGGACATTCCATCCAAAAACAACAGAATACACATTTTTCTCAAGTGCTCATGGAACATTCTCCAGGATAGATCATATCTTGGGTCACAAATCAAGCCTCGGTAAATTTAAGAAAATTGAAATTGTATCAAGTATCTTCTCCGACCACAATGCTATGAGACTAGACATCAATTACAGGAAAAGATGTGTAAAAAATACAAACACATGGAGGCTAAACAATACACTACTCAATAACGAAGTGATCACTGAAGAAATCAAAGAGGAAATTAAAAAATACCTAGAAACAAATGACAATGGAGACACGACGACCCAAAACCTATGGGACGCAGCAAAAGCAGTTCTAAGGGGGAAGTTTATAGCAATACAATCCCACCTTAAGAAACAGGAAGCATTTCGAGTAAACAACCTGACCCTGCACCTAAAGCAATTAGAGAAAGAAGAACAAAAAAACCCCAAAGCTAGCAGAAGGAAAGAAATCGTAAAGATCAGATCAGAAATAAATGAAAAAGAAAGGAAGAAAACGATAGCAAAGATCAACCAAACTAAAAGCTGGTTCTTTGAGAAGATAAACAAAATTGACAAACCATTAGCCAGACTCATCAAGAAAAAAAGGGAGAAGACTCAAATCAATAGAATTAGAAATGAAAAAGGAGAAGTAACAACTGACACTGCAGAAATACAAAAGATCATGAGAGATTACTATAAGCAACTCTATTCCAATAAAATGGACAACCTGGAAGAAATGGACACATTCTTAGAAATGCACAACCTGCCAAGACTGACTCAGGAAGAAATAGAAAATATGAATAGACCAATCACAAGCACTGAAATTGAAACTGTGATTAAAAATCTTCCATCAAACAAAAGCCCAGGACCAGATGGCTTCACAGGTGAATTCTATCAAACATTTAGAGAAGAGCTAACACCTATCCTTCTCAAACTCTTCCAAAATATAGCAGAGGGAGGAACACTCCCAAACTCATTCTACGAGGCCGACATCACCTTGATACCAAAACCAGGCAAGGATGTCACAAAGAAAGAAAACTACAGGCCAATATCACTGATGAACATAGATGCAAAAATCCTCAACAAAATACTAGCAAACAGAATCCAACAGCACATTAAAAGGATCATACACCATGATCAAGTGGGGTTTATCCCAGGAATGCAAGGATTCTTCAATATACGCAAATCAATCAATGTAATACACCATATTAACAAGTTGAAGGAGAAAAACCATATGATCATCTCAATAGATGCAGAGAAAGCTTTCGACAAAATTCAACACCCATTTATGATAAAAACCCTGCAGAAAGTAGGTATAGAGGGATCTTTCCTCAACATAATAAAGGCCATATATGACAAACCCACAGCCAACATTGTCCTCAATGGTGAAAAACTGAAACCATTTCCACTAAGATCAGGAACAAGACAAGGCTGCCCACTCTCACCACTCTTATTCAACATAGTTTTGGAAGTTTTAGCCACAGCAATCAGAGAAGAAAAGGAAATAAAAGGAATCCAAATTGGAAAAGAAGAAGTAAAGCTGTCACTGTTTGCAGATGACATGATACTATACATAGAGAATCCTAAAGATGCTACCGAAAAACTACTAGAGCTAATCAATGAATTTGGTAAAGTAGCAGGATATAAAATTAATGTACAGAAATCTCTGGCATTCCTGTACACTAATGATGAAAAATCTGAAAATGAAATCAAGAAAACACTCCCATTTACCATCGCAACAAAAAGAATAAAATATCTAGGAATAAACCTACCTAAGGAGACAAAAGACCTGTATGCAGAAAATTATAAGACACTGATGAAAGAAATTAAAGATGATACAAATAGATGGAGAGATATACCATGCTCCTGGATTGGAAGAATCAATATTGTGAAAATGACTCTACTACCCAAAGCAATCTACAGATTCAATGCAATCCCTATCAAACTACCAATGGCATTTTTCACAGAACTAGAACAAAAAATTTCAAAATTTGTTTGGAAAAACAAAAGGCCCCGAATAGCTAAAGCAATCTTGAGAACGAAAAACGGAGCTGGAGGAATCAGGCTCCCTGACTTCAGACTATACTACAAAGCTACAGTAATTAAGACAGTCTGGTACTGGCATAAAAACAGAAAGATAGATCAGTGGATCAGGATAGAAAGCCCAGAGATAAACCCACGCACATATGGCCAACTTATCTTTGATAAAGGAGGCAGGAATGTACAGTGGAGAAAGGACAGCCTCTTCAATAAGTGGTGCTGGGAAAACTGGACAGGGACATGTAAAAGTTTGAGATTAGATCATTCCCTAGCACCATACACAAAAATAAGCTCAAAATGGATTAAAGACTTAAATGTAAGGCCAGAAACTATCAAACTCTTAGAGGAAAACATAGGTAGAACACTCTATGACATAAATCACAGCAAGATCCTTTTGGACCCACCTCCTAGAGAAATGGAAATAAAAACAAAGATAAACAAATGGGACCTAATGAAACTTCAAAGCTTTTGCACAGCAAAGGAAACCATAAAGAAGACCAAAAGACAACCCTCAGAATGGGAGAAAATATTTGCAAATGAAGCAACTGACAAAGGATTAATCTCCAAAATTTATAAACAGCTCATGCAGCTCAATAGCAAAAAAACAAACAACCCAATCCAAAAATGGGCAGAAGACTTAAATAGGCATTTCTCCACAGAAGATATACAGACTGCCAACAAACACATGAAAGAATGCTCAACATCATTAATCATTAGAGAAATGCAAATCAAAACTACAATGAGATATCATCTCACACCAGTCAGAATGGCCATCATCAAGAAATCTAGAAACAATAAATGCTGGAGAGGGTGTGGAGAAAAGGGAACACTCTTGCACTGCTGGTGGGAATGTGAATTGGTACAGCCACTATGGAGAACGGTATGGAGGTTCCTTAAAAAACTACAAATAGAACTACCATATGACCCAGCAATCCCACTACTGGGCATATACCCTGAGAAAACCATAATTCAAAAAGAGACATGTACCAAAATGTTCATTGCAGCTCTATTCACAATAGCCCGGAGCTGGAAACAACCTAAGTGTCCATCATCGGATGAATGGATAAAGAAGATGTGGCACATATATACAATGGAATATTACTCAGCCATAAAAAGAAACGAAACTGAGCTATTTGTAATGAGGTGGATAGACCTAGAGTCTGTCATACAGAGTGAAGTTAGTCAGAAAGAGAAAGACAAATACCGTATGCTAACACATATATACGGAATTTTAAAAAAAAAATGTCATGAAGAACCTAGGGGCAAAACGGGAATGAAGACGCAGACCTACTTGAGAATGGACTTGAGGATATGGGGAGGGGGAAGGGTGGGCTGTGACAAGGCGAAAGAGAGGCATGGACATATATACACTACCAAAGGTAAGGTAGATAGATAGTGGGAAGCAGCCGCAGAGCACAGGGAGATCAGCTCGGTGCTTTGTGACCGCCTGGAGGGGTGGGATGGGGAGGGTGGGAGGGAGGGAGATGCATGAGGGAAGGGATGTGGGAACAGATGTATATGTATGACTGATTCACTTTGTTATAAAGCAGAAACTAATTAAAAAAATAAATAAATAAACTTAAAAAAAAAATGGAAAAAAAAAAAAAAACAAAAAGAGACATGTACCAAAATGTTCATTGCAGCTCTATTCACAATAGCCCGGAGCTGGAAACAACCTAAGTGTCCATCATCGGATGAATGGATAAAGAAGATGTGGCACATATATACAATGGAATATTACTCAGCCATAAAAAGAAACGAAACTGAGCTATTTGTAATGAGGTGGATAGACCTAGAGTCTGTCATACAGAGTGAAGTTAGTCAGAAAGAGAAAGACAAATACCGTATGTTAACACATATATACGGAATTAAAAAAAAAAATGTCATGAAGAACCTAGGGGCAAAACGGGAATGAAGACGCAGACCTACTTGAGAATGGACTTGAGGATATGGGGAGGGGGAAGGGTGGGCTGTGACAAGGCGAAAGAGAGGCATGGACATATATACACTACCAAAGGTAAGGTAGATAGATAGTGGGAAGCAGCCGCAGAGCACAGGGAGATCAGCTCGGTGCTTTGTGACCGCCTGGAGGGGTGGGATGGGGAGGGTGGGAGGGAGGGAGATGCATGAGGGAAGGGATGTGGGAACAGATGTATATGTATGACTGATTCACTTTGTTATAAAGCAGAAACTAATTAAAAAAATATATATCCTTCCATGGGAAAAAAAAAAAAAAGATAAAATGGAGTTAGTTGCATCCAGGTAACATGGTTAAATTACACAAGGCAGTATAATCAATTAAACGACAAAATGAGGGTTAAAGTCCAGGGGGGGGAAAAATCGAAATAAGAAAGTACCTATATCAAGGCAAATGTAAAATCTAAGCTTGACCTAAAGAATGAGTAGGATTTAAAAGGAAAGATAAGTGGGGAAGGCATTCCAGATGACAGGAAGGAAATAAATAAGGACTTGAAAGACATAAATAAGGACTTATAGACAGAAATGAGTCCAGGCTTCCCTGGTGGTGCAGTGGTTAAGAATCCGCCTGCCAATGCAGGGGACGCGGGTTCAAGCCCTGGTCCGGGAAGATCCCACATGCCACGGAGCAACTAAGCCCGTGCGCCACAACTACTGAGCCTGCGCTCTAGAGCCCGTGAGCCACAACTACTGAGCCCCCGTGCCACAACTACTGAAGCCTGCACACCAGAACAAAGAGTAGCCCCCGCTTGCCGCAACTAGAGAAAAGCCCACATAGAGCAACGAGGACCCAACACAGCCAAAAATAAAATAAATAAATTAAAAAAAAAAAGAAATAAATGAGTCCAAAGAAGTGAGATCTGCCTAGTTGCACAAAAACGTGGGTGTTAAGAAGTAGTGAGAGGTAAAAATTGTCTCAGGGTGGAAATGAATTGGAAGTGGGTCTTGAATGCCCCTTTCAGGAAAGCATGACCATAAAAATCCATGAGGCTATAATTTAATAACTTAAGGTAACACAGCTGAAAGTAACCATAACAACCAAGGCATTAATATATTAGCTAAAATCTAATAAACTCCACTGAAGAAAAAAGTGGGGAGGGGGCAAAGGGAATGATCAGCTTGGAGCCTGGAAAAGGGGCATTAAGAATAAGAATGATGGAAAAAATCTTTAGGAAAAAAAAAAAAGAATAAGAATGATGGGCTTCCCTGGTGGTGCAGTGGTTAAGAATCTGCCAGCCAACGCAGGAGACACGGGTTTGAGCCCTAGTCCAGGAAGATCCCACATGCCACGGAGCAACTAAGCCCGTGCGCCACAACTACTGAGCCTGCGCTCTAGAGCCCGTGAGCCACAACTACTGAGCCCCCGTGCCACAACTACTGAAGCCCACGTGCCTAGAGCCCGTGCTCTGCAACAAGAGATGACACCGCAATGAGAAGCCCACGCACCACAATGAAAGAGTAGCCCCTGCTCACCGCAACTAGAGAAAGCCCACGCACAGCAACAAAGACCCAATGCAGCCAAAAATAAATTAATTTTTTAAAAAAAGAATATGAATAAGAATGACACAGTGTTTATTTCAGCGCTTCTAAAGAGTGACACAGAATCTGGAAGTCAGAAGTGTTCTGGTTTCACAGAGGTGGGGCAAGAAAAAAGCTTTCCGAATGCTTGGATGGCACATTCCCCCCAAATTCTTTGTTCTGATTCCACTAGGCCTTATGAGTTCAGATTGCCAGGAATCATAATACTAGAAAGGGATGGCCTGGATTTGAGACATAAGTATTCCAGACACTGGAATAAAGTTTCCCTACTGTAATAGCAAGTTTCCATTCTAGAGTATCCATCAGTCTCTTATGAGCTTAGTAATCATAAGTTACCTAAAGCCTCATTAACTCTTAGGTTTGTGGGAGGAAGAAAAAAAAAATCAACCTTCCAGATCTGCAAGGCTGAAGATCAAGTCCTGAACTGTGATGAACCTGGACTACCACTCACAGTAACCCCTTACTGGATAGGTGGCCTCTCTAATCAAAACCAGTATATCTGGAACACCGAAAAAGCAAAATCTCAAAGGATTTTTGGACCAGAGGATCTTGTGGTGTTACCACTTAATCCATAGCCAAGAGGTTATAAGGGCAGCCTATGCCCTCAGTCTCAACCAGAACATGGTTGAACCAGAACATGGGTTGAGCCCATGATGAACTCTTGGGCTCAAGAGTTTTATAAGGTACTCCCAGGCTAACACTTCTCTGCTGCTGTTCACCTCAGCACCTAGAACAGTAGGCTCTCAATAAATATTAATTGCATGAGTAATTCAATAAGGGCCTATCTTTTTGAGATGAAGACTGGTATTTGAATATCTTTATCTCAGATGCTCGATCAGAGTATTTTTGCAGATTGTCCACAATCCTATCAATCTTTCTTCTTTAGGTAGAACTTCAGCATGTCTTCTCAGAGCTACTTCTTATCTACCTTGGTTGCCAAGCCATATTCAGCTTGCCTTTCAGACAGCAGCTGGGGTAAATTATTGATGGCAAGTGGGTCTGTATTACAGAACTGCACGTGTTTTAGGGTATCCCTGCGTTGCTCTTTCATATGAAGTATGAAGTATGGCTCGCAGATGACAATGGGAAAATTACTGAAGAAGATAGATGTACAATCTGTGCAAGTCCAAATAAATTACCACTTGGAAGTTTCAACAAAATCTTCAATAAGCTTTAATACGGAGCTTGATACAGTGTTAGTGATATACTTTGCCTGACACAGATATCTTCTGATTCCATTTTCTATTTCTACTTTTATTTACCTTCTGACCCTCTACTGTGCTGTCAGGAAAATGAGAATGTTTGCTTACTGAATGAGTCAGTTTGAAATGAGTTTTTACCTCCGTATTTTGGGAAAGTCACAGCAAACCAGGCCATTCCAAAACTACTTTTCATCTAAAATTTTACAAATTCAGATCAATATTTCAGCCTAAAAGATGTGGCTAACAAATAGCGAAGCTCCTATTACAATCTAAACTGAATATAATCCCTCCACCTCCACCACTCTTCAGTATACTCTGTATAATTACCCAGTATCTAAGGCAATGGACGTTATAGCTGGATACATCAACTTCACACATCATCTTAGACATTTCCAAAAATTAAATACTAACAGATGCCTGACCCGGGAAAAATATTTAATCAGTGAGAAAGACTGTTAACCTCATATCTAAAGAGTATCATGTAAAACTGTGGAAACAGCAAGAGAGAAGATGGAGTATGTTTATTGGTTACAGGTTTTATGTTGGAGAGAGGAGTAGTACAGCAATAGGCAAAGAAATGAGATCCTTTCAATCAGGGTTGTCTATCCCTTACCTTAAACTAGATGCTAGGCACTAACAAGCACATATCAGAGCAGACAGTAACCTCTTTCATTTCCAGAACCACCCTCCGCTCCCCGCATCCCCCAAGAAACAGACCACTGTTGTCCATTTCATAGGGGATTTGAAGAAACTCAAAGACTCACTGTGTCTTTGAGGGCAGGCAGTCAGTGAACAGCTACTCCTCTGTATATCCCTGAAAAGTTCCCTACCAGTGAATCCCTCTTTTCTATATACCAAAATTCTCGACCTTACTCAATTATTTTCCTATATATAAAGAGGCATCATTTTTCAAGGTCTCACACAAACGCAATCTCCTGAAGCACCCAAGAAAGGCCTTCCCTAATATGAAATAAAGCCATTATATAGTGTGGCGGCCAACAATGGATTCCAGGACAGTCCATACAGATGTCACGACAGAATGAATGTCTTAGGATTTCGCCTTCAGAAGGACTCCCTGGTTCGTTTTCTCTTTAGTTTCTTAAGAAGGGCGACCAGCGACGTGAGGAAATCAGCAGCCCTCCATGTGAGCAGATTCTAAACACAAACAAAAGACTATGATTCTGAGACCAAAATGGGGTCCCTGACCAGAGGACCACTTCCTTTGGTGGACGTTCGGCTTTCAGAGGCGCCAGGGAAATCTCATTTAAGTCGGAAAGTGGGGAAAAGCAGAAAGAGAAGCGGTTGGAAGACTCGCGAGTCTTGAATTAAAAGCCCAAGCTCTCCCTCTTCCAGGGCAGCAGATCCAAAAGACTCTTCCCGCCCAGAGCCCAAAAGAGGAGACGGGGGGTCGTGACACTGGGAGACTGGGACCGAGCGCAGGGAGCGACTGGAAGCAGCGCGCACACCCCGCCAGGCTCCTTCCACATCCCGCCGGGACCCGGGAGCATCCCCACGGGGTGGCGGAGCCAGCCCGGGAAAGGCGCTTACCCACTTCCAGGCAGAAAGCGGTAACTGCTCCAAACCCGACCGCTCGGACAGCTCCTCGCTCTGGGCCGCGCAGCCGCAGCTTCAGCACTCCCGCCCTGCTCCGTCTGATCTCCCCTCACCGCACACCCCTCTCGGGCTGCCAAGCGCCGCACCCCGCGTCCCGGGCCCGAGCCTGTATTTAAAGGTCTCCACCCGAGAAGGCGGAGGCTTCATTCCCCCGCAGCCAAGCCCTCCCGGACTTTTCCCTCCGCTGCATCCCTGCTCCCCCTCCCGCCACTGTAGGCCGGGGCCCGCCCCTATTTCCTGCGGGCCCCAGGGGCGGTGGATACGGGGGCGTGACTAGTCGTCGCTGGGAGGGGCAGACCCCAACCCCCCCGCCGAGCCTGGGCAAATCCGCTCAGGCCAGCTCAGCGGCCCCGCCCCTGCCGCGAGCGGCGCTGGGGAGGGCTGCGTGCGCCGCAGGTCGGCCAAGGACCGAGGGCTAGGCTCCCTGTTACGCCTAGGTCAGGTTCTATTTTCCCGGTAGTCCAAAACCCGCTCTTGCCGTCTGGCCCCCGCTTCCCTCCCTGTGTCCCCATCCTGCCTCACAGCGCTGAGGTGGTGCCGCGTGCGCGCCAGGTCAGCCATACTCTGGGGCTGAGGCCCAGGGGGACCGGAAGGTCCAGGCCCCCTTTCCGGTCTCCCCAGCAGCCTAGAGGGCCTGCCTCGTCTTTCGGCCCCCTAGACCCTGTGGATTAGACGTGGCCAGCGGCTTACTCCACTCCCACGCCTTCCGGTCCCATGGGTCCGCCGCACCCTCCGGGCCCGCGGCCCAGGGTTTAGTCAGATTACCAACGACCCACCGTTTCTGGGAAGGAGGCGCCTCACGTCAGAAGGATGCTGAGTCCCGTCATGACTGGACCAGTTAGTGATCCCCGTTCTGATCCCTGGGTAGAGAAGTGGGACAGCCCTCTTGCCACATTTTCCAAATACTCCTGCCAAATTCGGGATCTGAGATGTCTGTGCATGATATATAGCAGAGAGCATGCAAGATGTAAATGCCGCCTAAGAGGAAGTGAAATTAACGTATGGAGTCTCCCACTTTTAGTGAGAGTAGTTCTGTCCCTGTTTCCCCACTCCAAGGTCATCTTAAACGTCAAATTTAAAGAAAGAAAGCACAGTCATGACTTTTTATTTCCTCTCATTGGATTAAGAATTACATCATCTAGATGGACCTACAGATTATCATGCCAAGTGAAGTAAATCAGACAAATATATGATATTGCTTATATGTGGAGTTTAAAACAAAAGTGATACAAATGAACTTATTGACAAAATAGAAGTAGACTCACAGACATAGAAAACAAACTTATGGTTACCAAAGGGGAAAGGGGAGGGAGGGATAAATTAGGAGTTTGGGATTAACATATACACACAACTGTATATAATGTAAATAACCGACAAGGACCTACTGTATAACATAGGGAACTATACTCAAGATCTTGTAATAACCTATAATGGAAAAGAATCTGTAAAATTATATATATATATATGAATAACTGAATCACTTTGCTATACACCTGAAACTAACACAACATTGTAAATCAACTATACTTCAATAAAAAATTAAAAAAAAAAAGAATTACAGGGACTTCCCTGGTGGCACAGTGGTTAAGAATCCGCCTGACAATGCAGGGGACACAGGTTCCAGCCCTGGTCCAGGAAGATGCCACATGCCGTGGAGCAACTAAGCCTATGAGCCACAACTACTGAGCCTGCCCTCTAGGGCCCGCGAGCCACAACTACTGAGCCCACGTGCCACAACTACTGAATAGAGCCTGTGCTCCACAACAAGAGAGGCCACCACAATGAGAAGCCCATGCACCGCAACGAAGAGTAGCCCCCACTCGCCACAACTAGAGAAAACCCATGCGCAGCAACGAAGACCCAACACAGCCATAAATAAATAAATAAATAAATAAATATTTTTTAAAAAGGGAAAAGCTTTAAAAAAAAAGAAAAAGAACGATACATTCCCTGCCTTTGTAAATTTTACTCTCTATGGGGAACATCAATCACACAGCTACATGTAAAATTATAACTTTATTAAGGAGAGACACATAGTCTTGTGGGAATACACAATAGAAGTATCTAACATAGTAGGTCAGGGATGCTTCTTCAAGTTTTGATAATTAAGCTCCTAAAGGAAACATAGGTATTAACTAGAGGAAACAAAGAGGGTGGTTAGAGGAATAAAAAGGATGAATGTAGGGAGAGCAATTCAGAGCTAATTATACTCATCAAGAATTAGAAGCAGCATGTCCAGGGTAGTAGTCATGGAGATTTAGAGCAAAGAACAGACTCAAGAGATGATCAGGGAATAAAAGTTATACCCCTCACCCATCTCATACCAAGGATGACACTATCTTGGCTTGACAGTAAAGGTTATTTTTGCCTTGCACAGATATATTTAAGGGAATGAATTTCTAGCTCAACTTCCACAGGTATTCTTTCCCAAAATTGATCTGCCCAAGAACAGTCCATTTTACAAAAGAAAGACTTACCTTTTACTCAAACAAAACGTACTATGATTCATTATCCGGGGTAAAATTCTGGGTGCCAAACAAAGGGATGAAGTGAATTCTAATTTGGGGGAAGTCTCTTATAGTGATTAACCAAGACACTTCAGATCTCTTTCCTTGGGCTTCCCTGGTGGCGCAGTGGTTGAGAGTCCGCCTGCCGATGCAGGGGATACGGGTTCGTGCCCCAGTCCGGGAAGATCCCACGTCCCACATGCCATGGAGCGGCTAGGCCCGTGAGCCATGGCCGCTGAGCCTGTGCTCTGCAACGGGAGAGGCCACAGCAGTGCCAGGAGAGGCCACAGCAGTGCCAGGCCCGTGTGCCAAAAAAATTAAAGTCTTTTTCCTCATTTTATATTTATTTTAAGGCTGAAGTTCAGAGTTAGAAACAGGACACTTTGGACATTTTCTGAATTCCAAACACAAGGTGCCATATAAATTTGTAACCTTGATTATTTTAAAAGCAATTTAAGTGTTTTGCAGGACTACGAAAATTTTCAAGAGATACTGGATAAAATTGACATGGATAAAATTGACAGGATTTATTCAGTAAAGTATTTCAACTTAGTTATATCAAATCTTAAAATATTTTTTCCACTTGTAGTTTTCATCATATATAATGTTTAATATTTTTATTAACAAAATTATACCCACTTATATATAAAAACATATTAAATGTCAACTTAAAATGTGCTAAGCATTGACCAAAATCAGAGCCATTCTCCATAATTTCGAAGGTGTTTAATCACACTGATTCTGGCACTAAGGACAGCAGCTGGAATTGTAGTTTTCTTAACCCTTTGAAACTATCCATTTTTGTCTGCAAGTCTTACAAAATCTCTTGTATTTTTTCCATTATAATCTTGCTGTTACTAGTGGCTTTACCCAACAATTGTATTAAAATAAATGAAGACAGTTTTGAATCTGGAGAAGAGATTTTGTTTGGTTTGCTCACAGATGGAACCAAGTAAGTTTAGGTGAAAAGTTACAAATCAAGGCTTAGACCCCCTTCTGCCTCTGTGTGTATTTTGGCCAGATAGAGAAAAAAGAATTAAATGCCATCAACAGTATGGTTATTGAAGTGGGAGGGACACATATGAACCTATGTTAAGGGAGAGCATCAAAATTGCTTTGCATTGTACTTCTAAAAGGAAAAAAAAATTTAAGATAGTATGACATTTTTCAAAGTTCTCTTAGGAATATACAAGCAATAAAGTTAGAAATTATAGGTCTAGGATTTGCCAATGGGAGTGGATGGCTCTAGTTGTGTGGAAAACAAGATTACTAGAGGAGACATTATGGGACTGAGTATTGGAAGGGTGGTTTACTTGGATATTGATATTGGAATCACCATAGGAAGAGTGTCAAAAAGACAAGCAGAAAGTCCAGTGCTAAAATCTTCAAGGAATGAGGAGTAATCCAGAGGTCTACAAATGACTATGAAAGATAGGTTATCAAGTGGAATACTCTGACAACATGAGCTTCAAAAGAGTTGGTGAGTTTTAGGGAGGAGAGAGTGATAACCTGTCAGCCAAAACAAGGAACTGGGAAGAAGTTCAGTCTACATTCTTTGGTTACATAGTCTGGAAAAGAAAATAGCTCCCACTTGAGAGGGCAACAGGAGAGTCAATGCCCTTAGGAGATGCCATGTTTTGGTGAAGGGAATGTTCAGAGAAAAGGTTGAAGATATGGAGCTTTTGCTGATCATGACCCTTGAGTTTAGGAGTCTTGGGGCATGAGGAAGGGTATGAGATTGAATCAGCTGAGGGGGAATGGCTGAGTGATGGCCTGGGAGTCTTGGACTTATGGATGCCAATACAAACAGGGGTATAGGACATGATAGGATTAATCAAGATGGTCTCTAAGGCCAATTATCACAGCCAGGCCATGAGTACAGGGAGAGAGTAGGAAGGTAGGCTTGAGGGAGCCTTGGCAAAAACATGTAGATCTCAGTGGGTCTTCCTGTCAGACATGATACTGGTGCTCAGGCCAATAAAGGTGGGATATCACTGTGGAGGGGGCTCTGTGGGTATCCCCTGACTACTCTGCTCATACTCTTATCTTCCATCTTAAAACAACAGTAAAAACCTCTCCCTCTCTCCCTAGACCCTTATCCCACTCAAGTCACTACTGCATTTCTCTGTTCCCATTCATTGTAAGCCCCCTCCAAAGAGTTGCTTATACTTTGTCTCTCCTTCTGTACTCCCATTTCTTTCCTTAACTACTCTGGCTGGGTTTCCATCATCATCACTCCAACAAAACATCTTTTATCAAGTTCACCATGAATCCTTTCTGTCAAAATGTTCAATTCTCCATCCCATGCTTTTTCTCAGTAGAATTTGACACCATTGAGCCCTCCACCCTCTAGAGATTTACTTTCTTTTCAGGCTTCCAAGACAGTACACTCACAGGGTTTTCTTCTTTCACTGGGTGCTCCTTCTCAGTCTACTTTGCCAGCTCCTCTTTCTCAACCAGAGCTCAAAATATTGCAGTACTCCAAGTCCCAGTCCTGGTATTTCTTCTCTTCTCTTTCTTTTTTTCTTTTTTAATTGAAATATAGTTGACATACAACATTATGTTAGTTTCAGGTGTACTACATAATGATTTGACATTTACATACATTATAAAATGATCACAAGTCTAGTAACCATCTGTTCCCATACAAAGTTACTACAATATTATTGACCATAGTCCTTATCCTGTATATTACATCCCTGTGGCTTATTTATAACTGGAGAGCTGTGCCTCTTAATCTCCTTCACCTATTTTGCTCCCCCTGCTTCCCCTCCCTGCCCCCACCCCGCTCTCTCCTTTCTGGCAACCACCCATTTGTTCTGTGTATCTGTAACTCTATTTTCATTTTGTTTTGTTTTGTTATTTATATTTCACATATCAATGAGATCATATGTATTTGTCTCTCTGACTCATTCATTTCATTTAGCATAATATCCTCTAGATTCATCCATGTCACAAATGGCAAGATTCCCTTTTGTTTCTTTGAATGACTTAGTAAAGTTCTATTGTATGTATACCACATCTTCTTTATCCATTCATCTATCAATGGACACTTAGGTTGCTTGCATATCTTGACTACTGAAAATAACGCTACAATGAACATTGGTGTGTGTATATCTTTTCAAATTAGTGTTTTGTTTTCTTCAGGTAAATACCTAGAAGTGAAATTGCTGGATCATATGGCAGTTCTAATTTTTTTGAGGAACCTCCATACTGTTTTCCATAGTGGCTGCACCAATCTACAATCCCACCAACAGTGCATGAGGGTTCCCGTTTCTCCGCATCCTTGCCAACAGTTGTTATTTCTTGCCTTTTGATGATAGTAATTCTGAGGGGTGTGAGGTGGTATCTCATTGTGGTTATGAATTGCATTTCCCTGATGTCTAGTGATACTGAGCATCTTCATGTGCCTGTTGGCCATCTGTATGTCTTTGGAAAAATATCTATTCGGGTCCTCTGTCCATTTTTTAATCGGGTTGTTTGGGGGTTTTTTTTTGATATTGACTTGTATAAATGTTTTGTATAATTTGGATATTAATCCCTTATCATATATATATTTTGCAAATGTCTTCTCCCATTCAGCAGGCTGCCCTTTTGGCAGTTTCCTAATTTTCCAAAAGCTTGGAAATTTTGATGTAGTCCAATTTATTCTTGCTTTTGTTTCCCTTGCCTGAGGAAACAGATCCAAAAAATTTTTGCTAAGACCAGTGTCAAAGATCATACTGCCTATGTTTTCTTCTAGGAGTTTTATATTTTCAGATCTTACATTTAAGTCTTTAATCCATTTTGAGTTAATTTTTGTATATGGTGTGAGAAAGCAATTCAGTTTGATTCTTTTGCATTTAGCTATCCAGTTTTCCCAACACCATTTTTTGAAGAGGCTTTTCACCATTGTGTATTCTTGCCTCCTTTGCTGTAGATTAATTGACCATATAAGCATGGGTTTACTTCTGGGCTTTCTATCCTGTTCCATTGATCCATTTTGCTCGTCTCTTGTCTTTATTGTCTCTTTAGGTGATTTTATCCAGTCCCAAAGACTCAAATACTATCTGTATTTCGTTGGCTTTTAATATATCTCCCTTTATCATGGAAACTTAGCTCCACACATCTCTATCCAACTACCTACTCAAGATCTCCACTTGAATGTCTAGCACTCAAAATCATCATAGCCAACACTGAAGTGTTGTTTTTCCTCTGTGGCAGTGACTGCCAGCTGACCCCAAGAGCCACACTTTTCTTATTTAGTAATAGAATTCCCAAATTTTAGCTAGGCAGATATTTCCCATAATGAAGACTACATTGTCTAGCCTGCTTTGGGTATGGTCATATGATGAAGTTCTGGCTAAGGGGATATGAGCGGAAGGGATATGTACAACATTCAGAACAAACCCTTAAATAGGCAGGCCCTCCATATTTCCTTCCCCGTCTTCCCTCTGGCTGGAGCACTGACCCAATGGGTGTTGTTTTGGAACTATCTTCGACCATGCAGAGAAGGACAACATTGGGTGGACTACAGACCAGGAGTTTGAGAAGCTCCACTGCTCTAGAGGTCAGTGGAGCAACAAGATAGAAAGAGTCTGTGTTCTGAATACCTGAAGCAAATACATCAGCCCTAGACTGCTCATATCTTTGAGCTGTTACATGAAAGACAACTTAAGTCTATCTGGTTTAAGCCACTGGAGTCTCTTTATTCCAGCAAGTTAACCTGTATCCAAACTAATATTTGCTTCCAATCTGTTCCTTCTCACCCTTCATTTCCCTTACCATAAACCCTTCTCATCTCAATCTGTTATCATCAATCACCCAGTTGCTCAAGCCCCCAAACTAGATGCCATTCTTGTTTTCTCTCTTCCCTCCCATTCATTGCTGGCCATCACTGTGACCTACGGGCTCTACCTCCAAAATATATCCCAAATCTGATCCTTTCTTATAATCGCACTGCCACAACCTTACTCAAAGCCACTAGCATCTCTTACCTGGACTCCAGTGGCTTCCTGCCTCATTCTTGATGCACAGTTCATCTTCCACACAGCAGCCAGAGTGAGATTATAAATCATAAATCAGATCATTTATCCCCCACCCCCTGCCCTAATGGCTTTTATACTCATAATAAAATCCAAAGTCCTCAGTTTGTTTTGAGTTTTTTTTTTTTTTTTTTTGGCTGCATCACGCGGCTTGTGCAATCCCAGTTCCTCACCCAGGGACTGTACCCAGCCCCCAGTAGTGAAAGCATGGAGTCCTAACCACTGGACTGTCAGGGAATTCCCCGAAGTTTTGGATTCCAAGATCCTACAAGATGTAGACCTTACTTCTGATCTCATGCCGTACCAGTCATTTGGCCTTATTCTGGTCCCTTGAAAATGTCACGTCTGTTTCAGTCTCAGGGCCTTTGTACTTGTTGTTTCTCTTGGAAGACTGCCCAGATCTTCTTAGCATAGCTGCATCATTCAGTTCTCAACTCAAATATCATCTCTTCAGAAAGCTCTTTTACCTTGATTGTATTTTAACTTCCTTTTAGCAATTAGCAGTCCTTGAAATAATATCGTTAGCTTTTGTATTTGTCTGCCCCCTGTAAATAGAGTATAAACTTCTTGATGACAGGGACTAAAAACAAATGATCTTACCACCATGAGAATTCATTTTTTCTGAAGATCACAAATTCTAGTTATGTGAAGAATGAATTATTTACCCTATTAACATAATTTTGACCCAATGCCTTACAAAGTAATAATCCTACTTTTATTCCTTTTTATGACAGTGGTGTTTTTGTTTCATGGCTTTTTAAAAACAAAAAACACAGAATCTTCACATTAACTGAACAGGCCTCTGTTATGGCCATCCATGAAGGATGACATCTCCCTTTCTCACCCTCATGAAAAAAAATATTGACAAAATACAGAAGCATTATTTTTAGGCATCAGGAAAAACTGTTAAATATCACTATAAAATACAATTCTACTGCAGTGGAATTCAGGGTTTCAGTGAATTCCCTGCCCATACATAGAAATCAATTAGAATGAAGGAAATGATTAATTTTCATTTCATTTCATCTCTAGAACTAAGCACAAGGTTTAACATTCTTTATGGTCAGTGGTTCTCACCCTTAGCTGCCATTGGAGTCACTTGTAGATTCTTAGGCCAAACTTCATACCAATTAACCCCATTCTAGAATCTCTGAGGTCAAGGCATCAGTGGTTTTTAACGCTCTCTAGGTGAATGCAGCATGCAGCCAAAGTTGAGAACTACTGCTCTAATAGTTTGCTCTTTAACTTTTCTTGCAATGGATTTGTTCACTTATTAGTCAAAATTTGCTTTCCAGTTTATGTTCCAAGGATTTTAAACTATTGATTGGAAACTGTGATATTATATTTAATATTTACTGTTTTTCACATTCCATATTCCTAAAGGTGCCATTTTTTAGTCCTAGTAGGGTGAATTCCTTCCAATGGAAATTCAGTGGAAGTGTCTGAAATCCATAGTTTCCATACAAAGGTTTTGAAAAGGAAGAGTTGTGTGTATGTGTGTGTGTCGGGATGGTGAAGGCCCTTACATAACAATATTTAAGGCTTTACAAAGCATTTTTACACACATTTCATTTCTCACTTCAGTTTGGTGTAAAGTAGTATTATATCTGATAAATAGACGAGGAAAGTGATGCTCCAAATTAAGTAGGCTGACCAAGGGTCACATAGCTTGTATTCCTTAGTCAAGGCATAGGCTGCTTAAAATGCCATTAGTCTTTTAGTTACTGAAAGCTAACATTTATAGTTTCATAAGAAGGGAACTTATTGCAACAGATTGAATGCAGAAGTAGAAATGATAACCCAGCTTTCTTCTATTAAGCCAGACATTAAAGAGATTTGCAAAATTGTAAAACAGTGCCACTCTTTTCATTAAATTTTCATTGTAGAAAATGGTTATTGTCACTGACAATATTTTTAACATGTATTGGGTGTATTGTTGTTTTAAAATACTTAATACTTTTAAGTGTTCTCAGTTTTAATTTTAGACATAGTATGTATTGATAGATATAACCCATATAAACAAAACCTCTTTGGGGTCCCCAAACCAGAAAGTTTGAGAATCTCTACAAGCTATCACTATATACTTTGGCCTCTGGCATATTTTTTTTAGTTGTGAGAAAAACTAAAAGTCTGAATAAATTGTTTACCATGCCCGGTTCACACAAAGCTAGCTTATTTAGCATTTTCCCCCAAGTCTAAACACTATCAACAATACTAAATATTTTTACTGTACATGAGAAGATTGCTACAATGAAAATAGAAGTTTGAGAACTGAATGCAAACATGTGATAAAGAAGATCAATGTAGGACTTCCCTGGTGGCACAGTGGTTAAGAATCCGCCTGCCAATGCAGGGGACGCGGGTTCAATCCCTGGTCGCGGGTTCAATCCCTGGTCGGGGAAGATCCCATATGCCGCGGAGCAACTAAGCCCTTGCGCCACAACTACTGAGCCTGTGCTCTAGAGCCCGTTCTCCACAACAAGAGAAGCCACCACAATGAGAAGCCCACGCACCACAATGAAGAGTATCTTAGCCCACGCTCACCGCAACTAGAGAAAGCCTGAGCTTAGCAATGAAGACCCAACGCAACCAACGATAAATAAATAAATAAAATTCATTTTTCAAAAAAAAAAAAGAAAGAAGATCAAGTCAGGTATCTTTCTTCAACAGAAATACCCTTTGAATATCTTTGATGCTTTCAGAGATTGGCATCAGAAACTATTAATACAAGAGAGCACAAGTTATTCAAACTTAATTGTTGCCAATTTACGTCCATCTATGTGACTGAGTTCTCAAACTATTGTGACACAATGAAAAAATTCCTTAGATGTTGTGGAGGGAGAAAATTATAAGCCCCACTCATCCTTTACTGGAGAAACTATTTTCAGTATTACTTTATTTAGCCCAAGATTTCCTTAAGCCTTCTATTTTCTTATTTAGTTCTGGTTAGCAGAATCATGTTTTAAGCCTGACACAGCCAACTTTCAACAGGCATTTGTTAGTGAAATTCTGGGAAGGTAAGAGGATGTTGTCAAAGCAGCAGTGTGAGATAAAACAGGGTGAAATCTACTCTTTAAAAAAGGTTGTTGGGGGCTTCCCTGGTGGCGCAGTGGTTGAGAGTCCGCCTGCCGATGCAGGGCACACGGGTTCGTGCCCCTATCCCGGAAGATCCCACATGCCGCGCAGCGGCTGGGCCCGCAAGCCATGGCCGCGGAGCCTGTGTGTCCGGAGCCTGTGCTCCGCAACGGGAGAGGCCACAGCAGTGAGAGGCCCGCGTACAGCAAAAAAAAAAAAAAAAAAAAAAAAAAAAAAAGGTTGTTGGATAAACATGAAGGTTAAGAACATTTGGAAGGACAGAAATCTTAATCCATTTGTTACGGTGGCTCTGGTGTCCTGGTGTCAAGATTCACATCTGTTCTGTATGGTTTTTTTGTTTTCTTTTTTTTTTTTTTTAAGATTTTTTGATGTGGAACATTTTTTTAAAGTCTTTATTGAATTTGTTACAACATTGCTTCTGTTTTATGTTTTGATTTTTTGGCCACCAAGGCATGTAGGACCTTAGCTCCCCAACCAGGGATCGAGCCCGCACCCCGTGCATTGGAAGGCAAAGTCTTAACCACTGGACCGCCAGGGAAGTTCCCATCCTGTATGTTTTAACCACAAACTTGTACTTACTGGATTGTGAGGAATCCCCCTTATGACATCCAGACTTCCAAAGTTTAATGTTTACATACTAATTAGTCAGGGAAAGCTGCATTCAGTCTAGGGTAATGCCTTTTGTATGTATTATAAAAGCATCTCTTCCTTTGGCACTGAATTGAGTGACTATATAACAGATATATTTCTTTAAAAACAACACAGATTTTTCCACAATGCTGAGTCTGCTATGTGGTACTTATGTTCTTTAATTCTGCTCAGTTTTTCAAAGTGAATAAAAACAATGCAATTTAAATCCTTTCATTATCAAGACATAGCCTGAGTTTAGCTTATGAGCAGTGTAGAGTGTAGGACCATATATTTAAGAGGTCAGACCTCTGGCATCACAGGGATTGTAAATAACTTTTTTCTCATTCCTAAATCTTCTAGAAATAAGCAGAGTTTTGTATAAGGGAATAATTAAGTCTTACTTGATATGAAAGTTGCTTTATTCTTAAAACTACACGTATTGTTGTGCACCCCTACATTTTCCCTGCCTCCAGACATCTCCCTCCTCCCTATCAACAGACATCTCAATTTAGCATCTAATGGCTTAAAATGGTTTCTATAATCTAGTCCTGAATAACACCCATTTTAAAGCATAAACAGTTAAGCAATAAAAATAAACTTGTTGAAATGTTTATTGAACAAACGTAATCAATTTGTTTGAGAAAAGATATGCAAGGTTAAGTTCCTTGTGAGGAAAAATCACATTGATAACTTCAGTTTTTAAAAAACCTAAACATGGGAGATAATCATGGTTGGTGTTTACAGAACATTTTGGGGGTGGGGGAGAACCAATTTTATAAATTGAGATTCTGAGTTGAGAAAACTATCAGATGAAATGGCAAGGATCAAAAACTTATTTTATTTGAATTCCATTTTCTGGGTGGAAAACTAGTATTGCAGAGCCATTTAATGAAAACAGTTTTGCTGGGGATTCAGATATGCACTGACATACAGTGACAAAGTTTACATTGAGACTTTGTCACTATCTCCAGGAAGTTATATATTTCACAAATTTTGCTATTTTAACACTTAAGTATCACACAGACACTGACATCATAATCATACCAGAAAAACTATACTATTTTTATGTGTATGGTTATTAATGATCTTTTTTTAAAAAATATTTATTTTGGTGGCGCTGGGTCTTAGTTGCGGCATGTGGGATCTTCGTTGCGGCATGTTTAGTTGTGGCATGTAGGTTCTTTGGTTACGGCATGAGTGTGGGATCTAGTTCCCCGACCAGGGATCGAACCCGGGCCCCCTGCACTGGGAGTGCAGAGTCTCACCCACTGGACCACCAGGTAAGTCCCTGATCTTTAGTATCTGGATGGATTCCAGGTCATAGAGCAAACGCAAACTTTCAGTTTTGGGTGTTTTCAGTACAGTTACATGTCTAGCTCCTTTTGAGCAACATATGTCCGCCCAAATAATTAACACGATTGGATATTATACCCTCAAAGCAAATGTCTATTGAACCTGTATTCTAGGAAGAAATAAAAAAGAATAACAAAAGAAATGTAACTGCAACCTAATTTCGTAGAAAGTCTTAGAATCCTTACTTTTGAATACTGGCCCCATACTGTTATTACATAAATATTCTTCTTGTAACTCAAAGTTCATCTTAGGAATTTTTAGTTGGGGTAAAAAATCTTACAAAGAAACCGTTTAATAAAGGATGTTAACATTTTACTAAGCAAGAGATGCTCACTTCTCTTCCCACAAAAGCCAAACAGAAAACAGTGAGTGTTACTAATGTTTTCTATTTATTCATTAATAAAAAGTGCATAGTACAAGCCCTTTATCCCAATCCAAGTACTCAGTAAAAGATTACAATAAACCCTGGATGGCACAGACATGATTTGTTTGGCATGATTTAAACATTTAAAAACGGCAATTAACATTTGGTACATCACATGACCACCTTTGCTTTTAACAAAGTAATCATCAGACATGGTAACAAATACATATGACTTTTCATTTAGAAATATTATAATGTTAAGACTAAACCTACTATTGCAACAACAAAAATTTAACCCATTAACTTAAATTCTCTCCATTTCTCCTTCAAGTTGCTGTTCTGTGTCTTAAGCTGAGCTGGTCAAATTTTAGCACATATTCATTTAGAGTGACAGACTTTGATTCAGGGTGACAGATTTCTGAGGTTCCTTTGAAGATGTAAGATATAGATAATTCTATAAACACTGTAATATCGCATACGACAAAGACACTAAAAGTAACCATGGAAGAGCTGTATTTAATAGTTGCTTCTGAAACTTTCTCCAAGTAGTTTAAAATATGACTTGCTGACCGTGGGATAGTGCTTGGATAAATACATGATAAAATCTTTTACTAAACACAGTTCCAATGTTAACTTTTTCCACGTGGAAAGCAAAAAAACATTATTTTGCATAAAAGAACATTAAATAACTCTAAAACAAAATAAACTCTTAATGGCATTTGTGGAATGTTTAACAGCCAAAAGTGATTAAAATGTGAAGCTTTATCTTTCTTTTTTTCAGATTACTTAAAAATGACAGTAGCCACAGTTCAGGTGAATGTTTACAAGCCAAGTAATGAGTAAGAGTGTGCTCAATAAAAAGGCCACACGTAGAAGCTTTAGGAATTAAAGAAAATAATATGAATTACTAGTTAGGTTAACAGAAATACTTTATGTGCTATTGCACACTGTCTTTGTCAGGAGTGCAGAGAAATTTTACAAGCAAAAAAACCAAGACTTAATACTTCACTAAAAACTTTTGTTACTAATTAAATAGATGGCCCATATAGGAAAAGGTTAATATTCTAATGTAATGTCAATTAAGTATATGTGACAGAAATGAAGAACTAGGAACAAGAACCCAGATTTCCAGGTCTCTAGCTAATAGACATTCTGTTTCCATGTCATAGCCACTTCTTCAACCAAAGTCAATTCTTAATTATTTGTGAGCCACAGATTCAGTGAACACATCAGTATCTTATCCAGAGACTAGCCTTCTAGCAGCTTAGAGAGCAGATTGTTAGGAGATATGTGCTAGCCTTCAAAGTTCAGGGGCAAGGACAGAAAAAGGAATGCTTATAGGGATTTAGCTCCATCTTAAGCCATTCCTGCCTCTCTGCTTTAAATGCTTTAAGAGCTATAGAGCTGGGAAGGCTTCCAATAGGCCACATTGAGAGAAAAACCCTTAAATCTATGGTGTTCATTTATCCAGGATTTGACCTACCTGTGTTACAATACCCCTCAATTAACACAAGTAATTAAGACTAGGTTATATTATGTCAAGAAGTTGAGGACAAAGCCAAGATGCACAGGAGGAATGCAAGCAGTCAATAATGGATTATATAATGAAATGAAGCCCTTACAGTGTTTATAGCCTAGAATATAATCATAATAAAGGGGAAAAAATACCCTATGAGCATCACATAATTGTATCAGAGACTCTATGAAACAGTACAATGATATAGAGAAGTTTATTCAATTCATACAAGTAATTTCTCAGATCTATACAGTGAAAAGCTAAACTGATCTAGTGGGGGAAAATCCTTACATTGATAGCAAAATATCTTCTAGCCCCCATATATCATCTGCAATCACTTGCTAGGAAAAAATTCCATAACCACACAGGTCATGCAGAATTTTTTTATGCCATTTGTATTCATTTTCTATCAAACGGAAAAAAACAATGCAACCTTTTACACTTTTTCACATTTCAAATTTTTACTTAAATTAATGCTCCTCCCCACCCCAATCCATCCTATTACCGAAAAAGAATGAGAAAGAGGTTGAGAAAAAAAAAGATCCTTGATTGTTTCTCATTTTCCTCCTTTTCCCTTGGAGTAAATCAAGAATTCATTAAATATTGTTTAAAGTCAGAAAGATAACAAGACTCAAAATTTTTTCTTCAAAGAAAACAATAGAGTAAATAAGTAAACAGCATTCAAATATCAGTAACCAAACAGGCCCCCAATACAGCTTTAAGATAGTTTCATTTAACAGGGAAGTTTTACAACAGAAAAGCAGCTTCCTGAGAGGCACCCACTTCAAAAATAAATTATAGCTTAAATTATTACTGTATAGATTATACCTGGCAAATGCAGAAAGAATTAAATTTTTTCCTCCTTTCATGAACTGTGTAAGGCTAGTGTACAGTGGCTTACAAATTTCATATAATGGACTGTAAATCATCCACCATATTTAAATCATGTTTAAGTTTTCTTTAATTAGACATTTTTATGGGAATAAAAACTTAGTAAACAATTACTTCATTTCTTCTTTCCTCCTTTCCTTTGCACATAAGCCAGTTGTAGAGGATGATACAGATTTCAGCTGTAAGTTGTAAAATATTCCAAAGGCTGTCACAGTCCCAAGAACTAGAGAAAACTGCCATCCACAAATAAACTACCAAGGTTAAGTGTAAATACAATGTGGTTCTAATTTTCTTTCATACAATCTCAGATAACCCCAAATAACTTTATAAATACCTTATTAAAAAAAATCTTTAAACCCATCAAAACTATTTTAAAATATTTAAATGTAGAGATCTCAAATTTCCTTCAATCAGCCCAGAAATTATCACAAAAAGTATGATCACAGTTACAAACAGAATGAATGGAATGTTTAAGTTTAGGAAAACCAAAAAAGCCCCATGTAACTTTTTAATGTATCATTTACTCAAATATAGGAAAGGTGATAATATAGGCAGTAAAAATAAGCTTGCAAGTGAAATTTCTAGAAGCTCATGAAAACAATACCATCCCATACTGCAGATGCAAAAGAAAAAACAGTTCTAATGGGGTTAAGAGTACTCTGGTCATCTTCGTTCATTTGGTCGTGCAAGGTGTTAACTATTTTTACTTCCCATATCCACAAAGTTAGTCCACAGGAGGGGCTGGTGGATCCTGTCCCTGGCAATAAAGAGAGAGAAATTATGAAACTGACTTCTTAAATCTCCCAGTGCAACCAGTCTAACACATACAGTAAGAATTGAGCAGCAATGCCCCTCACCTTCCCATCCCAAATCATATACTTATTTGGACCTCTTGTACGTTTTTGCACAAGGGAGCACTAGGTTAACACTGTGATTCACCGATGTTCGTCTCTTTCTTCCTTGTAGCATGGAAGAAAGGAAAATTTTGTAACAGTGATATTGACTTAGGTAAAAGTGCTCTCCCTGACAGCTCCAGAGGTGATATTTAAACCAATCAAGGCAGTCTCATCCCTCTTGCTAAGGTGACTGAGTACAGTACAATCAAAGTGAAGCTAAAGACATATTTCTCACTACAGAATGTCAGTCAATGAGGAAGTATGTGGCACCAGTTGCAACTGGCAGCCACCCTATAGGGACCAGAAAGGGAGCCCACCTTGGAATAAAGCTAATGGTCTGAGGAAAGGACCCGGGTCTTTGATGACGCTGTTAAACTTTCTAAACATTGATCCTACCTCTGGATTTTTTAATGTGTAAACCAATAAAGCCAATTACTTAAACCAGGCTGAACAGATTTTTGTTACTTGTAATAGAAAGCTTCTCAACTGTAAAGGAAAGAGCAGACCTTTTAGGAATCTTCAGGAAGATTCCATTTATTTACTCTGACATGCTATATGAGGCCCTAGGTGAGGATAATGAATTTTTCTACTTGGAATTAGTCAATATGTTTTCTTGCTTATTCCTAGAGCTGTGGGACTATTATTTTTAGAACTGCTGGTCTACAATGAACTAAGGTTCAGGGGACTGTCACTTTTGAATGGCTTCTAATTGAGTTGGGTTTCTTTAGTTCCAAACATTGAGGATATGTTGCTCTTTGATATGAAAGTAATAAAACTGTGCCCAGAAAGTAAGAAAAAAGGCTTAGGAGAAAGCACTTTATCAAGACAATATACAAGCTGTTTTATGGATACCCTCCTCTCCAAGAAAACCCTAAGATAAAATTAAGGCATTTTATATAGTGTTAATGATGCCTTCTTTCTTAACTAAAGTCAGCATGCTACATATATAAATGTTTTAATCCTAAAAAAACCCAAAGCACTGACCAGTTAACACTGCACATTTGCTTTCTCCTGTATAAGCAATTGGTCTAACCAAACTTCTTTTTAATAGTAACAATGAAAGACTGGGGAAAAGAAGCAATTATTTTAGGTTGGAGAAGGGAATTAGTGGGATAATTTGGTGTTCAACAAGTAAATCCGTCATGGAAATATTTTTAGAGGTAATATCCAAATCAAATGGGAAAGAAAAAAATATAAACACTGGTTCTGAAAATGATTAAAGGAATCCTCTAATGGAGGCTCTATCAAAAACTCCCTGTTGGGTCATTTTATCATACTTTCAGTTAGGTTCTAAAAATGGCTGTAATCATGACTATCAAGATTTATCAACATGAATGATTCCTACCTCTCCTTTTGCCAGCTCAGTTGACCTACTGTGATGCAGAACTGGAAGAATGAAGTTGAGAGAAATAGGATGGGGAAACAGGTTTAGCCAGATAGGCTCAGTGTCTCGGTTGTATTTGATAGTGAGGACAGAAGGGGAGAAAATGAAGAATGTGTGTGTAGAAACATTTGAACTGTAGCTAGTAAGAGAATTTGGGGAGCTGGAAGCATACGAGGCAAGGGATCAACTGTGAGGTGGACAGAACTGGGTAGTGGAAGACTGAGATTTGAGAAATACTGCTGTGGATTATTATGAACTGGATCATTTTTTATGTTTCTTACATGAGTAAAGATTGGAATTGACCTTAAAATGATTTGGGGGCTACTGGTCTGTACTTCTCTCTAAATGTAACTCCACGAAGATTAAGCCATTTGGGGTTTCAAGGTTTACTAGGACTACATAGGAAGAACTTACTCCGTGAGCTAAATCTTCCTTTTGCTAATTCAGATATTTCCGTCAAAACAAACTCCTCCCCTTTCCCAGGCCACACCCATCCCCCCACCCCAAAACATTTCTAATCCACAACACTTACATTATGAGGACTGGTTGGTTTTCCAGTTAGGTTGGATCCTCTTAGATTAGGAGGTCTCAGTAGAAACAAGATCACTGCAATAACCATCCAGGCCATCAAGATCATGGTAATACTGATGCCATTATCACTAGGGGGTCCTGGTACTAAAGACAAACAGTAAATGTATTTGCAACAAAAACTGTAGAAAAATTATAATATTGTTAGGTAAATGTAAAAACAAATCCTAATGTTTAAATAGCAACTTGAAAAATTATATTATATAAAAAAATGCATTCGTAATTTTAAGAATTATTAAATATTACAGCTTCAATTTCCCTTTCCTCCTGTGAGGAAATCTAAATGGTAAATGGTGTAAAATACTCATAAGCCAGAGCCTATTAAGTAAAGATTTTTAATAGTATAGTAGTTCTTAATATTTTGGGGCAATAGAATCCTTTGAGAATTTGATAAAAAAGGACTCTCTTTCCACTATAAGAATCCATGTATACACATTCAACAATTTTGCATATAATTGCAGAAGATTCATGGACCCACAAAGCCACCAATCCATAGATATACTGAGATCTACAGAACTCAGGTTAAGACCACATGATACACAGTTAAGACACTCTAGGGGTGAGGAAATTATGCATTTTAATTACAGAAGTAGCATGAAAAAATAACAGCTTAAGGAAAAGGGGACATCCACGTTGTATAATATATGAATTAATATCCCTTTATGACATTCTCAGACAAATAGATATTAATTTTGCATTCTTTTTTGCAAAAAGAATTTGGATTCAGATCTAGATATTATAGTCTATGCCTTTATCAAGAGAAAAAAGTCAGGTTTCTGGGTAGGTATCAGTCTTTCCACCTCCTTAAAGCAGCCATATCTTAAGTATTTATTTAAGTACCTAACACAGTGCCTAGTTCATGGTATGAACTTACCAAATTTCTAATAAATGAAATGTATATTAGAGAACTCAAAGTAACAAAAATGAAAATTCTAGAAGATTAGATTTAAATAGCCTGTCAAGACTATGTATAAATGTTTGGTTTTGGTCTCACTGCCTCAGGAAAAAGTAAAAGAAATCCAGACAAGACTCTGAAACTAAGCAGATGCATTATGCATTACATTGAGGTCCACGGGCCCAGGGCCAAGGTGGCACTGCTGAGGCCAAAGGGGACAAAGTCAAGCAAAGAGCTGAGCTATCCCAAGAGCAGACTGGAGAGGAATCTAGTCTCTGTTCCAACCCAATCACTTCTCCAGGAACAAGTAACACAGTACTCAGGGGTCATCAATTTGCAATGCTTATCACACAATGAATCAGCATTTCCCCCCTCTATATCCATATTCATTCCTTTCCTTATTCCCTCCTATTATATGTGCCTCCCTTCATAACTAAAAACCAATTTCTCCACTTAAGTTTTGGATCCCATCACTCTTGCAGAAATTTATCCATTATCCTCTCTCTTGTGAATTCAACACCCTCTTCTCCATTACAGCCATCCCATAATCACTTAAACACGATAAAGTTTCTCCATATTTAAAAATATATATATATATCCCTCCTCAACCTCTTTCTCTGTCCAGCTATCAAAGCTAACCTCTTGAGAGTGGTCTATATTTACATCTACACTTCACTAGCTCCCATTCACTCCTTAGGTTGGCATCTACTTCAATCAACATTCAAACAACTCTTTGAAAGGTCACCTATGACACCTGCAGGCTGCTAAGCCTAATGGGTAATTTCAGTCCTCATTTTCCATGACCATGCTCACCTAATGGGTAATTTTAGTCCTCATTTTCCATGACCATGCTCTCCTTAAAACACTTTCTTCCTTTGTATTCTGTGCCATTACCACTGCCAGATTTTCTTTCTAACACTTAGCCACTCCTTTACATGCTCATTTTCCTCTTCCTGGCTTTTACATTTTGGAATTCCTCATGGTCAGTTTTAGGTTCCCTTCTCTTCTTTCTCTGCATACTATCATCCTCACCTGTGGCTTCACTTACCTTCTGTATGCAGACCACACCTAAATTTATATTCAGCCCCAACTTCCCTGAACTTCAAACCCAGTATCCAATTATCTATCTACATCAGTAGTTCTCTGTTTTTTTTTAAATCTTCATATCAACAGTTCCTAAACTGTGGTGTACTGTAGAGCCAATGCTTCTTAAAAATGTACCTGAACCCCACCTCGCACTTAACATACTCAATATCCCAAACTAAAATCACGAGCATCTCCCCTACCCCATCCTCCATGCCCTACCAAATTGGATTTCTATCTATCCAACTGCCTAGGCCAGAAACCTATGGAAACACCTTTTATTCCCTCAATGACCCTCTATTTAACCCATCATTAAGTTTCTGTTGAGTGATATTTAGGAAGTAAATATTTACTTCCTAAATATCACTCAAGTCTGTCCACTTTTAGCTCCGTGCCCACACTTGCTCAAGCTACCATCACTTCTTGTCCGGTCTCTTAACTGATCTCCCCATACCTACTCTTGCCTCCTCTAATTCTGTCCTTTAAGCTGCTCTAAGAATGGTATTTTTTAAAAAATCAAATACTATTATTTTTATTACTAAATAATAGCTAAAAGTTGAGTGGTTACTTTGAACCAGGCATTCTCTCTTAATCCCTTTTAACAATTTTTTTTTCTTTTTGCCACGCCTGGAGGCTTGCAGGATCTTAGTTCCCCAACCAGGGATTGAACCCCAGACACTGCAGTGAAAGCGCCGAGTCCTAACCACTGGACTGCCAGGGAGTTCCTCAACAATCTTATTTTATGGTCGGTACTATCGTATCTTCATTTTGTAAATGAGGAAACTGAGGAAAAGTGGGGGTTAAATCCCAATGTCATACAGTTGGCATGTGGCAAAGCTGGGATTTAAATACAGTGGTCTCACTCCATAGACTGTGCTCTTAACCTCTTTGCTATGTCATAATCTCTGACAGTATCACATTAGAAGACAGATCCCTGAAAATTACTCCTCCTGTGGGTAGTAAAATTGGAAAATACAGGGACTTCCCTGGTGGCACAGTGGTTAAGAATCTGCCTGCCAATGCAGGGTACAAGGGTTTGAGCCCTGGTCTGGGAAGATCCCACATGCCGTGGAGCAACTAAGCCCATGCACCACAACTGCTGAGCCTGCGCTCTAGAGCCCATGAGCCACAACTACTGAGCCCGTGAGCCACAACTACTGAGCCCGAGTGCCACAACTACTGAAGCCCACATACTCTAGGGCTCGCATGCCACAACTACTGAGCCCATGCACCTACAGTCCGTGCTCCGCAACAAGAGAAGCCACTGCAATGAGAAGCCCATGCACCGCAACTAGAGAAAGCCCACGAGCAGCAACAAAGACCCAACGCAGCCAAAAAATAAAATTAAATTTTTAAAAAAATTGGAAAATACAGATTTTAAAAGAATTTTGATAAATAAACTCATAACTAGCTGTTAGGTAAAACTAGATTATTTAAAGGTAGTCAGAGAACGATAACTGTACCTTCTATACATGATCACTTCTTATAGTGCCCTCTCAGAAGTAAAATGCTAGATTAATTGTACAGACCAGAAGTTTACGTCCAACGCCAATTCTTACGTTATTCAGTTTGGAAAATGGGTCCCTTACTTTTTGATACTCTTCACAGGTAAATGATTGTGAAGCTTCAGAGAGTTAAACCTCAGATCACAAATTTACTAATGCCTATTTCTAGACAAAGCAACCCTGACAAAATGCCCACTCCATTTTAAGACTCTCATAGTGATAATATGACTCCTAGTTCCCCATAACTGTCTCCTAGCTTGGTTCCTATTGCAGCCTTTCCTTCCTGCATACTACTGCCAAAAAAGTCTGCTTAAAAGACACCGCTCTTAACACATCTCTGCTGGCTAATCCTGTGACTTGCTTTCCACTGCTATTGCTTCAACTCTGAACTCTTCAGCCTGGCCTTTCCTCATCAGATGTGGCCCTACTCATCAATATTACCTCTTTCCATTTCTCAGAAAAAGCATCCCCTGCTCTAGTCAACCCCATTCCTTCTTCCTTCTTTAGCCAGTGGTTCCCTGGCCTGGCTGCCCATCTGAATAGCCTGTGATGATACCAATGCCACAGTTTCCAAGGCCCTGCCTCACATCATCTAATTCAGGAGCAGCTCAGGGGTGGGGTCAGGAATCAAAAATATTTTTAAAGCTTTCCAAACGAATCTGATGCAATAGTTCAATGCTAGTGTGGCTAACACACTTGCCAACTTTGCAAACTCAGTCCTTCTGGGGACTGATTATTTTTCCCCATCTGGCATGATATTACAACTAATCTCATTTAACTACACCCCTCTCTCGTCAGTAAAAAAATCACCATTTTCTCTGCCCACTCTTTCTTTTCTTCTCTAGACTAGTGTAGCACTTCTAGTTTGAAGGAATGGTTTCTTACTTCTCCTAATTAGGTCATTAACTTTTTAAGAACTGAGACCATCTCATAGCTGTTTCACTCCACCACCTCTTAGATATATCATCTTTGTGCCTCGATTTCCTTATCTGTGAAATGGAAATATTACAATCACCTCATAGGGTAGTTAGAAAGATAGAAGAGAGAAATGGTCAGTACATGGAAAGCAGCACAATGCCTGGTACACAGTAGGTATTCAAAAAACATCAACCATTATCAATATGTGCTCTAGTTAAAATCAGTATTAGGATCAACTAGAGAACAGAAAAGACTGAGTGCAGAAAATTCCTTGTGTGAATAGCTAGGCTGGATAAGAAGGTGAAGTGAGAATGAAAAAGGGTCAGACACAAATGGCAACAGGATGAAAGAAGCATAACACTTGGCGACTGCCTGGATTGATTACGGTAGGAGGAGGAAGAAAAAGTAAGGGTGCCTCTAAAATTTCTGCAGGGCGGTAGTATGCAGAAGAATTCTCCACTTAAAAGGCCAAATGGATGCAGGTTTGACCTGACTTCCCAGGTTTGACCTGACCTCCCAGGTTTGATAAGAGCATTTCTCTTATTCTCTAATAACTTAAGGCCCATCTCAGAATAAAGGACAATAGCTGAACCAATTATAGTCGAACCTCTTGATCACAGTCAATGTTTTTCTGTTTACAGCAGTAGCACAAACTTAAGGTTGGCTCTAGAATGTACTTTCACACGGACGTACTGTGCAAGGTTATTAACAAAAAACTGGAAAGAGACCTAAACGTCTGCCAAGAGTGTCTGATTAAGAAATTATGGTATATCTCTCTCCTGTGTTTTCTCATCCTGCGTCTCCTCAGGGTGCACTATGGGGGGCTGGTGGTGGCTGCAGTGTCTGATGGCAGGCATCCTATTTCTATGCTGAGTTCCCTCAGGGCTCAGCCTCAGGCAGCTGTAATGTGATGGCTTGATGGGTGCAACATCCTTTGTTTACTGAATTGGCAGGCAACATTTTTTTTCATTGATAAGGTGTGTATTCAAGGAATGATTTAAATGCACTCAGACTCTTGCATCTTCCGTACAAAGAAAAGCGCTGACTTCATTAACTTGAGATGTCTGATTTTCTTTTTTTTTCTTTCTTCCTTTCTTTTTTTTTTTTTTTTTTTTGCTGTGCTACACAGCATGTGGGATCTTGGTTCCCCAACCATGGATCGAACCCACACCCCCTGCAGTGGAAGCCTGGAGTCTTCACCACTGGACCACTAAGGAAGTCCCTGTTTTTCTTTAATTAACAGTAATCTTTTGATGTTCCTACTACCTGGTTTCTTGCAAAAACTCCTATATATCCTGGCTCCTCCCTTACCTCTTCAGAGCAGTCCCTCAGTGTCATCTGAGAGGCTGTCTTCCAGGCTTAAGTCCTCAGCAAGTCTATCAAATAAAACATAATTCTCAAAAAAAAATTATGGTATATCTGTAAAATGGAATACTATGAAGCTATAAATCAATGTTGAGGGAAGTCTCCATGAGATATGCTATTTTTTGACAGAGGAAAAAAAGCAGGTGAAAAACAGTGTGTACTAAGAAAGGGGGGCAAGTAATATATATTTTGCCTGTACATGCATAAAGAAATTCTGGAAAGCTACATAGAAGGCCAATAATACCTAGAGATAGGACATGGTTAGATGGGAGAATATGAGTAGGAAGACACCTTTTCACTATACACTAATTAACTTCTTGATTTTTGAACCATATATAAAAACATTAAATTGAATGAAGCAAAAACAGTAAACCTAAAATGTCTTGGGATTGGAGACACTGACTTAGACTTTTTGAAATATCTAGGAATAGGGATGAATGGGGTCACTATAGGCTTTCTGTGATTATTCGCAGTCCCTTATGACAAGATCTACTTCTTCGTGAAGTCTCAGAACAGGCATGCTACTCAAACTCCCTGACACAGCATGCGGCTAATGCAAACAAATACCAGGAGCAGCTATTTTAAAGTCAACACAGAGAGCTGAAAGGGCCTTTGAATGAGCTGACTACTGTTTTTTATTGCGACAACTGTTTGGCACTAAATAGTCTAAATATTAACGTAGTGCCAAGTAATCTAGATATTAAGAAGCACAATCACATGCGGGATATCAAGTCTGTTCCCCTCACTGCCTAGGAATTAATTGCCTTAAGAGGGTAAATAGTGCTTCCCTGGTGGCGCAGTGGTTGAGAGTCCGCGGGCCGATGCAGGGGACACGGGTTCGTGCCCCGGTCTGGGAGGATCCCACATGACGCGGAGCGGCTGGGCCCGTGAGCCACGGCCGCTGAGCCTGCACGTCCGGAGCCTGTGCTCCGCAACGGGAGAGGCCACAACAGGGAGAGGCCCGCGTACCGCAAAAAAAAAAAAAAAAAAAAAAAAAAAGAGGGTAAATACTTTTTACTCTATGGTCTAGAAAAATGTCAAATCATAAAAATGTAAAAGGACTTTGTACACCAAAATACAGGGTTCCATTTTACTCAAGGGTTAAGTCTTTGGTTACAAGAAAAAGTATTACAAATAAGATGTCAAATGGAATATTCACAATGAAGCTATTAACTTAGCTGGACACCAGGAAGATGAAAGAGAGGGAGGCTCTAAGAGCTGGCAGATCCTGAGGGATTATTTCTATAAATGTATATAGGTTTCCAGTGGGAAAAGCAGAAACAGAACAGCAGTGAAAGTGGACAGTGCACCAGCAGGCTTTAACCCTGTGATTTTGGAGTTGTATACAGTAATTACAATATCCTCAGAACATCTGCCCATCTTTTGATTTACTCCAAAATTAAATTGGCAGTAGAGCTGGTTTCCACAACTCTTTATCTGAAAGACAGTCTTTCAGAAGAGTGGGCAGACTCATTCTATGCAGCTCTAGAGAACAAAACTGTGGGTAAATATCACGATGAAGTGGAATGTAGCTCAATATAAAGAATCATGCAGCAACTAGATATACTCACAGATTGCAACTAGATTCTGCTACCACGTGAAGTAATGAGCTTCATATTCTATTAAATCATCTCAAATATATGCAGCACATCATGGCAGGCACAATGGATACTGTGATATTATGATATAATAAGAAATACATATTTGGTCTTCATCTGGTTCCTGTCAGAAAGCTGCTAAAATCCTTGGAATTTCCTGAGTGATAAGGGTGAGAGGAACGTCTTTTCTTATTCATAATAAACCCCTTTCAACCATACCTGAGTTGATGTTAATGAGGTGATTCTTAGTGGGTCCCCAGAAAGCTTCAGGATGGGGAGTCACTGGGAGTCTGACCAAGTGATTAGAGGGTTGGAACTTCCAGCTTCCAAGTTATTCACCAATGGCCAATGATTTACTCATTCATGCCTATGGAATGGAACCTCCATAAAAACCCTAAACAACGGGGTTCACAGAGCTTCCCGGTTGGTGAACACATGGAGGAGCTGGGAGGGTGGTGCACCCAGAGAAGACAGGGAAGCTCTGTACCCCTTCTCCTCATACCTTGCCCTAGGCATCTCTTCCATTTGGCTGTTCTCGAGTTGCATCCTTTGTAATAAACTGGTAATAGTAATTAAACTGTTTTCCTGCCTTCTGTAAGCCATTCTCACAAATTACTGAAACAGAAGAAGGGGTTGCGGGGACCCCCGATTAATATATATTTTATGAAAACAGCATAAGCTCATTCGTGAAAATTTAGAATACACAGAAAAGTAATTATATCGCTCAGAGGAAACAACTGCTTAAACCATTTAAAGACATGGGGTGGGGTGGAACGACTGGCCAAGATAACTGAATTAATACTCAAGCTCTAGAGTTGTGCCTTTATACTTGGATTAAAGAAGTGAAATTTCACCCACAGAAATAAGCGTATACTTGGTTTACAGGTGGGACTGGCTCAAGGGTCACAAATACCACAAATACAATAAACACTTGTTTTCCCATAAGGAGTTCAATAAGATTATTTTCAACTAGAAGAACACGTTTTAGCTTTACTGCTGAGGCAGAAATTTATGATGCTTATCAGAGGGCACACTGCAGATTAATGAACGCTACTGAAGAGACAACATAAAGAAATCTGGAGTTGGGGAACCACCACCCATCATCCCCAAAAACCTAACGCAAGTCTGCCCATTACTTTCTTGCCCAGAGGCATATAATTATTACCCTGCTGCACCAAAGCACTACATTCTGACAAAGTTTCTACTTTGGGACAGGCACTGTACTAGCTCCTGTTTCTCTAAGTTGTTACATTTACAGAATTTGATGGGATACCCAGTTCACATTAATAATGTACTAACAAGTTCCTTTATAATGATACCTTACTGTGTTTTGTTTTAGTTTCACATACATAAAGTGGTGCTCAGCTTCAGAGATGTGAAGTATATGCAACTAGCCTATTAATAAATGCAATTTGGCAATATGTCAAAAGCCTTAAAATGTGCAAAAGGATGTTTGTTCAAGCATTATTTATAACAGCAAAAACTAAGATTCCAACAAAAGGGAATTATTTGAACACTGGTGCATCCCCATAATGAATTATTATTTAGTCGGTAAATATTTTTAAGGTAAATACATGCTGATATACTCACAATACAGTAGTGAAAAGCAACATATATAAAGTGATCCCATATTTGTAAGTATATATGAAATCGAATTGTGCCAGGCTTCACCATCCTGTAAACATCATACTTCCATTCTTACAGTCAAATTATTATGGTATAAGACTGGATTGGCTATTATTTCCCCTCAAAGTATCTCTCAAGTTATTTCTGTCCTGAAAAAAAATGCCTCATATTATAAGTCTGTCAGCTACATTCACCATGCGGAATCCATCTTCCTGCACTGATTCTCACTTTACCATCACCACTGCCCATAAAGCCATGGAGAAACCTCCCTACTGCCCTTACTGTCTTGAGCATGCTAATGTCAGAGCCAAAGGAATGACTCCAATGTCTCCCAAAGCTTCCAAACCTTGGGAAAAAATGGCCTCCCCTTCCTTCACTCACAAATTCTCAAAGTTGCCAATGGATGTAAATAGATGGTAGGGAAAGAGTGAGGGGTTTGTGCTAGCAGCCTCGGTGTTCAGTTCAACGAGCCAGAAGTGCCCTGTTCCACGTGTATTTGCCCAAAAAAGGGTCTTGGAAGGGTTTACACCAAGTTGTTAACAGTGGTCATCTTTTATTATTCTGGAAGCTTTTCCTTTTCTTTTTTTTTCTTATCTGTGATTTTATAATTTTATTCAATGAACAGGTTTTGTTTTTGTGGCAGGACCAAAAAACACAATTTTTTAAGTTAAAAAATTAAATATTTAAGTAGGAAATACATTACTAAGAACCATTTCCTTAAAGGGCAAACTGTAAGAATAATTTCTGGCAAAAAATTCAGTCTTATTCTGGTCTCTAATTCTGCTCCCAATGCCAAGCCTCCTCCTGTCCCATCATTACTTACATTCCTGAAGACATTCTGTGTCTGTGCAGTAGGACTGGGACTGCCTCAACTACAATGAATAAGAAGAAAGGAAAGTTAGCCACTGGACTTAACCAAAAATGGATACTATTTATTAGAAAGATCATGTTTTGCTTTTTAATGAATGCTACTACAGTATATAGCATACCTTCAAAATCATATAAAAACATAAAATATATTGAGGGGCTGTTCAGTTTGGGGGGATTATTTTCTCCTCAACATAATATTCAAATATACTGTGATCTAGTGTAATTCACCTATTTAAATTAGGAATTTTTAAAAGTCACCTGTGGATGGGTGGTGGTGGTGGGATGAACTGGGAGATTGGGATTGACATATATACACTAATATATATAAAATAGATAACTAATAAGAACCTGCTGTATAAAAAATAAATAAATAAAATAAAATTTAAAATTCAGAAAAAAAAATAAAAAGTCACCTGTGACAGAAACTCCTGCTGCTGTATGTTATTAGATTTCCCAAAGGAAAAGCACTTAACTGTAGAGGAGAGCTACTAGAAAAAGAGTAAACTTCGTTAATAAGGTTTTTTTCTCCCTGAAAATTAGAAGCCTCTGCTTCTAATAGAAAAAATAGGTTCTCTTTGTAGAAAATGCACCTTTGAAAGGAAGGAATTTTTTTTCCCTTTTTTCTTACATCTGCATAAACAGTGGTTAGACAAGGAAGAAACTAATAAAAATGATACCACAGGAGTTGGGGGTGGGATGGAGGAATGGAGTAGGCTCTGATGAGATGGGACCTGAAGTTTTCAATGTCTACCTTTATATACAATTTAATTTTGGAACCATATGATCATGAATTTTAAAAAGATAAGTGAAAAGTAAAAATCCATCTATCAATAAACATATATCATCCTTTTATGAATGGTCACTCTATGCTGAGGGCTTTTAGGATGTTTAGAAATGATAATCTCATAAATCTTAAGAGAGATGATACACAGTAAACTGAATGAACATGCAACTTTTCAATTCAGCCTCATTACTTTATAATGACACCCCCTCTCCATTAAAGCAGTTAACGCATAACCTGCAATTCTTTGGGGAAGCAACTACAGAGCAGTCGTGCTTAGCTGGTTAAGCATGGGCTCTGCAAAAAGGCAGATATTGATTTAAAGTCAGGCTCTGCAACTTTCTAGAGTTTCAAGACCTTGGGTGAATTCTTTAACACCTCTAAGCTTTAGTTTCCTCATCTGGTAAAATGGGGATGATATTACCTATATCTGAGTACAAGTGAGAATTAAAATACACAGTGCATATGAAATGTCGTAACAACCCAAGAAAGAAGAAACGTTAGCTATTATTATTACTGTGCCAAACAAATTATGACCTCATCTAAAACAATTATTGGAATTAACAGATCATCTTGTAAGTTGTTCTCTAAGATGATCAGGCTTGCTCTGGTGTATACCACTAAAAGTGTTCTATTTGTTTTTTGGTTTTTGTTTTTTAAATATTTATTTATTTATTTGGCTGCATCAGGTCTTAGTTGTGGCATGCAGGGTCTTTAGTTGCGGCATGCAAACTCTTAGTTGCGGCACGTGGGATCTAGTTCCCTGATCAGGGATCGAACCTGGGCCCCCTGCACTGGAAGCGTGGAATCTTGGCCACTGGACTACCAGGAAAGTCCCCAAAGTAGTTCTACTTGAATTAGAATGAGAAAACAGATCTTCATTAATGTAAAAATATGCTGGGTATATATAATACCTTAAACCTTAAACCTTCCTAAATATGAAAAGAATCAATCCAAAACCTCTTTAAAAATTTATTAAAAAAAAAAAAAAAAATTTATGCATTCTACGGCTATTATCAAAAAGACAATAAATAACAAGTGTTAGTAAGGACATGGGAAAAGGGAACCTTTGTGCACTGTTGGTGGGAAAATTGGTCACAGCCACTATGGAAAACAGTATGGAGGTTCCTCAAAAGATTAAAAATAGCGTAACCATATGATCCAGCAATTCCACTCTGGGTATTTACCCGAAGAAAACAAAAACACTAATTCAAAAAGATAAATGCAGCCCCATGTTTTCTGTAGCATTATTTACAATAGCCAAGACATGGAAATAACCTAAGTGTCCACTGTTGGATGAATGGATAAACACACGCACACGCACACACACACACACACAGGAGTATTATTCAGCCATAAAAAAGAATGAAATCTTGCCATTTGTGACAACATGGATGGACCCCAAGGGCATTATGCTAAGTGAAATAAGTCAGAAAGAAAAAGATGAACACTGTATGATCCACTTATATGTGGAACCTAAAAACAAAGATCTCATGGGTATAGAGAAGAGACTGGTGGTAGCCTGAGGCAGGGGGAGGAGGGTGGGCAAAACGGGTGAAGGGGGGTCAAAAGATACAAATTTCCAGTTAAAAAATGAATAAGTTATAAGAATGTAAGGTACAGCATGGTGACTATAGCTAACAATATTGTAAAAAATTACACATTCTAAAGAAATTGAAAAAAAGATTACTAGACCCTTGGGTCACAAATCAGACCTAATGAACCTCCTACTTTACATATACTTTAAGTTTTATTAATTTTCTCCCAATAAGTAATATGTATACACAGTACAAAATTCAAAAGTACAAAAGGATACTCTATGCAAGGTAAATCTCTTGCTCTCTTCTGTCCTTCAGCCTCCACAGCACTCAGGTTATTTTGTGAATCTCTCCAGAGATGTCCTTACATTTTTATAAGCATATATATCTTTTCCCATTACTCCTCCACCTCTAAGTAGCATTGTAGCGAATGTAAAACAAAAAGATTTATTAGGTCTTTGGATTGAACAAGTACTATCTAATTACTTAAGATATCAAATAAGGAGTAAAAGTATCTTTCTTGGGTTTAGTATTTAGCAATCACATAGCATATCCCAAAATCTACAGCTGTGATCGAAATGACCAATGAATTATCAGTTCACTGTACATTATGTAACTCAAATGCCAGCCCTGGCTTTTGGCTAACTGATGCCCTTGTCTTCAGGTCTGACTTGCTGGCTGGCTGTAGCTCAATGATATCTACAAATGACATGATTTCCATGTGAAAAGCCCCCAAGTCTTTATATATCCATTTTTTCACAAGTCTACTTCCATGGAGGGCCACACCACCAGCTCTAGGCTTCTTCTTCATGCTTCCATCAGTCTCATCCTCCTTTCTCAATGTGGGTCTACCAGATAAGATGCTCACTGTGTTCGTTTTTGACCTCCCTGTGACGCTGGCAGGTCTGGGTTTCACCCCACAACCTTGCAGTGGGTTTGTAGTCTATAGCCAGGGTCACCAAACTAAAACCTGTAGGCTGGAGGCCTATTTTTATAAATAGTTTTACTGAAACATAGCCACACCTATTTGTTCACATATTGTCTATGGCTGCTTTCACTACAACAGCTGAGTTTAGTGGTTGCCATTGAGACTCCAAGCCTAAAATATTTACTATCTGGCCCTTAAATTACTCAACACTGCTGATAATGACAACCAGCTAAAGACACCTAGGAAATAGAAATACCCATGAAATATGAGAAAAAACAAGTATTTTTGTGTAGCTATATTAAAATGTTCATTTAGAAATGTGAGATACTCATTATGTCTAGTTATAATGCAACAATCATTTATTTACTTATTCATTCAAAATGTTTACTGAATGCCTACTACATGCCAAGTACAGTTCCAGGTACTGAGGATATGGTATGAAAAGGACAAAGTTTCTAGTCTTATGGATCATACAGTCTTGGGGGGAAATCAGACAATTAACAAATATATTATAAAAATGTCAGAAAGCCACACAGAGAATGAAAGTAGGATGGCATACAGTGGCAGTCCAGTAGCCACTTTAAATTAGGCAGACAGAGGCAATAACACTTAAGGGACTATCTACACAATAATAGTAGTAAAAGATCAAGGAGATGAGCATTCAGGAATTCCAGACAGAGTAAACAACTAGGAAAGGCCCCTAGATGAAAAGGTGCCTGTGAGCTGGTGTTGAGGAACCACAAGGCCACTGTGGCTGGGGCATGTAAGCAGTATTACTTAGCTGTTGTATTTAGTCAACCTCAGAACCAAATGCTCTCTAGATATGCACAAATCAGCACAGTTTTCTGTTAATGGCATTAGTCTGACTGCCTCCAATTCTAAGACATATAACAGATACCTATATGTTTTACCAATGTGGAATAGGGGTACCTTCTTATTATCACATTAGAAATACATCTAAATACAAATATATTTTAATGATAAATTTATAAATTATATTACTTTAAATTATAATTTAAATAATTTATTATTTATATTACATTATTATAAAAATAAAATTACAGAATACTTAGAAATTAATGTGGATTAATTCACTGACTCAGTACAATTATCATTATTATGTTTTCTAGCATTAAAATATGCATACTTTCATATAATTACAATCATTATAATAAATATTTACTGGGAACTTTTATGTGGTAGGGACTATACTAAGAACTTTAATTTATTTAATCCTCACATTCAATGGCAGGAGGCAGGTGCTATAACTCCTACTTTATGGATGAAGAAACGTGTTTGGGAGAGGTTGGCTAACATATCCAATGCTAACTCCAGAGTCTAAGTTTTTAATCTCAATTCCATTCTACTTTACAACATATAAAATTTTGTATCATAATTTTAGTTAACATATCATTAGCATGAAACACTGTGTAACCAACCACAATTGTAAATGGTTACAGAATACTCCAGTGAGTTGATAATCAACTGATATAAAGCTGAACTGAAGGGTTTTCCTGGTGGCGCAGTGGTTGAGAGTCCGCCTGCCAATGCAGGGGACACGGGTTCGTGCCCCGGTCTGGGAAGATCCCACATGCCGCGGAACGGCTGGGCCCGTGAGCCATGGCCGCTGAGCCTGCGTGTCCTGAGCCTGTGCTCCGCAACGGGAGAGGCCACAACAGTGAGAGGCCCACGTACCGCAAAAAAAAAACAAAAACAAAACTGAACTGAAGCAAATTCAGAGTAAAGTGAAAATGACCATAGATGTAATTACCTAATAGCCTCTAAGATTAACACAGCCAATGTTTTCTTTCAGCACTAAAAGAGATCTCTTTCCCTTTAGGTGTCACCAGAAGGAGTAGGCTTCCCTTTGGGACTATGATAAAAAACGGTAATGTACAATTTGTCCTGCTATACAAGTTTCTAGAAAACCAATTCACTCACATACAATTGGTAAATATAGAAATGATGTCAGCTTTATGTGGTAGCTGTGTTGGTTCATAAATGATTTTTTTCTAGGTAAGGGGAACCACAGAGTGGGAGGTCAAATTATGACTTTGAGCAGGTCAAATTATAACTCATGCCATGCAGGCAGAAGCCCTTTCAGCTTTTTTTTTTTTTTCCCTTTCAGCTTTAAGAAAATTGTTAAAAAGTGCCTTCACACATGCATACACACACACGCATACGCACACACACACACGACCAAGAAAGAGAAGACATTATTCACTGGGAGCCTGGCTGACTGAAGCACTCCATCTCTAGCCCAAGCTGCAGTGAATCTTTGGGACATTCCACCAAGAGCTGGAGCTGGATCCTGCTCTTCTGGCTGATCTCCTATGGGTTCCTGGCTACACTCTACATGTTCACAAGCAGATGATGCTGCAGGCTCTGAATAATGAGGTGCCAAAGTATCATGACCACAGTTCTAGTCCAGGACTTAGTGTTTTACCCAAACCAGCGTGTTGGAATATATATTCAGTATGTCAGATTCAAACACTTACGATGGGTAAATTATAGTCTTTAAAGAATTAAAAAAACACATTTAATAAAATGAGAGTCTTTTGATGGAACTCTTTAAACAGAGAGACCTAACTTACAGTGCATCTCAGTTTTCTCTTGACTTATTTGAAGAATACAGTGGGACTATTGATGCTGATTTTGGCTACTCCAAAAGGAAACCATTTATGAAAGCAAACATAACTAAAAGAAAACCAATAAACAAGGTCCTACTATTTTCAAAACTATATTCAAAATCCTGTACTCAACCATAATGGAAAAGAATATGAAAAAGAATGTATGTATATATATATATATATATATATATATATATATACACACATATATATATATATGTAGAACTGAATCACTCTGCTATACAGCAGAAATTAACACTACACTGTAAATCAACTATACTTCAATTAAAAAAAAAAGAAAACCAAGGATAATAAATGAAGGAAACAGGCATGGCAGTATCTACAGGATGGAGCCATAAACTTCAAGTATTTTCTGTATTACAGTGGAGTGGCGGGAACCACATGTGGACTATCTACAGCCAATGGTTGCTGCCTAGGTAAACCTTCATGCTAACACTGATCCCAGGATCCCAGGGAAGATCTAGGGTCTTCCTCACCTAACCAGGATGGCCATGTAAAGTTCCTTAGATGAGTTAGCTTCAAAATCGAAGAGAAAACATAGTACGATTAGAAGAAATGTTTTTCTTCCTTGGGGAAAAAGACAGAAAACAGAGATTTAAAGAATACAAGAGTCTTGGCACAGAGATTTCCTGTTAGGGAAAATGTAGAACCTAAAATAGTCTCTTAGGATATCCAGGAAGCCTCATATAGAACCTTGGCTGTCAGAGGCTGATGGATCAAAATAAGACTCTAGGGCTTCCCTGGTGGTGCAGTGGTTGAGAATCTCCCTGCTAATGCAGGGGACACGGGTTCGAGCCCTGGTCTGGGAGGATCCCGCATGCCGCGGAGCAACTAGGCCCGTGAGCCACAACTACTGAGCCTGCGCGTCTGCAGCCTGAGCTCCACAACAAGAGAGACCGCGATAGTGAGAGGCCCGCGCACCGCGATGAAGAGTGGCCCCCACTTGCCACAACTAGAGAAAGCCCTTGCACAGAAACAAAGACCCAACACAGCAAAAATAAATAAATTAATTAATAAACTGCTACCCCCAACATCTTCAAAAAAAATAATAATAAGACTTTAATGACAAAAAGCAGATAAATGGAACTTCTATGAGGAATCTTACCTTGGAGAAATTCTTTCAAGAAAATTACAAAAAACAGAAAGTCTCTCTTTGGAGTTATCAAAAGGTACCTGCTATGGATGTTCGTGTTTCTCCCACCACTCCAAATTCATATGTTGTAGCCCTAATTCCCAAAGTGATGGAATTCGGGGGTGGGGGCCTTTGGGAGGTGATTAGGTTTAGATGAGGTCATGAGAGTGGAGCCACCATGATGGAATTAGTGCCCATATAGGAAGAGGGTGAGACCAGAGCCGTCATTCTCTCTGTGCCATGTGAGGGTATGGCAAGGTGGCTCTCTGAAAACCAAGAAAAGAGCCAAATCACCCTGGCAAATCTGGCAACACCTTGATCTTGGACTTCCCAGTGCCTCCAGAACTGTGAGAAATAATTACTTGTTGTCTAAGCTGCCCAGTCTGTGGTATTTTTCCAGAGAAGCCCGAGCAAACTAAGACAGTACCTAAACAAGAACTTATCTGCTGTTTTTCTATGTCTGCTCAAGAACCTCATGTACATTGGAGGTGCTCTTCTTTCCCATGCACCGGGTCTACCTGTGGACTGGTAAACAGTGTGGTACAGAACAGTGGTTCAAAAGAGAAGCTTTAAAGTCAGAGGTATCTGGTTTCAAATTCTGTGTCTGTTACTTTCTTAGGCAGAGTTTCAAACTATAGAAGAGATAAGTACAGTCTGTTATCAACCTTAATGTCATTGTGAGGATTAAATGACATAATTAAATATTATATAAAATTAAATATAAAATGTATATAAAAACTCAGGTCATGGCCCACAGAATGCTTTCGGATTATAGCAATATGCAGGAAAGGGCTGCCTGTTTGTACAAACAAGCCTATTCGTATTTATCACTACTATTTTTTCAAAAAGTGAAATTCCAAAACCAACAACAAAAAAGTACTTTCAAATCAAGGGTTAAACAGTTGGTCAATGTCCTCTGCCCAGACCTCACATAGCTCACAGTAACAGGTTAGCTTGAAATAACCTTAGACTGCCAAAACCCAGCTCCCCCTAATTTTTAATACTGCACAGCATTCCATTTAATTGCATCATTTCCAAATTTGTATATGAAAAACAATGTTGTGGTGAATGTTCATATAAATACATTCTTACATACTTGATTAATCTCTTTAGAATACAGAGTAGCGTTGCTATAATGAAAGTATGTACACTTTAAGTTTTGATATACATTGCCAAATTACAGGAGGGGAATTTTAAAGAAATGACAAAATACAAAGTACATTCAATTCAATTATTCCTGCATAATCACACCACTGAGGAAGCCCAGTGTTTCAACTGGGAGACAGCTAAAACCTAACTATATCTGATCACATTTCTTTTTTTTTTAATTTATGTTACTGAAGTATACCTGATTTACAATGTTGTGTTAATTTCTACTGTACAGCAAAGTGATTCAGTTATACATATATATATATATTCTTTTTCACATTCTTTTCCATTATGGCTCATCACAGGATATTGAATATAGTTCCCTGTGCTATACAGTAGGACCTTGTTGTTTATCCATTCAATACACAATAGTTTGCATCTGCTGATCCCAAACTCCCAATCCTTTCTTCCCCTATCCCTTCCTCCCCCTTGGCAACCACAGGTCTGTTCTCTATCCTGTGAGCCTGTTTCTGTTTCGTAGGTAAGTTCATTCGTGTCATATTTTAGATTCCACATATAAGTGGTATCATATGGTATCTTTCTCTTTCTTACTTCACTTAGTATGATAATCTCTAGATCCATCCATGTTGCTGCAAATGGCAATATTTCATTCTTTTTATGGTTGGATAGTATTCCATTGTATATATGTACCACATCTTCTATCCATTCATCTGTCGATGGACATTTAGGTTGTTTCCATGTCTTGGCTATTGTAAACAGTGCTGAAATGAACACTGGGGTGCATGTATCTTTTCCAATTATAGTTTTGTCTGGATATATGCCTAGGAGTGGGATTGTAGGATCATATGGCAACTCTATTTTTAGTTTGTTGAGGAACCTCCATACTGTGTGTTTTCCATAGTGGCTGCACCAATTTACATTCCCACCAACAGTGTAGGAGGGTTCCCTTTTCTCCACCCCCTCCTCCAGTATTTGTTATTTGAAGGCTTTTTATTTTTTCTTCTTATTTATTTATTTATTTGGCCATGCCATATGGTTTGTGGGATCTTAGTTCCCCAACCTGGGATCGAACCCAGGCCCTCGGTGAAACCTGAGTCTCAAACACTGAACCACCGGGGAATTCCCTGAAGGCTTTTTAATGATGGCCATTCTGACCGGTGTGAGGTGGTACCTCATTGTAGTTTTGATTTGCATTTCTCTAATAATTAGCAGTGTTGAGCATTTTTTCATGTGCCTTTTGGCCATCTGTGTGTCTTCTTTGGAGAAATATCTATTTAAGTCTTCTGCCCATTTTTCGATTGGGTTGTTTGATCACATTTAGTTCTTAATGACTAAGTAGCATCTCTACATATTTTCCTACAATATTAACAAAAATATTCAATAACTTGGAAGGACCACAATAATCCATGTACATTTAAGCCTGAAGACTTCAAATAATCAGATTAAAGCCAAGTCTGAGTATTTTGAAAATAGTTTTTGAATGTCTAACACTAATAGGTTGCCCAAATGATATGCATATACTTTCCCAAATCCTACAAATATACCTTCTAAATTTGAGTTTAATTAGTTTATTGAACCAAAAGTCATCACGTAATTTATGGCCACTGACAAGACAACAACATAACTTATATGCTATACCTTATGGTACAGTCTATTTTGATTATATATAAAGATATAGATATAGATACATGACTGTCCACAAACTCAATGCAACCTCTGGCTAAGAGAGCAATAAATGTCATGAAATGGGATATGTGAGTGGGGAGCAAGAGGAAGGGGGACTCTGACATTTTGCTCTGTATATCTACATTATTTCAAGCGTCCGTAATTTAGATATTCACATATTACAAGTATCATTAAAAGGAAAGACAAAATTCCAATACCATGATACTTGAAAATGAGGCTGACTCTGATTTGTTGCTATGGACTGAATGTTTGAGTCTCCTCAAAATTCATATTTTGAAATCCTAATCCCCAATGTGATGGTATTAGGAGGTGGGGCCTTTCAGAGGTGATTAGGTTACGAGGGTGGAGCCCACATGAGTGGGATTAGTGTTCTCATAAAAGAGACCCCAGAATGCTTTCTTGCCCTCTCTTCACCATATAAGGATACAAGATCTGCAACCTGGATGACGGGCTCTCACCAGAAGCCAACCATGCTAGCACCCTGATCTTGGACGTCCAGCCTCCAGAACTGTGAGAAATAAATTTCTGTTGTTTATAAGCCACCCAGTCTACAGTATTCTGTTATAGAAACTCGAACTAAGAAATTTGCTAATATGAAAAAATAAATGAAGTGAAAAAAAAACAAGTTGCAGAAACATAAATATACTATGATCCCTTCTATGTGAAAACAAATTTCTAGAGATATATAGCAGACTGTATTTTCTAAAAACGGTCATAGCAGTATTTCTAACCATACACGCTCTTCCAGAATCTTAACACTCCCCATCAAGAGGTGGAGTCTCCTAACTCAAAAATGGTTTAAAATTAACTCAAAATATATTAAAGACCTGAATGTAACACCTGAAACCATAAAAATCCCAGAAGAAAACACAGGTGGTAAGCTCCTTGACATCAGTCTTGGTGATAAGTTTTTGGATCTGACTCCAAAAGCAAAGGAAACAAATGCTAAAACAAATAAGTGAGACTACATAAAACTAAAAAGCTGTTGCATAGCAAAGGAAACCATCATCAAAATGAAAAGGCAACTTATTGAACGGGAGGAGATATTTGCACATCATATATCAGATAAGGGGTTAAATATCCAAAATATATAAAGAACTCATATACTTCAATAGCCAAATAAACAATCTGATTAAAAAATAGGCAGAGGGGGCTTCCCTGGTGGCGCAGTGGTTGAGAGTCCGCCTGCCGATGCAGGGGACACGGGTTTGTGTCCCGGTCCGGGAAGATCCCACATGTCGCGGAGCGGCTGGGCCTGTGAGCCATGGCTGCTGAGCCCGCGCGTCCGGAGCCTGTGCTCCGCAACGGGAGAGGCCACAACCGTGAGAGGCCCGCGCACCGCAAAAAAAAAAAAAAAAAAAAAAAATAGGCAGAGGATCTCAATAAACATTTTCCCAAAAAAAGACATAAAGATGGCCAACAGGTACATGAAGAGATGCTCAATATCACTAATCATCAGGGAAATGCATATCAAAACCACAATGAGGTATCATCTCACATATATCCATCATACATATATATCAATATAATGGAATTATTATTCAGCCTTAAAAAGGAACAAAATCTTGCCTTTTGCAACAACATGGATGGACCTTGAGGGAATTATGCTAAGTGAAATAAGTCAGAGAAAGACAAATACCATATGATCTCACTTATATGAGGAATTTAAAACAACAACAAAAGATCAAGCTCAAGATATAGAGAACAGATTGGCGGTTGCCAGAGGTGGGGGGGTTGGGAGGTGAGTGAAATAGGTGAAGGAGGTCAAAACGTACAAACTTCCAGTTACAAAATAATTTAAGTTATGGGGATGTAATGTACAGCATAGTGACTATAGTTAGTAATAACATATTGCATATTTGAAAGTTGCTAAGACAGTAGATCTTAATAGTTCTCATCACAAGAAAAATAATTGTAACCGTGTATGGTAACAAGTGTTAACTAGACTTACTGTGACAATCATTTCCCAATATATACAAGTCGCACACCTAAAACTAATGTTATTTGTCAGTTATACCTCAATTAAAAAAAGAGGTGAAGTCTATTCCCCCCCCTCTTAAAGCTGAGCAGGCTCAGGACTGCTACAACCAGAAGTATAGTAGAAGTGCTGTATGTGACTTCTTAGGCTAGGTTATAAAAAGTATCCAGGCTGCATGGTTCTTTCCCTCCCCCATCCTCTCTTGGGATGGATGCTTCTTGCCCTTGGAACCAAGCCACTGTGCTGTGAGGAAGCCAAGCAGCCACATGAAAAGGCCGTATGTAGGTGTTCTGGCTGACAGTACTAGGCAGGGTTTCAGCCACCAGCCAGCATCAACTGCCAGACAGTGAGTGAGCAAGCCTCCAGATGCTTTTCCCGCTCCCAGCCTCTCAGTCGTCCAGCTAAGAACCCAGACATTATGCAGCAGACAAGCCATCTCCACTGTGCTCTGTATGAACTCTAGACACACAGTTTGTTAACTTAATTAAAAGGTTTTTCCTATGCCACTGAGTTTTAGGGTAATTTGTTATACAGCCATAATAACAGAAATATAAGAGAAACTGTAAATAGCTTAAAATCAGTAAAGTGGCAATGAGAGGCTGGGGAACATAGGGAGATTTTTACTTTTCCATTTCTACACTTAGTACTGCTTGAATTTTGTGCCATGAGGACAGGCACTAGCTATTTTATCTTTTAAATAAAACATAACCTCACTTCTGTGAAGGAGGCCAGAAGGGGGTCCCCTCACACAGTACAACCTGATGTCAATTACAAGGAGAATTGTCAATTACAGACCTCAACAGAAGATCATCAATCACAGGCCCCAACAGGAAAAGATGTACACTGCATCTCCTACAAGAAACTGACTACCCCAGCAACTCAGTCAATGAGAAGCCATCATCACCCTGAGCTCCTACTTTTCTCCAATGGGCTTTTGTTCAAAACAACCCCTCCCAACTTACTCTTTTTTCTCTATAAAATAACGTCCCTCTCCTTTGTTCCTTGGACTTGCTAAATAATATTAAATTGGGGATAAAATATATATACCATAGTTATCTAAATGTTTATTTGTGAGAAAGATCTGGGAAGGTGCATACCAAATTCATCTAGGGAAGTAGGAACATGCCAGATATAGAGAAGTGAGTGAGAAGTTTGTTCTTTCTTTTAATGTATTGATTTTGTGAAAAAACATTAGTATATTATTCATATTAATAAACATTTTACAAAAATATAAATTAATAGGAAAAGATACTAGCAGTAGATATATTTGCTGGGTAGAGAAGTTTCTCAAGAAACTTTTCAGGCATACATCTTCCAGGAAAAGGCCAATAATAGGTCTTACTTAACGTGACTTATTTAAGTACAGTGGACATTAGTCACAATTTACAAGGCCTTCAGGCTTGTAAGAGGAATCTGACCAATGATCTCCCAGATCACATGCTTACAGTACTTTAATACGGAAACAAATGTAAGTAAATTAGAGATGCAGAAGTTTCAGTTACACGGTTTAGATTAGAGCTGAAATACAGAGCTCAACAAACAAACAAAAGGGGGATTATCTGCATTCCAAACCTTAGGTTACAACAGAAAGGAGGAAAAACACAAAGCATAACCTAAATTCACATTTCTAAATCCATCTGTTCTCTTTCTGGAACGCCTATCATTAATAGAAAAAACTGTATACCAAGAGACAGCCAGTCAAGGAGAACAGGAGAAGGAGGTGGCAAGAGAGCAAAAGAGGATAAAAACAGAATAATTCTGCAAATGGGGAACTGAAAAAGTCTCTTGCCAGGCCGTCTTTATGGTTGTAAGGAAATATAAGTGATTTTTAAAAAACCCAAACAACTAGATATATCAGTTATAAGGAAATTACTCCTTAAAAACAAAACTAACCTCAGAGGAGACACACACCAAAAAACCTACAACTTAAAAGAATGATTTATAATTAGACTATGATTTTGTGTTGGCATCTTTCTACATATCTAGTAGTATTCTACTACTACATCAATAAAAACCCATATTTATCAATAGGCATATTCCCATGTTAACAAGTAATGAAACAGAACTGTATGTAACATGATAAAGATATCTGATTTTAATTGAAAGGGACTCACTGTATATTCTTTTTTTTTTTTTTTTTTTTTGCAGTACGTGGGCCTCTCACTGCCGTGGCCTCTCCCGCCGCGGAGCACAGGCTCCGGACGCGCAGGCTCCGCGGCCACGGCTCACGGGCCCAGCTGCTCCGCGGCACGCGAGATCCTCCCGGACTGGGGCACGAACCCGCGTCCCCCGGATCGGCAGGCGAACTCCCAACCACTGCGCCACCAGGGAAGCCCAGCCCACTCACTGTATATTCTTATCCACCTCTTTAAGTCTTCTTAGCCAGTATTTAATGAGTAAAACATTAAAGTTCTAATTAGAGTATTAGATTAGGTTAGAAAAATGCCTGTAATGTCAGATAATGCCTCCATTTTTTAATGTTTCTGAACATTCCTGAGACAAACAGAACCTGGCAAACAAATCCTGGCAAAACACTTACCTGGCAAAATACATCTGCATTAAAAACAGTCTAATACCTGTGTAACCCAAGGGTGTAATTAAATCATAGGAAGGAAACATGCCAATAGAATAAGTAAAGCTTTACTTGTCATGAGCACCCCAAAACGGGCATTCGTTGTACTGCAGTCTTACCAACCTTGAACTGAAACAGTTTATAATGTATCATTTAAAACACTCCTATTTCTTTCCTCCATCTTTCTGTGCCGCCATAATGGTGCACATGAATGTCCTGGCTGATGCTCTCAAGAGTATCAACAATGCCGAAAAGAGAGGCAAACGCCAGGTTCTTATTAGGCTGTGCTCCAAAGTCATCGTCAGGTTTCTCACTGTGATGATGAAGCATGATTACATTGGCGAATTTGAAATCATCGATGATCACAGGGCTGGGAAAATTGTTGTGAACCCCACAGGCAGGCTAAGTAAGTGTGGAGTGATCAGCCCCAGGTTTGATGTGCAACTCAAAGATCTAGAAAAATGGCAGAATAACCTGCTCCCGTCCCGTCAGTTTGGTTTCATTGTACTGACAACCTCAGCTGGCATCATGGACCATGAAGAAGCAAGACGAAAACACACAGGAGGGAAAATCCTTGGATTCTTTTTCTAGGGATGTAATACATACGTGCAAATAAAATGCCTCAGAGGAAAAAAAATAAAATAATAAAAATAAAAAATAAAACACTTCTATAAGAATACAGTGATACAGTCATTTGCTTTAAAAGTCCATATTGCAGATATATTGGGTTGGCCAAAAAGTTCGTTCATGCTTTTCTGTTAAGATGGCTCTAGTAGCACTTAGTTGTCTTTAACTTCATTCAAAACAACTTTTTTAGATTGTATGTGACAGCTCTCATATCAGCGTGCATTTAAAAAAAGACTTATCAAAACTGGTGAACTTCTGTGTAGCCATTTTAATACTGAAGATAGAAGAAAAAAAGCAACATTTTCGGCATATTTTGCTTTATTATTTCAAGAAAGGTAAAAACGACTGAAATGCAAAAAAAGATTTTGTGCAGTGTATAGAGAAGGTGCTGTGACTGATCAAACATGTCAAAAGTGGTTTGTGAAGTTTCATGCTGGAGATTTCTCACTGGACGATGCTCCACTGTCGGGCAGACCAGCTGAAGTTGATAGTGATCAAATTGAGACATTAATTGAGAACAATCAACATTATACCATGCGGGAGATAGCCGACATACTCAAAATATCCAAATCAAGCACTGAAAATCATCTGCACCAGCTTGGTTATGTTAATCGCTTTGATGTTTGGGTTCTGTGTTAAGTCAAGCAGAAAAAAACCTTCTTGACCATATTTCTGCATTTGAAACGTAATGAAAACGTTCTGTTTTTAAAACAAATTGTGACGGGTGAGGAAAAGTGGATAATGTACAATAATGTGGAACGGAAGAGATGGTGGGGCAAGTGAAATGAACCACCACCAACCACACCAAAGGCCGGTTATCATCCAAAGAAGGTTGGATCGTGTATATGGTGGGATTGCAAGGGAGTCCTGTATTATAAGCTCCTTCTGGAAAACCAAACAATTAATTCCAACAACTACTGCTCCAAATTAGACCAACTGAAAGCAGCACTTGACGAAAAGCATCCAGAATTAGTCAACAGAAAATGCATAATATTCTATCAGGATAATACAAGACCACATGTTTCTTTGATGACCATGCAAAAATTGTTACAGCTTGGCTGGGAAGTTCTGATTCATCTGCCTTATTCACCAGATATGAACCTTCAAATGTCCATTTATTTCAGTCTTTACAAAATTCTCTTAATAGAAAAAAATTTCCATTCCCTGGAAGACCGTAAAAGGCACCTGGAACAGTTCTTTGCTCAAAAAGATAATAAGTTTTGGGAAGGACTTCCCTGGTGGCGCACTAGTTAAGAATCCGCCTGCCAATGCAGGGGACGTGGGTTCGAGCCCTGGTCCAGGAAGATTCCACATGCCATGGAGCAACTAAGCCTGCAAGCCACAACTACTGAGCCCACACGCCACAACGACTGAAGCCCACACGCCTAGAGCCTGTGCTCCACAACAGGAGAAGCCACCTCAATGAGAAGCGTGTGCACCGCAATGAAGAGTAACCCCCACTTGCTGCAACTAGAGAAAGCCTGCGCACAGCAATGAAGACCCAACACAGCCAAAAATAAATAAATAAATTTATTTTAAAAAAAAGTTTTGGGAAGATGGAAGTATGAAGTTGGCTGAAAAATGACAGAAGGTAGTGGAACAAAAGGGTGAATACATTGTTCAATAAAGTTCTTGGTGAAAATGAAAAACGTGTCTTTTATTTTTACTTAAAAACCAAAGGCACCTTGGTCAACCCAATACAATAAAATGCATGAAAATCAGATTTATATTCTTTGTACTGGTACAGCTTAGCAGTTAAATAATCAGAACATACACAGAACTGGTGAGGCAATAGTAAAGCGTTTGAATTGCTGTTTATGTCCATTTAGCCTTAGAAGACATACAAGTTTTTTCTATATATTTTTAACATGAGAACAAACTGTACCAATTTAGAAATCAACAAAGGTAAGATGAGAATACAGTCTTATTAAAATTATTAAAAAGCTAAACATGGTAGAATATATTTTCTCTGCAAATTACATAACAGTGCATTCAAAACTTTTATTCTTCAGCGGAAAAAGTCTGTGATTACTAGTTTTTCTATAGAACTGTCCTGCTTATAATACCTCTGAAGATGCTTACAAAGTTTTATTTTTAAGTTAATATTTGAATAGGTAATGTACTCTCATAGTTTTAAAAGGTAAAAATACAGTGAAGAGTCTCTCTCCCACAGTTTTCTCCTATCCCTCTACCGCCTCCTTGACTGCAAATATAGTGCTTTTTTTAAGGTACCTGAAGGAAACCGACAGGAAGCAGAGCAGATCATGGTACCGAAGAAACAGCACAGGGCCTGGAGCTAATGCCAAGCTCGAATGTGCCTCTGCCACTCTCTGGTCGGCTCCAATACCTGGGAAAACCTCAGTGTCCTCATTTGTAAAAGGAGGATCGACATCAGAGGATTTCTGTGGGTTTAAAATAGTGCCTACATTCCCTTCAAACTCTCCCCAATATAACCATTGTTATGAATCTGAGATATATTCCTTGGAACCTCTTCTATGCATTTACAAACATTATCCTGACCTACACATACTCTAACCTTAACCTGCAAAGGCATCTCTATGGCTTTCACTAACATTTCTCAGATACTTCTAAAATATGTTTCTTCTTTTATTTCTAATTGTTTTTGCATTCTCTGTTGTTTGGGACATAAACAGTTTGTCCCAGACGTGATGGACTCTCTCTTTTGTCAGTATTATTCCTGTGTTCAACTGTTTTGGCTTTGAATTAATTTTGTCTGAGATCAAGAGTATCACATTCTTTTGGGACAGCTTCCCCTACACCCCCACTCCTTTTATCACTTATCTATGAGATTTTGTTTTCAGTGTCTGTCTCCCTTGATAAACAACAGCATTTAAAAACTCCAACCTGTCTCTATTAATAAGCAAGTATAATCCACTCACACATAACATTTTACTTTATGCTTTCTATTAACTATGCTTCTCTTCTTTCTTCCTGCCTGCCTTCAGCTTACTTGGTTTTCCTTTTTCTTTCTTTTTTTTTTTTTTTTTTAATAAACCCTAATTCTCCCCCCTATTCAAAGGTTCTCAAATGTGTCAGTACTAGGGCATACGGATATCTGAGAGGCAGTTCTTTGGTTGTTGTGACTGGCTTGCATCCCCCCTAACTTTCAAAGGTCCTGCCACACATGCACTAAGTGAAAAACCTGAGCTTATAATATAATCTAAGTCCATTTCAAAGAAAAACACAAAGTATTTTTTGGATGGTTATACTCAGCACAGAATTATCGAGGAATTTAACTGGACTTTCACATTTAAATCAAGGGAAGACTATACTTAGTTTTGTTTATGACTCTACCAAGAATTTGGTGACTTTGAAACTTTACCATTTCAAAAAATCATGTTGCTTGTGGTACTTAAGGCCAGCATAACATACTTGTATAGGTCTGCATTTTTAGCTATACATTCATAATGACTTTTCATATTAGAAGGATCTAACTATTTCATCTTGTCTTCTAATGTAGCTGTACCTGCGACCACATTGTAGTCCTTTTATTTTCTTCAACTCTTTGCTTGTTTTTCTGTTCATATTTATTAATGAAGGACTAGGCTGGGTGAGCAGCTAGGGTATACAAACAGCTTCCCTTATCAAGAAAGCATGTGGGTAGCTATAACCCTGGAATGTCCCTTCACCATTATCCTGGGATCTCCATTCACCATCACCCTGGAAATTACTTTTGCCTCTCTCATATGCTGGATCTACTGCTTTCTACACTCGAAATCTCTTTTTTCTTGGTTTATACCTACATCTTGGTGAAAAACAGTTCATCCTCTAGTAACCAGCTAAGAAAAGGTACATGAGGTAAAATTTTTTAAGACTCTCCTCCTATTTGATAGTTTGGTTGGATATAGAATGATGGATTGGTAATAATTTCCATTCAGAATTTAAAGTCACTGTGCTAATGCCTTCCAGTTTTGCTGTTGAAAAGTCTAAAAGCCATTTAGACACTTGATCCTTTGTATGTGACCTGTATTTTCAGGAATGGCAAGGCAGCCAGAAACGGTAGAACAAAGTGAGCAAACCGGAACCAGTGGAGTGAAGGGGGCCACATAGGGCCACATAAATTTTGCTTTTTTTCCCTATGAGTGTCATGGGGAACTACTGCAGAATTTTGAGGCAAGGAGGAACATTACCTGACTTATCAGAAATAGTTAATTTCAACTCCTGTAGTGAGACTAAAGTTGAAGAAAATGGAGATGGCAAGAGGGTAGAAGCAAGGAGACCAACAAGGAGGCTAATTTCAATAACCTAGGCAAGAGATGATGGTAGGTTAGACCAGGGTGTTTCACTGGAGGTGTGAGAAATGGCTGGATTCTGGATATATATTTTTAAGGTTGAGCCAAAGGGATTTGGTTCTGCATTAGCCATGGGGTTGAAAGAACAGAGTAAAAGATGACACAAAAGCTGTTGCCTGAGCAACCAGAATAATGGAGTGAATAGAGAAGACAGGGAATTCCCTGGCGGTCCAGTATTTAGGACTCGGTGTTTTCACTGCCGTGGCCCGGGTTCAATCCCTGGTCGGGGAACTAAGCCTCATGGCGTGGCCAAAAGAAAAAAAAAATAGAGAAGACAGAAGTATAAGGTTGGGGACAAGAAAAGTTCAGTTATGCACACATCAAGTACAAAATGTCTACTATTTGTCCAAATGGAGATGTTGCATCAACAGTTGGATACACAGAAGTCTGGAATTCAGGAGCAGCCGCTTTTTGGCTGGGCTGTTTTGGAGCATGGGCTCGTTTTGGCATTTACATTCCCTTTGATCCTATTCATTTTCCATGCCAGGTTATCCAGTGTGAGCCACATAATATTTTTTTAATATGTCCTTTTCTGCTTAAATCATCTAAAACTTCTATTACTTACAGTGAAGAACCTTAACTGAAATGATTACTAAATCAGGAAAATAAATTAGTTTTAAATTGTGAATGAACAGAACTTTATTAAAATGAAAAGGAACTAATGGTAAAATCTTCACTGCTTCTAAGCTGAATATATCCCTTGGCAAAGCCCATCTACTTCCACAGAATAGGCAAAACAAAAACTGCAACCCAACATACAACTAATGAGCTAACCATAAAAAAAATCATTAAAATCCTCAAGTTTCCCAAAATGAGTTTCTCTTCCCTCTGGAATCTTCAATACTGCTATCAGCATATTATACATAAGGGGATCATCCACCAGTAATTTATATTGTGTGAAAATATCCATCATATACAAGGAAATCCAATTTTATTACATAAGGTCAAAAATTAAAAAAATTCCAAATTAGAACTTGAAATTAATGAGATGGTATGCTATTACAAAGATGAATTAGATGTCCATTTTTTTAAAAAATGAGAATAAATCTCTGCACTGTTATCATACTATAACACAGTATTATTGTATCTATGAGCTTCCTAAGCATGCAGACACCTAAATTCTGGTAGTTATAACTAATATAGAAAAATTATACCCTCAGATAAATTGCTTTTAAAACATAGGCTGGGGCTTCCCTGGTGGTGCAGTGGTTAAGAATCTGCCTGCCAATGCACGGGACACGGGTTCGAGCCCTGGTCCAGGAAGATCCCACATGCCGCGGAGCAACTAAGCCCCTGTGCCACAACTACCGAGCCCGTGCTCTAGAGCCCGTGCACCACAACTACTGAGCCTGCGTGCTACAACTACTGAAGTCCATGCACCTAGAGCCCATGCTCCACAACTAGAGAAGCCACCGTAATGAGAAGCCCGCGCACCACAATGAAGAGTAGCCCCCACTCACTGCAACTAGAGAAAGCCTGCGCGCAGCAACAAAGACCCGACGCAGCCAAAAATAAATAAATTTATACAAATAAATAAATAAATACAATACAATACAATACAATAAAATATAGGCTGTAGAGTTAGAGTTCCACAGGGTAATAAGATAACAGATACTGGGAAAAAAGGGTCCTATAAAGTATGAGTGGAAGACAATGGATGCATGAGAGGTAGAAAAGTCTAGTATTGATATATTACAAAAGAATACAACGAAGTTTAAATGAAAATATTGATAGTTTTTGTTAGATAACTTTTTTCTGATTATAAGATTTATTATCACAGAAAATACAAGAAAGTATAAAAGAGAAGTCTCAGCCCATATTCCAGAATCCAGAGATAACCACTTTTAACATTTCAGTGTATTCTCTTCTAGTCTTTCTTCCTATGCACACGTGTATATGAAATGGGTGGGTGTGTGGGTGTATGTGTATATGTACACAAATGCAAGATCTATTAAACACCATTGGTACATCTTTTTTTTTCATTTCATATAACACACATTTCTCTCTTGTTTTAAAATATTTTTCAAAGACAACTATTTTAAACAAGATTTTACCATATGAATTTCCATGATATAACCACTGTCCTACTAGTCAACATTAAGGTTGCTTATAACTTTTTATTACTATAAATAATGCTACAATAAATAGTATTATTCATAAATCTTTGAATTTCTGAATTTAGAGACCATATTTCTAATGATACTTCCTAGGGAAAATGTTTAGAAAGCACTTAAATATCAACAATGTAGATATGATCCAAAAATGCTGCTTGATTCTGAATTTAAATAAAAGAAGAAGAAATACACATGAAATAAAAATTAAAAAGCACAATTCAGTTCAAACAAACATCTATCAAACCTTGCCAGCAAGTTTCCTTAATGAATCAAAGGAGTTTCTCCTCCCTCTGGAATCTTCAATACTGCTATCAGCATGTTATACATAAGGGGATCATCCATCAGTAATTTATATTGTGTGAAAATATCCATCATACAATAAAAAATGTGGACTTTTAAAAGATCTGTAAAAATCTGAAATCTATTTTCACATAATTACGAAGTATTTCAAACCAAGAATGCTATAAGTAACGTCCCATCAAGCATGAATTAATGTGCCCATTAAAAAAAGAAAAAAAAAAGCTAAACATGGCTTCCTTGACAATCTACTAAAGTAAAGTTAAGTGTACAGGGAATCCTAAAAAAGTAGGGCTTAGTTTTAGTCATCTCTTAAAAAGCAGCAGATCTAATAGAATAAAGCATGTTAAAAATAAAAAATACCGGGCTTCCCTGGTGGCGCAGTGGTTGAGAGTCCGCCTACCAACGCAGGGAACACAGGTTCGTGTCCCGGTCTGGGAAGATCCCACATACCGCGGAGCGGCTGGGCCCATGAGCCATGGCTGCTGAGCCTGTGCATCCGGAGCCTGTTTTCCGCAACAGGAGAGGCCACAGCCGTGAGAGGCCCGCGTACCGCAAAAAAATAAAATAAAATAAAAAATAAAAATAAAAAATACTATACTAAGAAATAAAAAGAGGTAGTAGCCCTTATTAAACACTAATCTACTGGGAAATTTTACCACAATTAAATTACAAGTCTATTTTTTGTTCCTAATATCAGAGTAATTTGAAAAAAATTTGCTTTATGTTTGATTGAATTAAGACATTAAAAACTATCAGCTCAAACTTCATAAATAAACAGGAGAAAATATTTTTTAAACTCTTCTCAGATTAATCTATTTTTACATCAATTACCAGAGATATGACACTGCCATTTTATTTCTATATTCACAAGAGTCTGATTTAATTTATAAGTTCTTAGTTTATTTCTATCCCTCTAAGGCATTCTTAAGGATCGTAAGTCCTAGTATATGCTAATTCTCAAAGGAACATCATTCACAATCAATGTACTTCTAATCACTGTACATAGACAATGAGTGAGCAGAAAACTTGCTTATTCAAGTACTCCAGCAAATGTTTGTACTTGCCTTTATTAACTGGCCTATAATAATATACCCCGGTACAAGAGTATTTTTTTTTTTTTTTTTTTTTTTTTTCTTTTTGCGGTATGCGGGCCTCTCACTGTTGTGGCCTCTCCCGTTGCGGAGCACAGGCTCCGGATGCACAGGCCCAGCGGCCATGGCTCACGGGCCCAGCCGCTCCGCGGCATATGGGATCCTCCCAGACCGGGGCACGAACCCGTATCCCCTGCATCGGCAGGCGGACTCTCAACCACTGCGCCACCAGGGAGGCCCAAGAGTATTTTAAAACAGCAAAATGTTGTTATAATGTATAACATAATAATAATATACAGTTGACTCTTGAACAACAAAGGGGTTAGGGACGCTAACCCGCCATACAGTTGAAAATCCGCATGTAACTTATAGTCAGCCCTCAGTATACACAATTCCTCCAAATATGCAGTTCTACATCCTTGGATTCAACCAACTGCGGACGGTGTAATACTGCAGTATTTACTATTGAAAAAAAATCCACATGTAAGTGGACCCTCAGAGTTCAAACCTATGCTGTTCAAGGGTCAATTGTACTTTATTGTTAATAATGGTCAAATTTTTCCTTTGTATATAAAAAGTATAAAGTATAGTACATAAACAGCCCTGTATTTAAGCTTTAAAAGTCTATAAAAACCTACAGTTGGGGCTTCCCTGGTGGCGCAGTGGTTGAGAGTCCGCCTGCCGATGCAGGGGACATGGGTTCGTGCCCCGGTCTGGGAAGATCCCACATGCCGCGGAGCGGCTGGGCCCGTGAGCCATGGCTGCTGAGCCTGGGCGTCCGGAGCCTGTGCTCTGCAACGGGAGAGGCCACAACAGTGAGAGGCCCGCGTACCACCAAAAAACAAAAACAAAAACAAAAAAACCTACAGTTGAAATCTCACTACACTCAAAGCCTGTTGTTCAGAAATCTGCCTCTGCCAAATAATTGATTTGGATCTGGAAATAAACTATATAGAGATTTTTATTGTCATGCCATTTGTTGGAGTAGGATTTGAACTATATCATAAGAGGAAGTGTGACTTCATAGTAGTTTATCAGGTAAACAAGTTCCGTATAGCCAAAAATTATATATATTAATACAGAACAGAGGACTTCCCTGGCGGTCCAGTGGTTAAGACTCTGCGCTTCAACGCAGGGAGCGTCAGTTCGATCCCTGGTCAGGGAACTAAGATCCCACGTGCCACATGTTATGGCCAAAAAATAAAATACAGAACAGAAAAGCCTCTACACAAATGTGTGTTTCCCACCCATGATGGTGAATTTCGCCAACAAAAATCTACCATAAATAAAGACAGCAATCTGTTTTTATCTCTAATAAAAGAACTGCTGGCAAGCATTTTAACCATTATGACTTAAACCACTGTGGAATTTCAATTATGAAATAATTTTTAGTGCCCATCAGATGAAAATCTTCCAACAAACAACATGCTCCCAAAAACAAGACAGAGCGGTACAGTTCAGTTCTGAATAGGACTGTCCTGTTCATCTCACCAGATTGATCAGCCTTCTCATCGCATGTTCATGAGAGCAAACACATTCACAGGGATCGAATCCACCTTCTGCCATGATTACCCAGCTTGATTTAACTTGACTGTTTAAATCTAGGAGGAAGGAAAAAATATCATAAGACTACTATTCAGAATTACTCTTTCTCTTGAACTATGAAGAATTCATGTATGTATAAATTCATAATAGTTTTCTTAAACTAAGTACAGTTCATATTTATTAATGACTTATATCTATGAATTTATTGCTAATCTTATATGAATTATGAATCTATACAAATGATTGGCTACCACTTTACCATCAGACTGATTTCCTGTAAATGCAAATGTCTTCAGATAAGCTATACTGGCCCCATCTGTGAAGCTGATGATACTAGAGCCCTACTCTGCTTAATTACCAAATCCTTTAACTTTGTTAGCCCCAGTACTGCTATGGACTGAATGTGTCCCCACTAAAATTCGTATGTTGAAGCCTTAATCCCCAAGGGGATGGTATTTGGAGGTAGGGCCTTTGGGAGGTAGTGAGGTCATGAGAGTGGAGCCCTTATAAATGTGATTAGTGCCCTTAAAGAAGAGACTGATATCTCTCTCTCTTCAACATGTGAAGATACAGCAAGAAGGCATCCATCTACAAAGTAGGAAGAGATTCCTCACCAGACACCGAATCTGCCGACACCCTGATCACGGGCCTCCCAGAATCCAGAACTGTGAGAAATAAATGTTTGTTGTTTAAGCCAGAGGTCCCCAACCCCCGGGCTGCAGACGGCTATTGGTCCACGCCCTGTTAGGAACCAGGCCGCATGGCAGGAGGTGAGTGATGGGTGAGTGAGCTAAGCTTCATCTGCTGCTCCCCATGGCTCACATTACCACCTGAACTATCCCTCCCCACCCCCCGTGGAAAAATTATCTTCCGTGAAATTGGTCCCTGGTGCAAAAAGGTTGGGGATCGCTGGTTTAGGCCACTCAGTCTGTGCTATTTGACTATAACAGCCTAAACTGACTATGGCAACTTCGCAGCCTTTATCCTACCAAGAAAGCCCTCTGAAAGAAAAAAATGAGTTATCTAAAATGATACCAATGTGGGGGGCAGGAGGGGCATGAATTTACATGAATGAACATGATAAAAGCCAGGAAATAGCTGGGAAGATTTTGAAAAAATAAGAGTAACAAGATGGAGTACTATAGATATTTAAGATGGAATAGGCAATCAATGGAACTCGTAAATTAACTTAAAATACCTTCATTCATTCAAAAAATATTTAGCACCTGTGCTAGGCATTAGCAATATAAAAGTGAGCAAAAACTGATACAGTCCTTACCCTAAGGGTGTTCACATTCTAATAGTGGAGACAGATATTAATCTAAATATTTTAAAAATTATAAATGCAAACTTGTAAATGTTATAAAAGATAAATGAACCAAAAGACTGGAAAAAAACAACACACAGAATGAGAGAAAATATTTGCAAATCGTATATCTGACAATGACTTAATGTCTAGACTACATAAAGAACACCTCTAACTCAATAACAAAAGCAAGTCAATTTAAAAATGGACAAAGGGGGCTTCCCTGGTGGTAAAGTGGTTGAGAATCCGCCTGCCAATGCAGGGGACACAGGTTCGAGCCCTGGTCCAAGAAGATCCCACATACCATGGAGCAAGTAAGCCCGTGTGCTACAACTACTGAGCCTGTGCTCTAGAGCCTGTGCTCTAGAGCCTGCGAGCCACAACTACTGAGCCTGTGTAACACAACTACTGAAGCCCGCGCACCTAGAGCCCGTGATCCACAACAAGAAGCCACCGCAATAAGAAGCCTGCGCACCACATCGAAGAGTAGCCCCTGCTTGTCAAAACTAGAGAGCCCACGTGCAGCAACGAAGACACAATGCAGGGTTTCCCTGGTGGCGCAGTGGTTAAGAATCCATCTGCCAATGCAGGGCACACGGGTTCAAGCCCTGTTCCAGGAAGATCCCACATGCTGCGGAGCAACTAAGCCCGTGCGCTACAACTACTGAGCCTGTGCTCTAGAGCCCGCGAGCCCCAACTACTGAGCTCATGCACCACAACTACTGAAGCCCGCACACCTAGAGCTCATGCTCTGCAACAAGAGAAGCCACTGCAATAAGCCCGCGCACTGCAACGAACAGTAGTAGCCCCCACTCGCGGCAACTAGAGAAAGCCGTGCACAGCCAACGAAGACCCAACACAGCCATAAATAAATAATTTTAAACAAAACAAAACAAAACACAATGAGATATCACTTCACACCTATTAGGGTGACTTTAATTTTAAAAAAGGAAATAAATAATGTGGAGAAATTAGAAACCTCCTAAATGGCCTTTCAGGAAAACAGTTTGATGGGTCCTGAAGTTAAGCATAAGAATGATCAATGACCCAACAATTCCACTTCTAGGTATTTATCTCCAAAGATTTGAAAACAGGGACTCAAACAGATACTTGTATGCTAAGTGTTCATAACAGCATTATTCACAACAGCCAAAAAGTAGAAACAACTCACATGTCCATTAACTGATGTAATGGATAAACAAAATGCAGTATATACATACAATATTATTGTCATAAAAATTAATGAAGTCCTGATACACAGATGAGCCTTGAAAACATTATGCTAAGTGAAATAAGTAAGACACAAAAGGACTCATATGATCCCACTTATATGAAATATCTAGAATAGGCAAATTCATATAGACAAAGTAGAATTGTGGTTGCCAGGACCTGGAGGAGAGCAGAATGAGGAGTTATTGCTTAATAAGTAATAACTTAAGAGTTTGTTGTGATAAAGTTTTAGAAACAGGGCTTCCCTGGTGGTGCAGTGGTTGAGAGTCCGCCTGCCGATGCAGGGGACACGGGTTCGTGCCCTGGTCCGGGAAGATCCCACATGCCGCGGAGCGGCTGGGCTCGTGAGCCATGGCTGCTGAGCCTGCGCGTCCGGAGCCTGTGCTCCGCAACGGGAGAGGCCACAACAGTGAGAGGCCCGTGTACCACAAAAAAAAAAAAAAAAAAAAAAAAAGTTTTAGAAACAGATAGTGGAGATAGTTGTACAATGCTGTGAATGTAATGCCACTAAATTACAGACTTTAAAAAATGGTTAAAATGGTGAAACTTATGTATGTTTTATCACAATAAAAAAAAATCATTGTGGTTGCCCAGGACTGAGGGGCTTGAGGAGAAATGGGGAGTAACTGCTAATTGGTACAGGCTTTCTTCTCGAGTGAAGAAAATGTTCTAAAATTGATTATGGTGATGGTCACACAACTCCATGAATGTACTAAAAACCACTGTACACTTTAAACAGTGCACTGTGTGGTATGTGAATATCTCAATAAAGCTGTTACTTAAAAAAAAAAAGATAAAAGGTGCCTATAGAGTATATACAGGTTCTAAACTTATCTAGGGAGTTAGGAAGATTTTACTAAAGAAGTTAATGCTGAGTTGAAAGTGGAAGGATGCACTGGAATACAATAGGGTAAGGTGGAAGTGGAAGGTATGGGGATCTAGGGCTGGAAGCATTCTAGACACAAAGTAAAGAGCAGTGCAAGACCCTGTAGTGAGTAAGAGTATAACCTGATGAAGGAACTGAAAGAAAGCCATGATGTGCTGGAATTCAGACAGCAATCCAGACAAGAAGAGTGGTCTGAAATGAGACCAGAGAGGTCAATGGGCCAGGCCACACAGAGCTTTCCAGGTGATGTTCAAGATTAGGGCTTCATCCAAAGATCAATGTGAAGTCCATAAGGTTTAATGCCTGTGTGTTTTTAAAAGATCACCTTGGTTGCACTATGGAAAACTGACAGTAAAGAAGCTGAAGTCAACACAGGGAGCCTAGTCAAAATGCTCCTTCAATAGGTCAGTGATGATGACGTCCATTATAGAAATTTATAGGTTGAGGACAGCACATCAAATCACTGGGGGGGAAGACAAGTTATTCCATAAATGGTATTGGGGAAAGCTGACCCCTTACCCTCATTCCTTATAACAAAACAAATTCTAGATGTATGAGTGATTTTTTTAAATGAGGCCACACACAGAAATAGTCAACTAGAGCAATGGATCAGAAAAGAATGCTGACAAACTGACCCCATGATTTTAGCAGGATATAGAATGTGTAAAGGTGCTGTTTTATTTTAGTTATTTATTTTTAGAATATTTATAAAAGTTATTCTTCAAGTATTTACTATTGTTATATCTATATACATATGTCTTACTTAGATTTATTTTTTATAACAACTTCTTTGAGATAAATCACATACTATTCAGTTCAGACACTGAAAGTGTACTATTCAATATTTAGTATATTCACAGAACTATGCAACCATCACCACAATTTTAGAACATTTCATCTCTCCAAAACAAGACCTATACCCATTAGCAATCACTCCTCACTTCCCTCTCTTCCTCCCAGCCCTAGTTAACCACTAACCTGCTTTCTGTCTCCATGAATTTGCCTATTACAAACAATTCATATAAATGGAATCATATGTTCCTTTGTTATTTGAATCTTTTAAGCAAGAATTACTTATTTGTTATTTATGGACAAGAAAATTAAAGTCATTTATTCCAGAAAACATGAACTTCAAAGGACTACTGTGTTGTACATATGGCACAGGTGTAATAATCTGAAATATAGTTTTCTGTGAGAGATTACATATCCAAAGGTTTGATTTTATACATATTGTCACTCTGAAAAATTTCCTGGTTTACTGTCTGATATTTCTTAGTAAAAATCAGAGCCAAAATCTTCAGCTGTGTTTCTAAAATGGTGCTATTTTAAACCATGGACTATTCAGAATTTAGAATATGATAAAGGTGCCATCTTAAACCATGAACTATTCAGAAATGGTGGAAAAGCTGTCTATTTTTTTAAATTAAAGTGTGATGCATACAAAAGGACTGGAAGAAAATACATCAAACTTAATGAGTGGTTAGCTCTGGGGGAGAGAATATAATTTGGGGGACAGCCATTCATTTTGTCAATTTTTAAACATTTCTTATAATGACTATGTACTTATATATTAAAACTTTTAAAATATGGAAAAAATTTAATTTAAAAAGTCACAAATGTATAACTACATGAAGACCACTGGGATACATGTAGAAGAACATAAATCCAAGAACCTATAAAGGATCAATCATTTTGACAGCCAAAAATGATATCCAGTTTCTATAAGCCAAAAATATACTGTAAAATAAAAAGACAAAGAACTTTAAAAATAAAAAAAACACTTCAACACATATCAGGGTTAATTTCCTTAATTTACAGATAACTGAAAAATCAATATGAAAATGGCAATCTAACAGAAAAAAAGGAGCAAAGAGCACGTTCACAGGAAAACAGAACCAATAAGCAAATACAAAATGGAAGAAGTGCAAATCTAAACATCACTTTTACCAGAAAATTGGAAAATTTATGTAGATAACTTAGATATCCATATCCAAATAAGCATGCAAAATTTTTGTATAAGAACGGTCACTGCAACACTTTTTGTAAGAGCAAAAAATGATAATTCTAAGTGTTTATTTATGTAGCTCTAATTAAATAAATAATAGTACGAGTACCTGAAATCCTATACAGCTGTTGAAAAGAATGAGTCAAATTTCTATGTGATGATTTGGGGAAACATCCAAGATGCACTGAGGTGAAATCTAGTTGCAGAACAGTCAGGGAAATCCTACTTCCCATCTAATATCTTCTTGCCTGAGCTAAGGGCAGGTGGGATTGGAAGGGGAAGGAAGTGGAGCTGCAGGCAACCTAAGCTGGAGAGTTTTACTCTCCAGAAGGTAGGAAATACCAAACACAAACTCTGACTACTTCACGGTTTTGTCTGAGGCCATTTTTTAAAACGATAAGCCTTCATATTAGACAACTGACTGTACATATCCAACACAGAAAACCCTGAAAAAATATATAATCTACCCTTATATGTAGATAAAGTTCACCCCTGAAAGTCTTTCTCAATTGTTTTTTCAAACTGTCCATAAGGAAACAAGGGCTCAGACTGTGCTGGGTGTGGACATATGCAAGTGTCCACTTACAAATACTGGTCCTTCCTCCCTCTCAATGCCTTGACAGGCCAATAAAATGTTGGTTGAAATTAAAAGATACAGACCTAATTTTTTTTTTTTTCGTTACGCGGGCCTCTCACTGCTGTGGCCTCTCCCGTCGCGGAGCACAGGCTCCGGACGCGCAGGCTCAGTGGCCATGACTCACGGGCCCAGCCACTCCGCGGCATGTGGGATCCTCCCGGACCGGGGCACGAACCTGTGTCCCCTGCATCGGCAGGCGGACTCTCAATCACTGTGCCACCAGGGAAGCCCAGACCTAATGTTTTTAAAAATAAAATTCAAGTACTAAAATGCCCAATGTCTATCCAGTTCTATAGCCCCTGGACACAGAAATGCAAAGTACTAGCAAAATGACTTTTATAAAGGGAGACTTGTTTTTATCACCCATAAAAATTGTAAAACAGCTATTTTAAGTCTCTTTTTAATCCATCTGACTTACAAAATTAGATTCCACTACTATCACCGCCTCCCCCCAAAAAAAAACCAGCTTGGAGGCAGGAACCTATTTTAGTCATCACTCTATCTCTAAACACCTCCCTCATTGCTTAAGCCATAGCAATGAATAAATATTTTTGAATTTTGGACAATGTTTATTTTCTATCTATATATGCCAGGAACATGTATATCAGCTAGAATTTAAAGTATCTGTTGGTCTTAATTAGCCTCCAGTAAAATGAGAAAACGCATTTATAAACAGGACATTGCTCAATAGTGCTATGTTTCTGTGGAACTTTCTGCATGTAAATTTGAGCTGTTTTAAGTACTATACAGTTTTCAGTTAATAGTTTCCACTTTAAAATTACTTTTTAAAAAAACAGAATGGAAAGTCCTCTTTTGGCTAGGACCTCAGAGCAAGTGTCAATGCACACCACCAGCTAAGCACTAGAGCAAAAAACTCACCCAATCCCACCCCACATTTAAATCCCTTGGTGTCCAAAGACATTAAGAAGCTGCTCTATCCTGAGTAAGACAAAACTGGGTTACTGAGTCGGAATTCTGGTAAATCAGCCTAGAAGAGGCTTTTGATAGAAAGTAACTTAAAATAATGCTTTTGCTTTTCATGTTTCAGAGGAGTTATTCACCTCCTCAGTATATATCTCTAATGTGAGAACAATGCTAAATAATGTCAAAGACATGGGTCTGACCCTTGAAGACAACCAGCTTTACTCTAATTGGTCACAAAAGGCCTAAGTCATAAAAATAAGAATAGTGCACTGAAAAAGTTCAAAATAATCCTGGAGAGGAGAGAGGACAGTAAATACGGGCATAGAAGAAATAAAACTGGCCATGAGTTGATAATTATTGAAGTTGAGTGATAGGTACCAGAGAGCTTTTATACATTTCTACTTTTTTCTGTTTTAAGATTTTCCATAATAAGTATTTAACTTATCAGTATTTTCCCAGTATAATGAATATTTGTGATAGCAATATGACTCTGGGGGTAGAGTAAGCAACAGTTTACAGATGACTTTCTATGCAGCATAAAGGACAAAATACATATAAAGCTCTCAAACCATCCACTCCTGAACAACTCTTAGCACAGGAAAGCAGTAAAATAATCCACTCTGTATCTTGGGAGGGCAAATGCAATTAATTCCCCATATCCCTCAGATCCAGGTCATTTCTTCCTTCAACTACAACTAACAAACTTTTCCTGGTAGAGTTCAGCTGTAATAAGTCAGTTGAGTCATCCTGTTTCTGTGTGTGCTGAAGGAATTTTCCAGTGCTGTTAACCAATTTATTATCTGCCGGTAGAACCTTAAACTCTCCAGCTCATGCTGGGTGGGTTTAACCTACCTTATTTCATCTTTGGGGAGTCAAACTTAACTGCCTATTTATAACTTTGGAAAAGGTGGAAAAGTAGATACTGTAGTTCTACTACTGTGTTTTCTAGGATTATGCCATGGAACTGCATGCTTATTATATACAGGATTGATTCCTTGGGAAATAAACTTCTCAAAAGTGGTTCTTGGGCTTCCCTGGTGGCGCAGTGGTTGAGAGTCCGCCTGCCGATGCAGGGGACACGGGTTCGTGCCGCGGTCCGGGAGGATCCCACATGCCGTGGAGCGGCTGGGCCCTGAGCCATGGCCACTGAGCCTGTGCGTCCGGAGCCTGTGCTCCGCAACGGGAGAAGCCACTGTGGTGAGAGGCCCGTGTACCGCAAAAAAAAAAAAAGTGGTTCTTGATTAGGCCAAATACTTAGTAGCAAATATTTGTAAAACAGCAACATTACTAGTGTTATATATTTAGTATCAGTGGTATCCCTAGAAGCACAGAGTAAAATGACGAATGCCAACCTTCCCATTCCTCTCTCCCTAATTCTACTCCCTTTCCCAAGAGGTACCATAGTTAACAGCCAGGTGTGAATACTTTCAGGTCTTTTTATATGTATTTATACCCATCATTTTGGTAGGTTTTATGAAATCATACTATACATGTTCTGCAACTTGCTTTTTTATAACATAAAAAGTCTTGGAGACCTTCCAATATATAAAGCTCGACTTCATTCTTTTTAATGGTTACATAATACTCCAAAACACAAACATACAATTTTAGCATTCCTTTGGTAGAGATAACTTAGGGCCTTTCCAATATTTTTGTTAACATAATGTTGCAACAAACATCTTTATGCCCATATTTTTGTAGGACTAAGTACAAAAAAATGAAATCTCTAGGTCTAAGGGCATTCACAAAAAGCCTTCACCAATTTTATTTCTATCAATAGCACATAGTACATATCACTAATTGCATAGCATAGTAATTACATACATTATTACTATCACTAATAGTACAATAATATATGGTTATAACTTTAAGAAATTTTTTTGCCAGAATGTCAGACCCCCAAAATATGCCTCATTGCTTTTATTTTCTATCTAATGAGGCTGCACATCTTTTCAAGTTTATTGGCATCTATATTTCTTCTTTTTCAAACTCTTTTTGTCTAGTTGATTTTAGAAGCTCTTTATATTATTGAGTATTAGTCCATCATGTCATAGTAAGATTGAGAACTTGTTATACATTATTTGCTTCCCTTTCTTCTAGATGGCTCCAAAGCCAGATTTATAAGGGTCTATTTTGACAAATTTTTCTACTTAAATATCAGACTATTATATAAAAAGTTAAGAGAACTGCAAATCACAGAATAATAGATCTAAAATCACAAGAGAGCAATTGGAAATAACATCCAATGACAATGTGAAATATTAATTGGAGAGTATTTTCATTTTCTTTAATGCTTTAACTTACTAACTTCTTCCAAGGACAAGCTAGAAGAACTGAAGGATAAACATAAACCCTGGATTTTTCTTTTTTGGACACTTTTACTTCAGCTTTTATTTTAGAGCTATTTGTTGTTGCCATAGGTGTTAAGGACTAACATGAAGTTTAAAAACAAGTCTTCCAGCCATTAAAGATTTAGGGGGGAAAGCATTAATACATTTGTATGTGTGTGTGCAAGTTCATCTTGGTTCCTTTTACAGAAATAAATATTTGGTTTGGGATCTATCTTTGTAAGAAGCTGTTATCTCCTGTTTCTTTTTTAAACTAAATTATGCTTTTTTAAAAGAAAGTATTTTACAAATACCTAGGGGTAACAAAAATTCCCAAAATATAATAAAATGTCAACATAGGTTTCAAGATTATAAAAGTAATTTTCAATTGGTTTTTTTGTTTTTGTTTTTGTTTTTTTTGCGGGACGCGGGCCTCTCACTGTTGTGGCCTCTTCCGTTGCGGAGCACAAGTTCCGGATGCGCAGGCTCAGCGGCCATGGCTCACGGGCCCAGCCGCTCCGCGGCATGTGGGATCTTCCCAGACCGGGGCACGAACCCGTGCCCCCTGCATTGGCAGGCGGACTCTCAACCACTGTGGCACCAGGGGAGCCCTGAAAGGGTTTTTTTGTAACACACTGCAAAATAGTAAATATTTTAAAAGTACTTTTAACATAAAATGCTTGGGAGAATCAGTCATGAATTTTTAAAGCAAATAATCCTAGATTATTGCTAGATTATGCTAGATTAACCCACAATAGTTCTCACATTAATTTGGAATGGAACTACCATTACATGACTTTTACCTAAAATAGCCTTACTTGTTTACTTCTTGCTTTACCAACAGCTAGCAAATTTCCTTATCATATACGTAGGTAAATGTAACAGAAGGAGGAAAAAAATTTTAAAGAATACAACAGGACTATGAATGATGTGGTCATGAGATCTGAATAAAAGACAAAACCCTGAAGATGATTAAAAATGAACGGCCAGGGCTTCCCTGGTGGCGCAGTGGTTGGGAGTCCACCTGCCGATGCAGGGGACACGGGTTCGTGCCCTGGTCCGGGGGGATCCCACATGCCGTGGAGCGGCTGGGCCCGTGGGCCATGGCTGGTGAGCCTGCGCGTCTGGAGCCTGTGCTCCGCAATGGGAGAGGCCACAACAGTGAGAGGCCCGTGTACCGCAAAAAAAAAAAAAAAAAAATGAAGGGCCAGTAAGCAAAGTGGTAAATAAATCTCTTAAGTCTAAGAGACAAAAGAGTTAAATAGCCAAGAAAGTCTCTAAAAAATATTTAAAATAGGTAAAGACCAACGGAAAAGATGATTCCCAAAAGAGGTGCTACAGCTAATTAACAAACATTTTAAAAGGTCACCCTAAGTAAATCAAATAAATGCAAATTAAAATGTAAACTTTGGGGACTTCCCTGGTGGTCCAGTCCAGTGGTTAAGATTCCATGCTCCCCATGCAAGGGGTCCACGATCCCTGGTCAGGGAACTAAGATCCCATACCGCAACTAAGCCCACGAGCCACAACTACTATGCCCGTGTACTCCAGAGCCTGCGTGCTGCAACTAGAGAAGCCTGCTCGCCACAACAAAGAGCCTGTGTGCCGCAGTGAAGACCCAGAGCAGCCAAAAATGAAATTAAAAAAAAAAATTCACTTCTAAAAAAAAATGTAAGCTTTCACCTAAAAGAAAAACACCAAAAAAGTACCATGAAAATTCAGTCATACATTGCTAGTCCTACAGTTACACCTACAACCCTTCAGGGATTTGGTAATATGTATCAAGAACTATAAAAACGTTCTTATTAATGATGTGTGTTATCTGTGGTTTGCTTTAAAATACTCTCACAGAGGGAAGGGAAAGTAGAAGGAGGGAAACGGACAAACCTTCCTTATAGAATTCCAACGAATATTAGTAGATTTATCACCCTCTAGGAGATGAAGCTTAACCCTCACTCACCCTTGAACGTGGACTAGACTTAGTGATTCACTTCTAAAGAATAGAATTCATAAGGAGAAGGTAACTTTATAGTAGAGAAACCTAGCAAACCCTATCTTTTTTTTTTTTTGCGGTACGCAGGCCTCTCACTGCTGTGGCCTCTACCGCTGTGGAGCAACAGGCTCCGGGCGCACAGGCTCAGCGGCCATGGCTCATGGGCTCAGCCGCTCCGCAGCATGTGGGATCTTCCCGGACCGGGGCACGAACCCATGTCCCCTGCATTGGCAGGCGGACTCTCAACCACTGCGCCACCAGGGAAGCCCTAGCAAACCCTATCTTAACCAAAAGATCAAGGTAAACATCATGTTGATATCACATACCCTTTGACATGTCACATTTCACCTCTGTGGTATTCTTCCCCAAAACCATAATACCAAATCTCATCATGAGAAAAATCAAACCCAAATTGAGGGGAATTCTACAAAATATCTAACCAATACTCCTCAAAACTGTCAAGGACATTAAAAAAACAAAACAACAGCAACAAAAAAAACAAGGAAAGCCTACAAAACAGAAGAGACAAAGCAGACTACCACTACTTCCAGGTGATCCTAGGAAAGTCCTTATAAATGATAAAAAGAAATAGATTAGGACTTCCCTGGTGGTCCAGTGGTTAAGAGTCTGCGCTTCCAATGCAGAGGGCACCAGTTTGGGGAACTAAGATCCCACATGCAGCACAGCACGCCAAAAAAAAAAAAAAATCAGCACTGACATTTTACTTAAGTTAGTAATACGGGGTAATGTACTATTTTTGTTTTTTTGGTTTTAGTTTTAGTCATGCCACATGGGATGCAGGATCATAGTTCCCCGACCAGGGATCGAACCTGCGCCCTCTGCAGTGGAAGTGTGGAGTCTTAACCACTGGACAGCCAAGTCCTGGGTAATGTACTATTAATTCCACAAACATTCATTGTTCTCCAGAAACTTTAGGGGATCGCCCTCAAAGAAATTCTACCAAGAAATTTATAAATTAATTTTGATTAGAGGCAGAGTACTGTGTATTAGGCATTTCTGTTTTTCCACACATTCAAAACAATAAAATGTCAGCTTATCCTCTACACATCTCAGATCCAATCCTCCCTAAAAAAAAAAAAAAAAAAAAAATCAAAAAAAGAAGAGCAATCAGTTCTAAGAACGCAGAAATACTGCAGCTTGATTTTTCCTTTATTTTTCTCAAGGTTGAATTATAAAAATATGTACCCTTATTTAACCTCCCTACTCTTGCCAACCTCTCATTTCCTCTTGTCTTCAATAAGGGTTCCCTGCTCCAGCTTCCAAGAGCAATATAACTAAGAAATTCATATCCTTCATAAGAAATGAGTCAGAAACCCAGTATGCTCAACGTGAAATTCTTGTAGTTATGGGAAAAAAAGTATGTAAAATTACTATGTGTCTAGAATTTAAACCTAGGGAAGAAGTATTCTACACTAAATTGATAATACTTGGTTCTGTTAAGGTTATCAGATTTTTTTCTTGTTTTCCTAATTTTCTATACTATATTTTACTTTTTAAATCAAATCACATATTTACACATGGGTACATAAATTTGTACATATATGTAAACATTTACATACACATGTAAACAAAAGATTCTATCCAAAATAAATACTAAAGGTTGATGCCGAACTTCCTTGCATTAATAACTCACAGATAAATTTTCTTCTATGGATGCTTGCGAATGGTTTAAAACCATAAGAATTTAGTATTAAAAAATAATTATATAACTGGTTGCCTCTCGAAGAGGGCCTAAGCGTTTAGGGGACAGAAGTAATAAAGAAACTTTTCACTGTATACTGCTTTGTGTCTTCTGAATTACTCAAAAAATATTAACTTTTAAAAAGAATAACCTTAAAAAAAAAAAAAGAATAACCTTAGAGTAAGCGTCTTGTTCTTCCCGTACCAGAACCGCTCTAGGGACAAATAATTACATTTCAATTTTTCTCTTGAACTGAACATGCTAAATTATTTTAACCCTCTATCTGACCTTCCATCATCACTGAATTTCTCCATTAGAATTAGTATATAAAAAAAGGTATTCTAAACTCTGTAAGTGAATGTGTTACAAAATAAACCAAATCCCATTATCAGTGAGAAATGACCAAGTATATAAACAGACCATACAATGGATACTTCTAAAGTCAACCTTTGCCCTAAATCTGGGTAATCATTCTTTGTAAAATCAGTTTTCAATGTTTTACCTTTCCCTTCCTCTACTCATTCTCTGGTGGAAGCTTTAACAATTAAGAGAATCAAAATACTGAAACAACAGAGTATATATCACAAACTACTAATGTTGGTATAATGTTTTGGTAATGTTTGGTAAAATGCTTTGGTAATGTTTGGTAAATTGAGTTTAAAATAAAAGCAAATGGGAATTCATTTTTAAATTCATTTTAAAAATACACATAAAACAAGGAAAATAAAAGAAAACAGATGAAGATGAGACTAGTTTTCTTTCAGGTTTTTTCCCAATGCACATTCAGAATCAAAGACGTCTGGATACATACTATAGCTGGAAGGCAGAAAAAAGAGGGTGGAGGGAGGAAAGAGATAAGAGATAATATTACAACCCAGTAAATAGGAAATCAATTCTTTTTTCTAGAATTTTCTGAACATACCAACCATATATATATTTATATATCAAAACTTGAATTACAAATAAATGAGGATGGGATCAACATTTTAATAAATGGTCCCTAGGAAAATCTGCTAGCAATTAAGAAGGAAAAAACACCCATCAGTGATTCCAGAAGACAATTTAGGTGAATATTTATTTGACCTCTAGTGGAAGAATTTCCTAAAGATACACACAATGAAAAATATCAACAAACTTACAACATAAAAATATGTGCACAAAAAAATTCTCAAGTACAATTAAAAGATCCAAAGAATTTAAAAAAACACATTCTATTAATACGACAAGCAAAGACATCTTAATAACATGGAGCATATACAAACAGATTCTTAAAGTGGAGACTGCATTTGAGATCACAAGCTATAACTTTTACAGCAATACGAATCCAGAAGTCAAAAAATGTTCATGTCCTGTGAATAATTCCACTTCTAAGGTTCTACCATTTAAAAAAAATCTGAGGGACTTCCCTGGCAGTCCAGTGGTTAAGACTCACACTTCCACTGCAGCGGGTGCGGGTTCGATCCCTGGTCAGGGAACTAAGATCCTGCATGCCGTGCGGCACAACCAAAAAAATAAAAAAAATTTAAAAATCTGAAATACAAAGATTTATGTACTAACATGGTTATCATAGCTTTATCACAGTGAAAAATTGGAACAATCTAAATTTCTGGCTAAAAGGAAATATTTAAATTATGACACATACTGTAAAGTATTATGCAGCCAAATGTTTCATTTTCTTTCATAATGACATGGGGAAATAAACACAACACAAAAGTATATTAAATAGTATGATATAAAAATAAGCAAAGCACATGCACATATTTAAAAAGCACAGGGGCTTCCCTGGTGGCGCAGTGGTTGAGAGTCCGCCTGCCGATGCAGGGGACACGGGTTAGTGCCCCGGTCCAGGAAGATCCCACACGCCGCGGAGCGGCTAGGCCCATGAGCCATGGCCCCTGAGCCTGCGCGTCCGGAGCCTGTGCCCCGCAACGGGAGAGGTCACAACAGTGAGAGGCACGCGTACCGCAAAAAAAAAAAAAAAAAAAAAAAAGCACTCAAAAAAGTTGAAAGAAAACATACCAAAACTATCATTGGTTATCTCTGGGTGACAGGATTTTAGTTTTCATTTTGTATATTTTATCTTTCAATATCATATAATGATTATATATTAACTCTTGTAAATCAGGAAAAATGTTGGATGCAGCAAAACTAAGGAAAACTAACTCGGATTTTTCAATAAATAAGTGGTAAAAAGTAAATAAACAAAACTTTTAAGAGATGGCAGGGATATGCTTACAGTTGAAGAAATTTAAGAGATTAACAATCAAATGCCACGTAGAGACCTTGTCTGAACCCTGATTCAAACTAACCTAGCAAAAGGACAATTATGAAACAACCAGGAACTTTGAACACTGACTGGATTAAATGTCATTTAGGAATTACTAATTTTTTTTAACATTACCAAGTCAATTGACACATCTGAAAAGAGTCATTATCTCTGAGAGATCTCACTATGTATTTCCAGTTAAAAGAGATTTTATGCCTGGAATCCAGTTGAAAATAATCGTCCAAAGGGGGAGGTATGCATGAAATAAAACAGCCATAAGCTAAATAACTGTTGAAGCCAGTTGCTGGGTACATTCGGATGCATGATACTATTCTACCTTTTAGTACCAAAAATTTCAAACATACCTAAGTTTTTTAGAAGTACATTTTTATAGACAAAACAAAAACTTGTCTTCCTCCCCACGCAGAGGGCTCTTCTTGAGAAAGTAGGGATAACCAAACCTAACTCAAGGTCAGAGGATGAAAACTATCTTTCTACCATAATTTTAAGAAGGTGATTTATGATAAAATCACTCTTCCAAATAGCCAAATCTTTACAGTGATCAAGAACAGTATCAAAACTCTTCCCATTTAAAAATTAAAAACAGGGACTTCCCTGGTGATGCAGTGGTTAGGACTTTGCCTTCCAGTGCAGGGGGCAGTGCGGGTTCGATCCCTGGTCGGGGAGCTATGTATGATCCCACATGCCTCACGGGCAAAAAACCAAAACATAAAACAGAAGCAATATTGTAACAAAATTTAATAAAGACTTTAAAAATGGTCCACACCAAAAACAAAAATCTTAAAAAATAATAAAAAATAAAAACCCAGAGCAAGGGCAAAATACAGAGTAATAATTTAGAATGCATGCAATTTGTTTTTATAAGACAGAAAATAGAGATGCTAGTCAGTGAAATGGGGAACTCAGAAGAAGCATTCTATGCATTTTTATCTAAAAAGCGTCAATGCTATTGATTAAAGCTCCAAAGTTATAAAACCAAGAAAGTGAAACATATGTGCCAGAAACTGCTGGAACTGCCCCCCAGACATTCAGGGAGACTACACTTGAGTTTGCTGTCTATTTTTAGCCTTACTCCCAATTATATCAAAGGGGTAATTACTCACCTCTAAAAAATATTTTTTTTCTATAAATAGCTTTCTGATCCCAAGTTTTTACCCAGTAGCCAATTAGAAAACTGATTAACCAAATGAGCAGAGCTATCCCAAAACTCAGGCTACCTTTCATATTAAACAGGGAGAACAAAATATTTGCCTATCAATTTCAGTAATACTATCATTACTGTACTATGTACTAATATGCTATAATTAGTTGTTGGGGTTTACTTTTATCAACTGACTCAACATCTCAATGCAATAAGGTGTTCAAATTCACTCATATACAATACTTTTTTGTAACATATTCATTTGCTTTATTCTTTTTATCAGAAATGGATCTCAATCAAACATAGTCATACTTAATAATAGTTTATATTTGCCTGTAGCTTTCTAACTACTTTCATATCTTAACAACAGCCCTTCCGACAAAGTCAAAGCAGGAAAATTATCCGTTTTAAAACGAGGAAAATAGGTTCAGATAAGCTAGCAATTTGACCATGATCACACATCCATCCAGTATGAGCCAGATCTTGGACAGGAAGTCACAATGTAAATTCCTGACCAAGACTCATTCCACATCTGTCAGATATGACCAATCATGCTAGTTATACTTGTTTCACTCTTATGAACACTTTAGAGCAGTGCAGAAATGAGATAACCATCAACTAACTTCCTAATACTTCTTACTAGTGACATACTTTTCTCTTAAACTACATTTTCATATCTGATTCTCTGATGGGAAGAGGGCACGGAAAGGATGCAGACTCAAGTTCAAATCAGTCAACTGTTATTTGTTAAAAACCGCTAAAGCTATGCCTGGGAAGTTAAAGTCATTTAAAAAATTTAAATGTTGAAATAAACCCTATTATGTACCTTAAATACCATAATTCTCTATGCTTAGGAGTTAAGACTTACTGAATCCATCATGACAAATTTTTATTTTTTTATTTTTATTTATTTATTTATTTAGCTGCTTTGGGTCTTTGTTGCTGCACACAGGCTTTCTCTAGCTGCAGCAAACAGGGGCTACTCTTCGTTGCAGTGCGCGGGCTTCTCATTGCGGTGGCTTCTCTTGCTGTGGAGCACAGGCTCTAGGCACACGGGTTTCAGTAGTTGCGGTGCATGGGCTCAGTAGTTGTGGCTCATGGGCTCTAGAGCGCAGGCTCAGTAGTTGTGGCGCACGGGCTTAGTTGCTCCGTGGCATGTGGGATCTTCCCGGACAAGGGCTCGAATCTGTGTCCCCTGCATTGGCAGGCGGATTCTTAATCACTGCGCCACCAGGGAAGCCCTCCATGACAAATTTTTAAAATTCACATTAATAGCCAAGCAATTACAGTTACAAATTCCTTATAATACTCCCAAATTGATTGAATAGGGTGACCCTATATTGTTTGTAAACAAAGAATGTTGCCTACCATTCCAGTTCTATAAGGATCAAATCATTAGCCACAACCATTGCTGACCTATAAGTACACACTGAAAGAATTTAGGATGAAGCATTCTGTGTTTTGGATTTATGGGCCCCTAGATAGTCAAAAATGCCTATCTAAGGAAGAATTCCAATGACCCCAGATTCTTGCATCTTCTCATGCACAGAAAAGCACTAAAATTGAGATATCTGATCCTTGCGACTAGCAGTAACCTTTCACTTGATTGCATATATATATATATATGAACACACACACACACACCAGCTCCTCCCTCACCTCGTTGGAACGGTTCCTCAGAGCTACCTGAGAGGCTGTCTCCCATGCTACAGTCCTCAGTAAGACAATGAATAAACTCAACTCAGAGCTCTTACGTTGTACACTTTTTTCAAGTCAACAGGCCCATCTAGAATTAGCTATTTACAAGAGAAAACTACAATAAAAACCACCTCTGAAAATCTTACCATAAAATATTTTTACAGGATAACAAAAAACGTATAGATACTCTTTCAGGGGGCGTACTATTCCAAAGGAAGAGACTAGAGCAGGCTAGAAAGAATGACAACAAAATGTTCATTTTTCATAGAATGGGAATGGGAATGTATAGAAGAAACAAGGTCAGTATGACCAGGAGGCCTGTGCAAGATATCACTGTATAGATAAGGTACAGATTAGAGGATGCTAAGTCTTTATTTATATTCAACAAACCAAAACTTTACAAGTGTTACTCTTAAAACTCTGGGGATCACCAGTTCTCATCCACTCATTTAAAGAGGAAAGAACTGAGGCCCAGAGAGTGTCAGTGACTTACCCAAAGTCAAGCAGTAGAGGTGGACTTCAAACCCATGTCTTCTCTCATTTCTCCTTTCCTGAAAAGGATATATCTAACAAGTCCCCAGGGGACTAGGTAACTAGCAGAAGAGTTCAGAGGAGGATACAGAAGAAATAAAAGGCATACCCCACCTCCAAGAGCTTGCAATCAAGTTAATTATTAATTATAATTCATTCATATAATAATATAATCACATACCAGTACATAATTAATGGCCAAAATAAATGTCACAAATGACTTCTGTGACAATCTCTCTGGAGAAAGATCAAATGGAGAACTACTTAACTAACTTAACTTCTATCCTTTTTTTTTTTTTTTTTTTTTGCTGTACGTGGGCCTCTCACTGTTGTGGCCTCTCCCGTTGCGGAGCACAGGCTCCAGACGCGCAGGCTCAGCGGCCATGGCTCACGGGCCCAGCTGCTCCACAGCATGTGGGATCTTCCCGGACAGGGACACGAACCTGTGTCCCCTGCATCGGCAGGCGGACTCTCAACCACTGCGCTACCAGGGAAGCCCCTATCCCATTTTTATTAAAAGCTGAACTCTTCAAGATTATATAGAATTTCCTTACCTCCTTAATTCTTTGATGTCTCTGCAGAACAGGACTCTGTTAAAGGTCCACCCCAGGGCTGCCACCACTTTTCTGGAAATTCCCCATTACCGTGACCCTATTTTCCTACACCTTAGACATTACCTTTACTTTCCTCTGTGACCCTTTTTTCCCTTATCTGTATTTGATTGTATTCTAGGAATCACCTTAGGCAACACTTGCTAAAAACAGCATGGGATAGCAGAAAGAATATATCTCAGATAAATGACTTAAGTTACCGCACTACTGAGAAATGGATAAATTAGCCTCTCTGTGACTTCAGATTACCTATAAAACAAGATAATTGAAACTATTCATTTTAAAGGGCTGTTCATCAAGTGAGAATTTGTAAGAGTGCTTTATAAACTGTAAAATGCTCTGAGCCAGTAACTCTTAAGCCCTTAGATTTGAAATATATCTTCAACCTTCAGCCCAAGTTCTCTGTATACTGCTTTGGGGTGTTTGTATTCTCCTGGGGCTCAGCTATCACTCTTCTGCATAAAAGCAAAAGGGAAGAAAGAAGTCTTCTGTTCTGAACCTTGGTCCCTCACCTACAAATTTCCTGTCCTTCCCTAGCTGCTCTTTGCTCTTAAACAATCTCATAGATAGATTCTCTCAAGATCCAGGGGTAAAATTTATTATAAATGGTCAAACAAAGGAAAACTTTCCAACTGAATCATTTTTGTTTATATTCAATATCTTAACCCAAAGTTTCATCTTCTAAAATTATTTTCTGAAATTTCTACTCGAGTACTACTTAGTCATATTCTGAATAAAAATTTTTAAACTCAGGAAAAAAGGCTGTTTCATAAGTTAGGAACAGAAAAATTCAACAGATGATATAAAAATTCCATATTCTGTGACCCCAAGTCATAGTGGATATAAATTACTCACAAATGTTAAAAAACTAGGTTTCAATAGCTGTATTACAAAATACTACTATGTTCTGAAATTCTGAGGTATATCACAAGTGATGTTACAAATCTGTGAATGATTTACACCATTCAAATAACCTAGAGCAGAATCAAGGCTTTTCCTCACTATCACTCCCATTCACTTCCTTGCCTATATGATTTTTGGAAGCAGAAAGGAGTTATGGCTACTGTTCTCCCAACTCAGGTAACTCACAGCTTCTCTCACCCATGCTATAGCCTAGATGACATATCTGCACGTAGATGCACGTCAATGCCATTCATGATGACAGGAAAAACGCTTAGAACCTCTGTGATAAAGAAAGCAATGTTATTTAAAAAAATGAAACTTGAGTAAGCACCACAGAAAAAAAAGTCTTCTAAATTTCAAGTCAGTTTCTTCTACATTACCTTTGCCCAGAGTACAAAGCAACAAAATACATACTATATGAAAAAATTACTGTCTTTTAAAAGTATAAGCTAAAACAAGATAGCAACCAGAACACTGTCCTCTAAGTCTTCGTTTATGAAGAAGATGCTTACTATATCCCTAACTTGATTTGAAGCATCTTTATTAGCTGTTAAAATTTGAAAGTGCTGCACCTGTAATACTTGTCAATGAGTGCAGTCAAGCAAAACCCAGCTTTATTCTGTATTTTTACAAAACTGAGACTCACATCTGTTCTTTAACCTAAATTTAAAAAAGGAAATGAAAATTCAATATGAAAATAAGCAACAAGAAGGTAACTTTCTTCAAAACAAAAGCAATGAAGTTTAAAATGTTATAAACAAAATATAAGCCCTACTACACACCTAAAAATTGGTTTTAGTATAGAAAAATATACACTTTTCCAAGGAGTTAAACTTTTTTTTTTAATTTTGAAAGCAATCACATTTAATTTTAAAATTCAAATACAGAAAGTTGAAAAAAAAAAAAGCAAAAGTAAAAGGTACTCTCTTCTCCTCAGAGGCAACCTCTATTAAAAACTCTCATGTAAATTTCCTCAGACTGCAAGTATATGTATGCTATATATACTTGCTGAACTATGACTGAATCACATTTCAAATCATTTAAATGTCATAATTATGACTTTTTAAATAATTAGACTGGTTGGTTGACTATTTAAAGCCATGGTTCACCACAACATTATTTATAATGGTGAAAATTGAAAACTACATTCACGTCCAACATAAAATGAAAACTTCGAGTAAACCAGTTTATTCAAAATATCTTATAAAATGCAGCCAGCTAAAATCAAGTTTAGAAGTTTTCTAAGGCCACAGTAAAGAGCTCACTATGTTAACCCTCTCCACAACCCCCAAAAAAGAATACAAGCTTATGTGAGTATTACATCTCATTTGTACCAAAGATGAATTTAAAAAGATTGGAAGGAAATACATGTACAGAGATGACTTCTGAATGACAGGATTATAGCTTTTGTTGTTGGCTTTATATATTACTATCCTTTGCAACTTTTCAGTAACAAGCATGTCTTGTGTTCAAAAAAAAAAATAAGAGGGACTACTAGAAATGCATATGCAACTTAGGTTTAAATAGAACAAAACAATTCATGATCGCAGTTCTATTAGCATATTCTGACAGCCAGAACAAGTAGGTTTACTGGTTATAACTTCCATGATTCTGTAAGACAAAAAGACTCTTCAACACTGTTGTAATATAAAGTATATGAATTTTGGGTCAAAGAAAATTGGGTTTGAATCCCAACAGTTCCAGTGGCTTTTTCTTGGGCACCTTACCTAACCAGAGCCTGTTTCCTCCAGTGTAAATTAGGGGTAACAATATCTGACTTGGAAGGCCGATGTGTAAGCTAAACATAAAGTATGTAAAGAAAGTAAAGAGGCTGGCATATATACTCCATGAATAGTAAATGCCATTGTTATTGATATTGACAGGTAACTTTTTTTAAATTTCAGACTCAAATAATTTTCAGCCCTCTTTTAAAATGCCTTTGAAGTGCCCAAACTTTTCTTTACCTACGTTAGGATCTACTGACATATGCCCAACCATTTCAGATGATTAGCACTTTTTGTATGGGCCAAAATATGAATATGCACATAAACACACACCAAAAGAATACCTTTACTCACAAGCCTGTAGTAGTATTTGTCTAAGAAGTTTTACAATCTTAAAAAAATCCTAATATAAGCCACAATGTAACAGTCGGGAGTCTTTAATTTTCTTCAAAGTGTTTACAACTCGTATACTAATATATCACTGTTAATTATCAATTTAGACAATTTAGTGTCTTTTATTGAAGTTTTTGTTCTAAGTCTTATTACATTATATGGGAAAAGATTATTACAAATACTGTACTTCCTTTTAGCATTGTACTGCTTTTTACAGATACAGGTAAAGTTGCGATTTTTCTTCATTTATTTATTCCATCAGCAAGCCTACTGATTGCTTAATTGGTTCTCCCTAACCTCATGGGCCTCCCAATCGAATAGGCCAGAGAGCCACAGACAATTTACTGATAACATGGAAGGTGAAGTGATGGGAGCCACAAAGGGCTCTTTACAGAATCCTGAGGTGGATTAGGATAGAGCTCTGCTAAAGGTCATGTATGACCTGAGCTTCGACAGATAAACATAGTCAGTCAGGCTTCAAGACTAGGAAGAGAGTAAAGACAACTGGTATTTCTCTGGATTAACTGCTCCAAATTAATGCATCAATCAATCTTTTTTTTTTTTTACTCATTTGGAAAGAGGTCTTGCAGTGAGAAATCTATTCAGTTTATGATGATCCAATGGCTGTCCAAATATTAAAACACTCAAATCAATTTAAAAAATGTAGGAAGAATTCAAATGACTATACCAGCAGGTAAAAAGTGATAGATGGATTTCTGGTGTGTGGAATGCAAGGTAATGCATAGGAAGGAGAAAATACTCCAAATTTACTTTAAACCTGGTAGGCTCTGAAAATTCAATACAACAAAGCAAGAAGACCTTTGCAGAATGTTTCTTGAGGTCACCTACCAGCTATGCAACCTCAGGCAAAAAGACCAACAGAACAATGGACTTCATTAAGGACACGACTGGAAACGGGACAAAAAACATTACTTCGGCCTTAACAAAAACATGTCCTATCAAAACCGAAGTACTGTGTACAGTTCTAAACACTGTAGTTCAGAGGCAGTAGGGTACAGTGATTAAGAAAACAGACACGGGATCAAATCCAACTTTCTGCTACTTACTATGTCTCAGTTCTCTCATTTGTAAAGTGGGAGCTGGAATGCCTACATCTGAATTGCTCTACAGTTAAATGAAAAACATGCTTAGAGTTTTTAGCATAGTACCCGACACAGAGTGTTCCCCAAAATGACAGCTATCATTACTACTATAAAGCAAGAAGAAATCTCCCAGAGAAAAGCCATTAAAATATTAACACATTCTCAAACTTTGACAAGCATTCAAATCACTTAAAGGGCTTGTTGAAAATTCAGATACCTGGGACCAATTCCTCCCAGGGATTAATTCTACAGGCCTAAAGTAGAATGTGACTGTTCTCTGGCCCAAACACCAAGAACTATTGAAGTTGGAGAATCAAGGTACAGCCTTACAAAAACAAGCTGAAAATTAGGGTTTTTCCATAGAAAGAACTGGTTTAAAATAGACAGTACGTTCAAGAGTGATGCAGATGTGTTCAGGTTTATTCATTCAACCAACATGCGTTGAGCACCTACTTTGCGGTGAAAAGGACAGACAAGGTCCCCATCTTCCCAGAGTTTAACTTCTAGTATAGGAGACAGAATACAAAAAATAAGGAAATTCCAGACAGTGATGGAATAAAGAAAATAAGAGAGAACGGTGAGATAATTGTGGGGGCAATCTCCGTGAAGGGACAACAGCTGAACTGAGACCTGAATGACACAATGGAATCAGCCACGGGAAGATCTGGGAAAAGATGAAGCCACAGGGTACAGCAAGTGCAAATGGCCTGAGGCAAGAACAAGCCTGGCAAGTTCCTGGAACAATGCTAGTGCCGCTGGAACGCAGGAAGAAACTGACGTGACCAGGCTCCTGGGTACTAATCTAGGCATTCGGATACAAAATAAGAGAGGAAGGCAGTGCCAAAACATGTACTGCCTGGCAAACCTTGGTAAAGAGTTTGGATTTCATTCCAAACGTGATGAGAGGCTTTTCAACAAAGGCGTGACACAATCTGATTTACATTTTAAAGGATCCCTTGGGCTGTGGCGAGGGGAAAGCCAAAGTGGAAGCAGGGAGACCAGGAGGTTGCTGCAGTAGGCCAGGTGAGAGATGGTTAGCTGGCAAAGGTGGTAGCAGTAGAGATGGGAAAAAGTGGACAAATCTAGAATATATATTGAACACTATAAGGCAAATTTAGCTAAGTTTATGACTAACAGACCCCAATACATTATTAGCATGTTTAGGATACTTTGTAGTATGTACTTATCCTTTGAAGTTGAAGTGAAGAGGAAACTTTCTTCTTTTTTGGCACCACTGATAAAGCACTGGACTAAATGGGCACACATCCAAGACTCAATGTTAATAAAGAATATTAAGTGTGTAAAGTAAAGTAAAATCTTTTAGGATCTTACTCCCAGAAGCCTGGACAGCGGGTCAGTATTTGGAGTATATAGCAGCTATGGAATAGAACTAAACCTTTACCTGAATCAGATCACTAAATGAACAAAAACTTTTTAAACTTCCATATTGTCATCTCAGGCTATTCTGTGCCTGCTCTCAAGAGTTAAACAAGCAAAGCCTTGTCACACAGTGCATATTAATTTCATAAATCTTACAATATCATCATAAGAGATTTGAAAGGAAATCTTTTAGAACCACGATTTTAATCATTATGGGGTGGCAAACATACAGTGAATATTCCCTAAAAGTTAAGTTTACAAGTCCCTATCTGCAAAAATTTAAACTTTGTTACTCAAAAATGAAGTACTACTATGTGGAAAAGCAGGTTACAGAAAAGTATATGCAGTATGATACCATTTTTGTATAAAATACATAAATGCAAAAAAGTCTGGAAGGATATAAAACCACTGCTGACATTCTGGTCATCTCTGATGGCAAGAATATTGATGACTTATTTTCTTCTTTTTTTTGCTTATCTGCTTTAATCAACATTTTCTTCAATTATCACAAATTACTTCATATAACAAAAATATTCAGTTATAGGTTAGCATAAAAGGTAAAAAAAAAAAAAGAACTTCAAGAAAACATAATTTCGTTTGTGTGTAAATCAGCAGGATTCCAACTGTGGTGTTAAGAAAAAAAGATCCCAGTTGCACACACGGAAGGAAGAAATTTGTTAGGAAGAGGTCCATGTTATGCCACACAAGGACATACCCTTCAAGGGAGTAGTCTAAATTCCTAAGACCTGGATTTGATAAGTGACAATCAATTTACCACATAGCTCTGTTTTTCTTTCCTGCCGTTTGCTAAAGAAACACCTCAATTAATGAGTTCTCTGGGGGAAAAAATTCTTTTTTAAAACTAAGTTAGGACAAAAGGGAGGTTTGGTCTTCCGGTCTCGTTCCTGCGGTGGGGAAGTGCGGAGAGCGGCAGGGCTCGAAGCAGGCTACACTAGAGGAATTTGCGTGGCCGGTCATCTTAAGTGGAAGGGAACACAAGCCTTCTGCAAGCTCCACAGACTGGGCAGCGAGAACGCCTCCTAAGGGTCTCGAGACTACGTCTGAAAGGTCTTACGCCGTCCAAGTTATTCTACGTACAGCTGCCAATGGTTTCTGACAAAAACTGGAAGATTTCTTTGAACACAGGTATTACGTGCAGGAAGCTCATCCGACTTTATGCAAAGCCAAGACATTCTCTTAAGGCCACAACTTCGATTTTGCAAACTAGGACAACTGAAAACATCCTATTGATTCTCTACGGCTAACAAACATCATCTTGGCTAAAAAACACACAGAAACAGCCACTTTGGAAAACTGGCTTTAAATGACAACATGAGACTTCAGGTACTCTGGTAACCAGTTTATCGCACTTTATCTGTTCCAATAAAGGGTGCTACCTCTTTACTGTCGGCTGTGGTTCCACTTACTGTACAAATAGAAAAATGGAATCCTTCAAATTCACAACCCAGTAAGGGCTAAAAGCTCCCGCTTTCTGGACGGCAGCTCTCTAGTCTCATTAATCACAACAAAGGACGTATCCTAGTGAGTTCATCAAACCCGGCAAACGCTGAGGAACAGAGGTAAATGATGTAGTGTGAATTTCAAGGTTTGTGGGGTTTTCCTTCTAGCTAAGACTCTCTCTCTTCTTTTTACTCCATTATACGCCTCCACCCGAGTTTACTGCTTGCCCTAAAAATGAAACCATCCCTGGCTACCGTCCACTTCCCTGCCAAGTCCCGACTGTGGTTTTCTGCAGAGAAAGCCAATTTCAGGCTCTCCGCCTCGCTCTTCGCCGGGGGACGCGGGCTCGGCAGCAGCGGGCTTCTCCAGGTGCAGAGCCGCCAGCCCAGCCGGGGACGCACCAAGCCCGAGAAGCAGCCCCGCTCTGCCACAGCCGCCGCAGTCCGCCAGAGCCTGAGTAGCCACCAGGAAAAAACGGGGTGAGGGGAAGGTGGGCCGGCAAACGGCGGTGGGAGAAGGGGCAGACACTCACCCGCCCAGACAACAACCGATAGGGCGGGAAAGATGGGGGCCGGGACCAAGCCTCGGCAGAAAGACCGCCTGAAGCTTCCGGAACACTGCAGCTGCTCCGGTCGTCGCTGCCGCCGCCGCTCCTGGCCGCTGCTTCCTCCCCTCCTCTGTTTTGATTCGACTGACCACGTCACTCTTAGCCACAAGACCCGGATCTGCCTGCTTCCGCGGGCGGCGGCGCAACAGATTGCAGCGTCCCGAAGCCCCCAGCAGCCGGCCCGCCGAGCATGCGCGCGCCCTGCGTCTGCCCAGTAGGTCCGGGTAGGCGGGGCGGGCGTGAGCGTCACGCGGTTCGTGCGGGCGTGGAGCGCGGGGGTTGTAGTTCCGGGTGGGAGGGGTGGAGCCGAGCGTTCCGATGTGGAGAGGGAAGGCCACGCGTCTGTTGAAGTGGCCAGTGTGTCCTCTGTGTCGTCTGTCGTGGACAACGTCCTCTGCAATGTGTCTCCCTTTGCCTAAGCTGATGGCTTTCCTCGGCCGGAGTCTTTAGAATAGCGGGGGTAGCGGTAGACGTGGGCGCAAGTTGATGTCTTCTGAGACATGTAGAGATTGTTTTCGATCACTCAGGCCCAGGTGAAAACTGGTGATCGGGATTTAGTCTTATATGTACAATAGTACGTCAAACGTGGCAGTTATTCCCTTGTACCCTCCCTAACAGTGCATCCAGAAAGCTGACTAAAAATCAGTTCAAGAGGAGTATTAAAGGCTGATCCAGAGATAGTGGGGAACTGGGAGGCAGTCAGCTCAAACCTTTGTTGCTTTGACCTTAGGGATTGAAATAAGGATAATACTTGTGGTGTAAGAACCTCATTTCTTTGTAATGTAAACTAAGTTGGTGCTTCCTACTCTCTCATTCTAACCTTAGTTTCCCTGCTAAACAACTGGGACCCAAGAGATTTCCCAATTTGGGAAAACTTAGAGCTACTCTGTTGTTTTCTTGGGTCCATGAATTGACAGACTTTAAAGAGGGACTCGTGGTAAAATGAAAGTGTGAGTACCAAACAAAGATTTCACGAAGGTGCCTATTTGCCTATCCTGCAGGAGAGGTGAAGGTTAGCTGTAAGAAACTGTCTTCCTTACTCTGAGTTGACCTTTCACCTAACCTGGCCTTCTACCTCAGTATTTGCTTAATCACCTCAACTAGCTGAATCACCTTCAGCAAATTAGTATCATCTACAAGAGCTTTTTTTTTTGTAAATTTTAATGGTACACTTTATTTAACCTAATTATCCAAAATATTAGTTTCAACATATAATCAATATAAAATTATTAATGAGATATTAATGTTTACCTTATACTAAATCTTCAAAATCGGGTGTGTATTTTACACTTAGGGCAAGGCTCAATTCAGAATTTCAATACTGCAAGTGCTGGGTGTGGCTAGTGGCCACCGTAAGAGACAAAACAGCTCTAGAGCATATGAGCTAACAGGCATCCAGGAGGGGGACCTGGGACTAAGCTGGAGGCATAGACCCGAGGACAACCTTTTGGGAATGTCTGGCTGCTTATTTTGCCAAGTCTCCTTGTGCCCTGAGTTCTTTTAGAATAACCTACGTGGGAATAATTGCTGTGCCTTTAAAATAAAATACTCATAAAATGCCACATGGACTTAGAAAATCCTGTTCTAGATAAAGGTAGGTAAACAAAGAGAACAGCTTTTTTTTTTACAACTTTATTGGAGTATAATTGCTTCACAATGGTGTATTAGTTTCTTCTTTATAACAAAGTGAATCAGTTATACATATACATCTGTTCCCATATCCCTTCCCTCCTGCGTCTCCCTTCCTCCCACCCTCCCTATCCCACCCCTCCAGGCGGTCACAAAGCACCGATCTGATCTCCCTGTGCTATGCGGCTGCTTCCCACTAGCTATCTACCTTACCTTTGGTAGTGTATATATGTCCATGCCTCTCTTTCGCTTTGTCACAGCTTACCCTTCCCCCTCCCCATATCCTCAAGTCCATTCTCAAGTAGGTCTGTGTCTTTATTCCTGTTTTACCCCTAGGTTCTTCATGACATTTTTTCCCCCTTAAATTCCATGTATATGTGTTAGCATACGGTATTTGTCTTTCTCTTTCTGACTTACTTCACTCTGTATGACAGACTCTAAGTCTATCTACCTCATTACAAATAGCTCAATTTCGTTTCTTTTTATGGCTGAGTAATATGCCATTGTATATATGTGCCACATATTCTTTATCCATTCACCTGTTGATGGACACTTAGGTTGTTTCCATCTCCAGGCTATTGTAAATAGAGCTGCAATGAACAATTTGGTACATGACTCTTTTTGAATTATGGTTTTCTCAGGGTATATGCCCAGTAGACAGATTGCTGGGTCATATGGTAGTTCTATTTGTAGTTTTTTAAGGAACCTCCATACCGTTCTCCATAGTGGCTGTACCAATTCACATTCCCACCAGCAGTGCAAGAGTGTTCCCTTTTCTCCACACCCTCTCCAGCATTTATTGTTTCTAGATTTTTTTATGATGGCCATTCTGACTGATGTGAGATGATATCTCATTGTAGTTTTGATTTGCATTTCTCTAATGATTAATGATGTTGAGCATTCTTTCATGTGTTTGTTGGCAGTCTGTATATCTTCTGTGGAGAAATGTCTATTTAGGTCTTCTGCCCATTTTTGGATTGGGTTGTTTGTTTTTTTGTTATTGAGGTGCATGAGCTGCTTATAAATTTTGGAGATTAATCCTTTGTCAGTTGCTTCATTTGCAAATATTTTCTCCCATTCTGAGGGTTGTCCTTTGGTCTTGTTTATGGTTTCCTTTGCTGTGCAAAAACTTTGAAGTTTCATTAAGTCCCATTTGTTTATTTTTGTTTTTATTTCCATTTCTCTAGGAGGTGGGTCAAAAAGGATCTTGCTGTGATTTATGTCATAGAGTGTTCTGCCTATGTTTTCCGCTAAGAGTTTGATAGTTTCTGGCCTTACATTTAGGTCTTTAATCCACTTTGAGCTTATTTTTGTGTATGGTGTTAGGGAGTGATCTAATCTCATACTTTTACATGTCCCTGTCCAGTTTTCCCAGCACCACTTATTGAAGAGACTGTCCTTTGTCCACTGTACATTCCTGCCTCCTTTATCAAAGATAAGGTGACCATATGTGCGTGGGTTTATCTCTGGGCTTTCTATCCTGTTCCATTGATCTATCTTCCTGTTTCTGTGCCAGTACCATACTGTCTTGATTACTGTAGCTTTGTAGTATAGTCTGAAGTCAGGGAGCCTGATTCCTCCAGCTCCGTTTTTTGTTCTCAAGGTTGCTTTGGCTATTCGGGGTCTTTTGTTTCTCCAAAGAAATTTTGAAATTTTTTGTTCTAGTTCTGTGAAAAATGCCAGTGGTGGTTTGATAGGGATTGCATTGAATCTGTAGATTACTTTGGGTAGTAGAGTCATTTTCACAATGTTGATTCTTCCAATCCAAGAGCATGGTATATCTCTCCATCTATTTGTATCATCTTTAATTTCTTTCATCAGTGTCTTATAATTTTCTGCATACAGGTCTTTTGTCTCCTTAGGTAGGTTTATTCCTAGATATTTTATTCTTTTTGTTGCAATGGTAAATGGGGGTGTTTTCTTGATTTCACTTTCAGATTTTTCATCATTAGTGTACAGGAATGCCAGAGATTTCTGTGCATTAATTTTGTATCCTGCTACTTTAGCAAATTCATTGATTAGCTCTAGTAGTTTTCTGGTAGCATCTTTAGGATTCTCTATGTATAGTATCATGTCATCTGCAAACAGTGACAGCTTTACTTCTTCTTTTCCGATTTGGATTCCTTTTATTTCCTTTTCTTCTCTGATTGCTGTGGCTAAAACTTCCAAAACTATGTTGAATAAGAGTGGTGAGAGTGGGCAACCTTGTCTTGTTCCTGATCTTAGTGGAAATGCTTTCAGTTTTTCACCATTGAGGACGATGTTGGCTGTGGGTTTGTCATATATGGCCTTTATTACGTTGAGGAAAGTTCCCTCTATGCCTACTTTCTGCAGGGTTTTTATCATAAATGGGTGTTGAATTTTATCGAAAGCTTTCTCTGCATCTATTGAGATGATCATATGGTTTTTCTCCTTCAGTTTATTAATATGGTGTATCACGTTGATTGATTTGTGTATATTGAAGAATCCTTGCATCCCTGGAATAAACCCCACTTGATCATGGTGTATGATCCTTTTAATGTGCTGTTGGATTCTGTTTGCTAGTATTTTGTTGAGGATTTTTGCATCTATGTTCATTAGTGATATTGGCCTGTAGTTTTCTTTCTTTGTGACATCCTTGTCTGGCTTTGGTATCAAGGTGATGGTGGCCTCATAGAATGAGTTTGGGAGTGTTCCTCCCTCTGCTATATTTTGGAAGAGTTTGAGAAGGATAGGTGTTAGCTCGTCTCTAAATGTTTGATAGAATTCACCTGTGAAGCCATCTGGTCCTGGGCTTTTGTTTGTTGCAAGACTTTTTATCACAGTTTCAATTACAGTGCTTGTGATTGGTCTGTTCATATTTTCTATTTCTTCCTGATTCAGTCTTGGCAGGTTGTGCATTTCTAAGAATTTGTCCATTTCTTCCAGGTTGTCCATTTTATTGGCATAGAGTTGCTTGTAATAATCTCTCATGATCTTTTGTATTTCTGCAGTGTCAGTTATTACTTCTCCTTTTTCATTTCTAATTCTATTGATTTGAGTCTTCTCCCTTTTTTTCTTGATGAGTCTGGCTAATGCTTTATCAATTTTATCTTCTCAAAGAAGCAGCTTTTAGTTTTATTGATCTTTGCTATCATTTCCTTCATTTCTTTTTCATTTATTTCTGATCTGATCTTTATGATTTCTTTCCTTCTGCTAACTTTGGGGTTTTTTTGTTCTTCTTTGTCTAATTGCTTTAGGTGCAAGGTCAGGTTGTTTATTCAAGATGTTTCCTGTTTCTTAAGGTGGGATTGTATTGCTATAAACTTCCCTCTTAGTACTGCTTTTGCTGCATCCCATAGGTTTTGGGTCGTCGTGTCTCCATTGTCATTTGTTTCTAGGTATTTTTTTATTTCCTCTTTGATTTCTTCACTGATCACTTCGTTATTAAGTAGTGTATTGTTTAGCCTCCATGTGTTTGTATTTTTTACAGATCTTTTCCTGTAATTGATATCTAGTCTCATAGCGCTGTGGTTGGAAAAGATACTTGATACAATTTCAATTTTCTTAAATTTACCAAGGCTTGATTTGTGACCCAAGATATGATCTATCCTGGAGAATGTTCCATGAGCACTTGAGAAAAATGTGTATTCTGTTGTTTTTGGATGGAATGTCCTATAAATATCAATTAAGTCCATCTTATTTAATGTATCATTTAAAGCTTGTGTTTCCTTATTTATTTTCATTTTGGATGATCTGTCCATTGGTGAAAGTGGGGTGTTAAAGTCCCCTACTATGATTGTGTTACTGTCAATTTCTCCTTTTATGGCTGTTAGTATTTGCCTTATGTATTGAAGTGCTCCTGTGTTGGGTGCATAAATATTTACAATTGTTATATCTTCTTCTTGGATCGATCCCTTGATCATTATGTAGTGTCCTTCTTTGTCTCTTCTAATAGTCTTTATTTTAAAGTCTATTTTATCTGATATGAGAATTGCTACTCCAGCTTTCTTTTGGTTTCCATTTGCATGGACTATCTTTTTCCATCCCCTTACTTTCAGTCTGTATGTGTCTCTAGGTCTGAAGTGGGTCTCTTGTAGACAGCATATATATGGGTGTTGTTTTTGTATCCATTCAGCCAATCTGTGTCTTTTGGTGGGAGCATTTAGTCCATTTACATTTAAGGTAATTATTGATATGTATGTTCCTATTCCCATTTTCTTAATTGTTTTGGGTTCGTTATTGTAGGTCTTTTCCTTCTGTTGTGTTTCTTGCCTAGAGAAGTTCCTTTAGCATTTGTTGGAAAGCTGGTTTGGTGGTGCTGAACTCTCTCAGCTTTTGCTTGTCTGTAAAGGTTTTAATTTCTCCATCAAATCTGAATGAGATCCTTGCTGGGTAGAGTAATGTTGGTTGCAGGTTTTTCTCCTTCATCACTTTAATTATGTCCTGCCACTCCCTTCTGGCTTGTAGAGTTTCTGCTGAGAGATCAGCTGTTATCCTGATGGGGATTCCCTTGTGTGTTATTTGTTGTTTTTCCCTTGCTGCTTTTAATATGTTTTCTTTGTATTTAATTTTTGACAGTTTGATTAATATGTGTCTTGGCGTATTTCTCCTTGGATTTATTCTATATGGGACTCTCTGTGCCTCCTGGACTTGATTAACTATTTCCTTTCCCATATTAGGGAAGTTTTCAACTATAATCTCTTCAAATATTTTCTCAGTCCCTTTCTTTTTCTCTTCTTCTTCTGGAACCCCTATAATTCGAATGTTGGTGCGTTTAATGTTGTCCCAGAGGTCACTGAGCCTGTCCTCAGTTCTTTTCATTCTTTTTTCTTTATTCAGCTCTGCAGTAGTGATTTCCACTATTTTATCTTCCACATCACTTATCCTTTCTTCTGCCTCAGTTATTCTGCTATTGATCCCATCTAGAGTATTTTTAATTTCATTTATTGTGTTGTTCATCGTTGCTTGTTTCATCTTTAGTTCTTCTCGGTCCTTGTTAAATGTTTCTTGCATTTTGTCTATTCTATTTCCAAGATATTGAATTTTATTTATTTATTTATGGCTGTGTTGGGTCTTCATTTCTGTGCGAGGGCTTTCTCCAGTTGTGGCAAGTGGGGGCCACTCCTCATCACGGTGCGTGGGCCTCTCACTATCGCGGCCTCTCTTGTTGTGTAGCACAGGCTCCAGACGCACAGGCTCAGTAATTGTGGCTCATGGGGCCAGCTGCTCCCTGGCATGTGGGATCTTCCCAGACCAGGGCTCGAACCCGTGTGTCCTGCATTGGCAGGCGGATTCTCAACCACTGCGCCACCAGGGAAGCCCTATTTCCAAGATTTTGGATCATCTTTACTATCATTATTCTGAATTCTTTTTCAGGTAGACTGCCTATTTCCTCTTCATTTGTTAGGTCTGGTGGGTTTTTATCTTGCTCCTTCTCCTGCTGTGTGTTTTTCTGTCTTCTCATTTTGCTTATGTTACTGTGTTTGGGGTCTCCGTTTTGCAGGCTGCAGATTCGTAGTTCCCGTTGTTTTTGGTGTCTGTCCCCAGTGGCTAAGGTTGGTTCAGTGGGTTGTGTGGGCTTCCAGGTGGAGGGGACTAGTGCCTGTGTTCTGGTGGATGAGGCTGGATCTTATCTTTCTGGTGGGCAGGTCCACGTCTGGTGGTGTGTTTTGGGGTGTCTGCGGACTTTTTATGATTTTAGGCAGCCTCTCTGCTAATGGGTGGGGTTGTGTTCCTGTCTTGCTAGTTGTTTGGCATAGGGTGTCCAGCACTGTGGCTTGCTGCAGGTCGTTGAGTGAAGCTGGGTGCTGGTGTTGAGATGGAGATCTCTGGGAGATTTTCGCCGTTTGATATTATGTGGAGCTGGGAGGTCTCTTGTGGACCAGTGTCCTGAAGTTGGCTCTCCCACCTCAGAGGCACAGCACTGACTCCTGGCTGCAGGACCAAGAGCCTTTCATCCACACGGCTCAGAATAAAAGGGAGAAAAAGTAGAAAGAAAGAATTAGTAGAAGTAGAAAGAAAGAAAGAAAAAAAAGAGGGAGGGAGGGAGGAAGGAGGGAAGGAAGGAGAAAAAGAAAGAAGATAACGTAAAATAAAATAAAATATGATAAAATATAATAAAGTTATTAGAATAAAAAATAATTATTAAGAAAAAACAAACAAACAAAAAAAAGGGACGGATAGAACCCTAGGACAAATGGTGGAAGCAAAGCTGTACAGACAAAATCTCACACAGAAACATACACACTCACAAAAAGAGGAAAAAGGGAAAGAATCATAAATCTTGCTCTCTAAGTCCACCTCCTCAATTTGGGATGATTCCTTGTCTATTCATGTATTTCACAGATGTAGGCCACATCAAGTTGATTGTGGAGCTTTAATCTGCTGCTCCTGAGGCTGCTGGGAGACATTTCCCTTTCTCTTTGTTTGCACAGCTCCCGGGGTTCAGCTTTGGATTTGGCCCCGCCTCTGCGTGTAGGTCGCCAGAGGGCGTCTGTTCTTCGCTCAGACCGGACGGAGTTAAAGGAGCAGCTGATTCCGGGGCTCTGGGTCACTCAGGCCGGGGGCAGGGAGGGGTACGGAGTGCGGGGCGGGCCTGCGGCGGCAGAGGCCAGCGTGACATTGCACCAGCCCACGGCGCTCCGTGCGTTCTCCCGGGGAAGCCGTCCCTGGATCTCCGGACCTCGGCAGTGGCGGGCTGCACAGGCTCCCCGGAAGGGGGGCGTGGACAGTGACCTGCGCTCGCACACAGGCCTCTTGGTGGCGGCAGCAGAATCCCCAGCGTCCCACGCCCGTCTCCGGGGTCCGCGCTTTTAGCCGTGGCTCGCGCCCGTCTCTGGAGCTCCTTTAAGCAGCACTCTTAATCCCCTCTCCTCGTGCACCAAGAAACAAAGAAGGAAGAAAAAGTCTCTTGCCTCTTCGCCAGGTCCAGACTTTTCCCCGGACTCCCTCCCGGCTAGCTGTGGTGCACTAGCCCCTTCAGGCTGTGTTCACGCGGCCAACCCCAGTCCTCTCCCTGTGCTCCGACCGAAGCCTTAGCCTCAGCTCCCAGCCCCGCCCGCCCCGGCGGGTGAGCAGACAAACCTCTCGGGCTGGTGAGTGCTGGTCAGCACCGATCCTCTGTGCGGGAATCTTTCCGCTTTGCCCTACCCAGGTACGTGGGGAGTGTCTTGCCTTTTGGGAGGTCTGAGGTCTTCTGCCAGCGTCCAGTAGGTGTTCTGTAGGAGTTGATCCACGTGTAGATGTATTTCTGGTGTATCATTCATTGGCTGAGGCTCAGGACGGAGATCCTTGCCCGGGAGAAGCACAGTGATGCAGACCCGCAAGACTCAGCGGCAAACGAGCGCCCTCTAATCGAATCTCCTCGAGAAGAGCTTTTTAATTCAAGCAGGTAAAATTTTCTAGAAAATGAAAATTTCTGGTAAGACTCAAAGTGTTTCCTAGTTAATTAACAGATTACAAGTAGATAGAAGTCCAGCTACTTGGCTGTTACTCTGCACTCTTGAACTCTGTTTACTCAAATTCAGAGCTTGAAGTGCAATCTAGTGCCCTAATGAAGTTCATAGGCTGACCTTGTAACAGAGGGTCTTTAATCTGTGGAATCTTAATTGTGGAACAGAAAATCTCAAATACTTGGGTGCACCCATGCACACATATGTGTTTGAAAACACAGCTGTGTTTAAAAGAACAGTATGCTGCAAAATTGGACTGGTACACAATATTGCAAAATTATCAGTATTTGCTTTATAAAGTAAATATCAGGAAAATCAACATGTTAGGATCTTTGGTAGATAGCTTCCAAGAAAACCCCCAGTGATTCTCCACTCTGGAAATATATACTCCTCCAGCCCTTTGAATGAAGGCTACTCTGACCTGTAGAATACAGCTGAAGGTGTGTGACTTCTGAGGCTAGGTCATAAAGGCACTGATTGCAGCTTTCCACCTCATTCTCTTGGATTGCTTGCTCTGGAGGAAGCTAGGCTCCACGAAACTCCACTCAAGCAGACCTGTGTATGAAGAGGCCCACGTGGAGAGGAACAAAATCCTCCACCAACAGCTTCACCACTTTATCCCCATGTGAGTGAACTACCTTGATTGGGCTCATCCTGCAACCCCAATCAAGCATTCAATGACTCCTTGCCCAACATCTGCTTGCAATCTCATGAGAGATAGAAAGGCCCAGCTCTGACATGCAGACAGTGATACAGGATCATATGTGGATTTTTGCCCTGATCTAAGTTCAACCTTTCAAAACTTCAAACAATGGAAGAATGAAAAAGTATGTGTGTAATTCTCTATATAAAGTAATGCAGAAAATAACATAGAATTCCCACCATAGTACCTGGAACATAGTAGATAGTGAATATTTGTTGAACAGACACATAAAATTTAAAAGACAGAAACCAACTGGGAAATATTTGGAATACATATTGATAGATAAAGGAGTAATATAATGTATGAAGGACTCATACAAATCAATAAGAAAGATATTAATGCTTCTAATACATGTATGAGTAAAGAGTATGAGTTGGGCTTCCCTGGTGGCACAGTGGTTGAGAGTCCGCCTACCGATGCAGGGGACACAGGTTCGTGCCCCGGTCTGGGAAGATCCCACATGCCGCGGAGCGGCTAGGCCCGTAAGCCATGGCTGCTGAGCCTGCGCATCTGGAGCCTGTGCTCTGCAACGGGAGAGGCACGGGAGAGGCCACAACAGTGAAAGGCCTGTGTACCGCAAAAAAAAAAAAAAAAAGTATGAGTTGATGATTTACACACAAAAAGGAGATACTAATGACTAATAGATATTTGAAAATCTTCAATCTCAGTAGTAATCAAAAATGCAAATTAGGGCTTTCCTGGTGGCGCAGTGATTGAGAATATGCCTGCCGATGTAGGGGACACGGGTTCGTACCCTGGTCCGGGAAGATCCCACATGCCGCGGAGCGGCTGGGCCCGTGAGCCATGGCCGCTGAGCCTGTGCGTCCGGAGCCTGTGCTCCGCAACGGGAGAGGCCACAACAGTGAGAGGCCCGCATGCCACACACACACACACACACACACACAAAAAGCAAATTAAGATTTCCTTCTTTTTTTTTTTTTTTTGCAGTAGGCGGGCCTCTCACTGTTGTGGCCTCTCCCCTTGCGGAGCACAGGCTCCGGACGCGCAGGCTCAGCAGCCATGGCTCACGGGCCTAGCTGCTCTGCGGCATGTGGGATCTTCCCAGACTGGGGCACGAACCCGTGTCCCCTGCACCGGCAGGCGGACTCTCAACCACTGCGCCACCAGGGAAGCCCAAGATTTCCTTTTTTAACTACTACTTTAGGGAGTTTTTTTTTTTTTTTAGCAGAGAGGGAGATATTTTTAAAGAGGAGTATCTAATATTGGTACTGTTAGCACTGCTGTAGAAATGTAAGTTGGCAGGTAATCAGTTTGGCAATATATACCAAGTTCCATAAAAGTATCACATCTGTTGACCGATTTTCATTACTAGGAACTTAATGAAATAATTTGAAAGAGTAACATTTTAGAGATATGAATTACATTTATATGATGGGAGAAAAATAGGGAAATAACCTACGTAAACAATGGTAATGGAAAGGCTAAATGTTGCATTGTATGTTAGGATCTAAAAAACTCGAGAATAGAAATAATTTTAAGTGACTATAAGGAAGTTAATCACATTTTATGACAGAGGGAAAAAATCTAGAAATAATCTAAATATACAATGGATGGAATGGATGAATATATTAAACTATGTTTTAGGCATTAACAAACTTGAAGATATCTTCCCTTTCTGAACCAGACCCTATTTTTTTTTTTTTTTTTTTTTTTTGCGGTACACGGGCCTCTCACTGCCGTGGCCTCTCCCGTTGCGGAGCACAGGCTCCGGATGCGTAGGCTCAGCGGCCATGGCTCACGGGCCCAGCCGCTCCACAGCATGTGGGATCTTCCCGGACCGGGGCACGAACCCATGTCCCCTGCATCGGCAGGCGGACTCTCAACCACTGCGCCACCAGGGAAGCCCAAGGCAGGGTTGATTTTTGGTGAGACCTCTCTTCCTGGCTTGCAGATGACCACCATCTCACTTTGTCCTCACATGGCCTTTCCTCCGTGCAAAGGCACTCCTGTTTTCTCTTTCTCTTATAAGGACACTATTCCTACTGGATTAGGGCTTACCCTTATGACCTCATTTAACCTTACTTACGCCCTTAAAGTCCCTGTCTCCAAATAGTCACAATGGAGGTTAGGGCTTCAACATATTAACTTGGGTGGACACAAGTCAGTCCATTAACGGGTTAAATATATATAACATAAAATTTACCATCTTAACCATTTTTAAGTGTACAGTTCTGTGGCTTTAAATACATTCATCTTGTTGTGCAACTATCACCAACATCTATCTTCTGAACATTTTCATCTTTACCAATTAAAACTCTCTGCCGGGCTTCCCTGGTGGCGCAGTGGTTGAGAGTCCACCTGCCGATGCAGGGGACATGGGTTCGTGCCCCGGTCCTGGAAGATCCCATGTGCCGCGGAGCGGCTGGGCCCGTGAGCCTGGCCGCTGAGCCTGTGTGTCCGGAGCCTGTGCTCTGCAACGGGAGAAGCCACAATAGTGACAGGCCCACATACTGCAAAAAAACCCCAAAAACTCTGTGCCTATTATACTGTAACTCCCCAGTCTCCCTTCCTCCTAGTCCCTGGAAACCACCATTCTACTTACTGTCTCTGTAAATTTGACTACTTTTGGTACTTCATATAAGGGGACTTGTACAATATTTATCCTTTTATGACTGACTTATTTCACTGAGCATAATTTAAGGTCATCCATGTTACATATATACATACACAGACACACACACACACACACACACACACCATATTTTGTTTATTCATTCATCCGTTGATTAAAACTTGGCTTGCTTCCACCTTTTGGCTACTGTGTATAACACCATTATAAACATGGCTGTACAAATATCTGTTCAAGCCCCTGGTTTCAATTCTTTTGGGTATATATCAGAAGGGAAATTATTGGATCATATGGTTATTCTGTATTTAATTTTTTGAGGAATAATCATACTGTTTCACAGTGGCTGCACCATTTTACTTTCCCACCAGCAGTGCATGAGGGTTCCAATTTCTCCACATCCTCACCAACACTTGTTACTTTCTGTTTTTGTTTTTTAATATTAGCCATCCTAATGGGTGTGAGTTGGTATTTCATTGTGGTTTTCATTTGTATTTCTTGATAATTAGTATGTTTTCATGTGCTAATTGTCAATTTGTATACCTTCTTCAGAGAACGATCTATTCAAGTCCTTTGCCCATTTCTTCTTTCTTTTTTTGGCTGCACTGGGTCTTTGTTGCTGTGTGCGGGCTTTCTCTAGTTGTGGCAAGCAGGGTCTACTCTTTGCTGTGGTGCGCTGGCTTCTCATTGCAGTGGCTTCTCTTGTTGCGGAGCACAGGCTCTAGGCACGTGGGCTCAGTAGTTGCAGCACGCAGGCTCAGTAGTTGTGGTGAGTGGGCTCAGTAGTTGCGCTGTGCAGGCTCCAGGGCACGCGGGCTTTAGTAGTTGTGGCACGTGGGCCCAGTAGTTCTGGCTCGCGGGCTCAGTAGTTGTGGCTCGCGGGCTCTAGAGCACAGGCTCAGTAGTTGTGGCACACAGGTTTAGTTGTTTCACAGCATGTGGCATCTTCCTGGACCAGGGATTGAACCCATGTCCCTTGCATTGGCAGGAGGATTCTTAACCACTGTGCCACCAGGGAAGTCCCTTTTGCCCATTTTTTAATTGTTTTTTTTGTTGTTGTTGTTGTTTGGGTTTTTTTTTTGCCGTACACGGGCCTCTCACTGTTGTGGCCTCTCCCGTTGTGGAGCACAGGCTCTGGACGCACAGGCTCTGGACGCGCAGGCTCAGCAGCCATGGCTCACGGGCCTAGCCGCTCTGCGGCATGTGGGATCTTCCCGGACTGGGGCACGAACCCGTGTCCCCTGCATCGGCAGGCGGACTCTCAACCACTGCACCACCAGGGAAATCCGTGTTTTTACTTTCTTGATAGTGCCCTTTGGAGCACAAAGGTTTTTAATTTTGATAAAATCCAGTTTATCCTTTTTTTTTTTTTTTTTGCTTTTGGTGTCATATCTAATAAACTATTGCCTAATCTGAGGTCATGATGATTTGCCACTATATTTTCTTTAATATTTTATTTATTTATTTATTTATTTGGTTGCCCTGGGTCTTAGTTGTGACGGGTGGGCTCCTTAGTTTCAACGGGTGGGCTCCTTAGTTGTGGCAGGTGGGCTCCTTAGTTGTGGCATGCAAGCTCTTAGTTGTGGCATGCATGTGGGATCTAGTTCCCTGACCAGGGATCGAACCTGTGCCCCCTGCATTGGGAGTGTGGAGTCTTAACCACTGCACCACCAGGGAAGTCTCTGCCCCTATATTTTTTCCAAGAGTTTTATAGCTTTAGCTCTTATATTTAGGTTTATGATCCATTTGAATTAACTTTTATATGGTGTGAGTTAGGGATCCTAGTTAATTCTTTTGCATGTGGAGACCCAGCTGTCCTAGTACCATTTGTTGAAAAGACTACTTCTCCCCATCTTTTTAATAATTTTAATAGTTTTAGTTTGCTTTGACTTCTGAAAGATCTCCAAGATGTAAACTGTATTTGCTTTTTGAAAAATAATGATTCCTTGTACAATAATAGATAGCTTGTGTTATTCTTAGCGACAAAAAAGTGTAACTATTTACAAATATAACTTTTAGTACTAGTTAATGCTTTCCCATGTTATTTAGCCCTATAGTTACCTTTATAAGCACACCATTTTTCAAAGTGCAAAGATATTGATAGAGAACCTTTTACTGACATCCAATGATGATTTTATTAGAATTAGAGCATGGATTCTCCATCTAGCTTCAAAGTTTACATTTTTAAACACAATTTATATAATCTGGGGCTTTGGCACAGTGGTTAAGAATCCATCTGCCAATGCAGGGGACACAGGTTCAAACCCTGGTCCGGGAAGATTCCACATGCCACGGACCAACTAAGCCCGTGCGCCACAACTACTGAGCCTGCCCTCTAGAGCCTGTGAGCCATAACTACTGAGCCCACGAGCCGGAACTACTGAAGTCTGCATGCCTAGAGCCGATGCTCTGCAACAAGAGAAACCACCGCAATGAGAAGCCCACGCACCGCAAGGAAGAGTAGCCCCCACTCGCTGCAAATAGAGAAAGCCCGCATGCAGCAACGAAGACCCAGTGCAGCAAAATAAATAAATTAATTAACTGAATTTAAAAATCTATATAACCGAACAGAAAACATTTGCAGCAGGTTTATACAGTGGTAACTTATTTAAGCGGAGCTATGATTCCCAGAAATTCCCTCCCCTACATACTTACAGGTTAGCCTGCACAATAAAAGACGTTTTGTGTGAGATTTACGAAGGCAGCAGTAAAACAGCAACTGTCTTAAAAAAAAAAAACAGCTTTTTTGAGACATAATTCGCATACCATACAACTCACCATTGTCGTCATCTTTTTGCACTCAGAGGGTTAGTGCAGAGTATCAGGTACTGTTGTAGCTCACACAGGTTGTCACTGATTTTTTGACTCACTTTGGAGATGTGAGGCAGCAGCTGGGTCCACAGCAATCCATCTCCTGCTGGATCTCCTTCTTCAGTTTCTCCAACTCTACTCCTGGGTCAACTGTACATTTAGCTTCATAATGAAGGATACTAGCTTCTATTGCAGGTCATCTGAATCACTAAGGTTAGAGGCTTAGAGGTGGTAAGGGACCAAGGCAGGTTCCAGCTTGTCTTTGTTCTTCCCCACTTCATGTCCATCTTTCCTTCTTGACTTCCTGCCATGCTAGCATCAGGTCCGGCACCAGACATAGAAGCAAAAGCCATACATAAACTATCTAACCAGTTTCTACAATTGTGTAAGGTCAAATCTCTATTAAAAAATACTATATTATTCCCAGTGGTTTCTCTGATCAAATCCTATTACAGCTTTACACACTCGCAATCTTTGAGAATCCTTCCTATCAATAAGAAATCCAAAGGTATAATTAATGGAGTCAAGTGGCCTATGCAACCTCCACCCCTAATTTAAAAATGTTTGTCTAGGGCTTCCCTGGTGGCGCAGTGGTTGAGAGTCCACCTGCCGATGCAGGGGACACGGGTTCGTGCCCCGGTCCGGGAAGATCCCACATGCCGCGGAACGGCTGGGCCCGTGAGCCATGGCCGCTGGGCCTGCGCGTCCAGAGCCTGTGCTCCACAACGGGAGAGGCCACAACAGTGAGAGGCCCGCGTGCCGCACACACACACACACAAAAATGTTTGCCTATAGGGTATTTTATCCAGCCACCGATTTATGAGCTCTTGTTTCTTACAGTATTCAGCTCAAGATGATAATTTGGTATATCAGTTGAACACCAAGATTATATAAAATGGCTTGGGAGTGAAGAATAAACTTTTAGATCCATTGAATATATGTGCACAATGTACAATACTGGTTAGGCTTGCTAATCAACCCCTGAGGGTGATAGAATTAATTTAAGGGATATGGCATGCTACTGTAAAAGGAATGAAAATTAAAATATGGTTAAAATTTAGAATGTATGGGACTTCCCTGGTGGTCCAGTGGTTAAGACTCTGCACTCCCAATGCAGGGGGCACGGGTTCAATCCCTGGTTAGGGAACTAAGATCTTGCATGCCGTGCAGTGTGGCCAAAAAAAAAAAAAAAAAAAAAAATTTCGAATGTATGATTTTTTAAATTTATGTGAAAGTATCACCTCTACCTGAATGTATAATTGGTGTAGCTATGTTTGAATGGAAATTTCTCCTCTATTAGGTAAAATTTAAAAAGGAATGATACATTCATCGACCTTTTGGCCAACACTAGTTGAAGATGCAAAATGGTAGCCTTTAGAGTAACCTAAGCCTGGCTTTGCCTGCTGCTGTTGTGGAATTGGGCCCCTCACTTCAACCAATTTTTCAAGGATATTAGGCAATTTGCCTGGTTCACAGATAGATATTCTAGAATTGAAGGTCATGGCTCAGTAAGGAAAGCTGTGGTTTGGTGTCCAGCAGATAGTAAAATTCTCATGAGGGAAGATAAGAACAGATTGGTCGAGGGAGCTAAATTATAGGATGTATTCCTGTCAGTGGTAGAAGAATTAGATATAAATAAATGTCCTACTTTTTGAGTGTATACTGACTCTTGACCAATGGATATGCAATTTGGTCTGGCAAGTGGGCCATAGATAACTGGGTGATAAAAGGGGTACTGCTCTTTGGAAATCTTTATGTAAATTCTAAGAGCAAACCAAAGTGGGACATGTGAATGCTCAGCAAAGAAGCCTTATGCAAGGAATCAACAAGTTGATGACTTAGCTTGACCACTTGAAGTGGCAACCTGGGTCCATGAAATGAGTTGACATAGGGGAATTCAAACCATGCATCAATGGACCAAATGACAAATATACCAGTGGCCCTTACTGAAGCTTAAACCATTAATAATAATTATTCTGTTTGCCATCAGAAAAGCAGTGTTTGCAATTAGCCCTGGGAAGTATTCCCAAGGGAAAATGTCCAGTTCATAGCTGGCAAGTAGGTAATATTGACCCTTTATCTATTGCCCTAGGGGAGCTTAGATGGATATTGACAGAACCTGATTCATATTCTGGGTTTGGCTTTGCATACCCAGTGAAGCCAATGTTTTTAATACTATCAAAAAGTTAGAATAGGGATTCCCTGGTGGTCCAGTGGTTAAGACTCTGCACTTCTACTGCAGGCGGCATGGGTTCAACCTCTGGTCGGAGAAGTTCCACATGCCACGTGGTGCAGCCAAAAAAAAAAAATGTTAGAACAAAAATATTGTACCAGTTTGGCCCTCCTAGTCACATTTCCTCGGATGAAGACACTCACTTCTCTGCCCACATGGTACTAAAATGGGCAAAGAAACATCACGTTCAATGGACTGAACTTATATTCTTTATCACCCTCAAAGTGGTAGATTAATGGACAATTGAACTAAACACAACTGCTTAAAAAGATGTAGGGGTGACGATGGATTGAAGGATTGGTCTACAAACCTATAGTTTGTATTTTGCAACTTAACACGAAGTTGACTAAAGTCATGTCTCCATTAGTTAAATTGTTATGCTTTTACAGTGGAAGTAGGGAAAAGAGAATGAGGAATGATGCAGGAATTTAAATATGTCTTGCATAATTTTCTTTTTCAATGTTGTCTTAGTCTGTTTGTGCTGCTATAACAAAGTGCCATAGACTGGATGCTTTACGAACAACAGTTCTGGAGGCTGGCAGTTGGACATCATGGTGCTGGCATGGTCAGATTCTGTTGAGGACCCTCCTCCAGGTTGCAAACTGCACCTGCTTATATCCTTACAAGGCAGAGAGCAGAGAGCAGCAAGCTCCCTCTTGACTCTTATAAGGGCACTAATTCCATTCTTGAGAACTCTGCTCTCATTTAATCCTAATTACCTCCCCAAGACCTCACCTAATACCATCACATTGGGAGTAGGGTTTAACATATTAATTTGGGGGGTTACACAAAATTCAGTCCATAACAAATGCCAAATTCGTAGTCTCTAGACTAGGTGTGTAATTAAGGGCTCCAGAGGCTGATAATGTAAAACAAGATACTGTTCCTATTAATTTGAACATAATGCAAGAATTCCAAAGAGATTGGTGGGATAGATTATCCCACTTTGCCACATTGGGGCTAACTGTACCAATGTTTTGTTGCTGGTGGACAGGATAGCTCCATTTTCTCTACTTACCCAATCTGACCCCCTACAATTTGGTATGGACTGAAAGGGAAATCCAGCCATGTCTCATCTTGCTACAAGTCAAATGGACTAGCCTAGTGGTTGAACCACAGGGATCTATTTCAGGGAGGAAAGGTTTGGATTTAAATTAATGATTAATGAAAGAGAGGTGAAATTATTGCTGAGAGGAAAGGAGCCAATAAATGTGTTTTACAAAAGGGAAAATCCAGCAGTTCTGATGAGGCTTAAAACAAAAGAATAATATTCTGTCTTAGCTTGGACTTGCCTGTTGGGGAGAAAGACCCTGAAAAAACCTTTTCCCTTTTGAAGAGCCAAGAAGTGAGCTGAATGAAAAACAAACATCCAGAAGTAGTCTACATTCTCAAAATGAATGAAAAATGGAGATCTCTAACTATGTCTACATAGAAAAATACTAATGTGGCTATGTCTTTTGATTTTTGTTTCATAGGCCATTATTCTTATGGAGAAGAATTAGCCTAAGGAAGATGTTAACTTAATTAATGGTAGATTGATCATGGTTCTTAATCATTCAGCAGATGTATACCTTAAAGTTCAGATAGCTATAGATCAGGGAGGCAAAAGAATTATAAAATCATTATAAAAGTATGAGAAAAGTTATGCTGTTCTTATTGAATGGTTTAGTTTCTGTTTAAATCTGTACCAACTCCTCACTGATTATTGCAAATGTTTAGAATCTGTGTGTGCATTCTGACTGTAAGGCAAGTTAATTTCTGTCAAACTAAGGATAATTGTTTTGTCATAGAAAGGTCTTGACCACAGATTAGGGTGATGAACCTTACTGTGACAGTTAATTCCAACAGGTCAGGAATCAGCCTGAACTGTTTTGCTAAAGTTCCTGCATGGCACTGACCCTGGTCAAGGCATGAAACATATTCATTAACAGTGTTGTTTTGTAACCATGGGTCAGAGGAGTTTCAGGGTAGTTGCAGTTTGTACCACTGTGTCAACATTGATTATTAATATCAGTGAGATGAGCGTTTTACACCTGGTCTCAGCTCTGCTGTTGAGACTGGTTATTTGGCAGGAATTTGTCTATGTGACAGAAAATACAAAAAACTCCACCAAAGACTCCACTTGGGGCTTTCTGCTTTCAAGGTATTCTGTGTTCACATCAGTGGTTCTCAACTGCTGCATCTGACCTCAACTTTTTTTTTAAAATTAATTAATTTTTTATTTATTTAACAAATTTAATCAGTTATACATATACATATGTTCCCATATCCCCTCCCTTTTGCGTCTCCCTCCCGCCCTCCCTATCCCACCCCTCCAGGCGGTCACAAAGCACCGAGCTGATCTCCCTGTGCTATGCGGCTGCTTCCCACTAGCTATCTACCTTACGTTTGGTAGTGTATATATGTCCATGCCGCTCTTTCGCTTTGTCACAGCTTACCCTTCCCCCTCCCCATATCCTCAAGTCCATTCTCTAGTAGATCTGTGTCTTTATTCCTGTCTTACCCCTATGTTCTTCATGACATTTTTTTCTTAAATTCCATATATATGTGTCAGCATACAGTATTTGTCTTTCTCTTTCTGACTTACTTCACTCTGTATGACAGACTCTAGGTCCATCCACCTCATTACAAATAGCTCAATTTCGTTTCTTTTTATGGCTGAGTAATATTCCATTGTATATATGTGCCACATCTTCTATATCCATTCATCCAATGATGGACACTTAGGTTGTTTCCATCTCCGGACTATTGTAAATAGGGCTGCTATGAACATTTTGGTACATGACTCTTTTTGAATTATGGTTTTCTCAGGATATACGCCCAGTAGTGGGATTGCTGGGTCATATGGTAGTTCTATTTGTAGTTTTTTAAGGAACCTCCATACCGTTCTCCATAGTGGCTGTACCAATTCACATTCCCACCAGCAGTGCAAGAGTGTTCCCTTTTTTCCACACCCTCTCCAGCATTTATTGTTTCTAGATTTTTTGATGATGGCCATTCTGACTGGTGTGAGATGATATCTCATTGTAGTTTTGATTTGCATTTCTCTAATGAGTAAAGATGTTGAGCATTCTTTCATGTGTTTGTTGGCAGTCTGTATATCTTCTGTGGAGAAATGTCTATTTAGGTCTTCTGCCCATTTTTGGATTGGGTTGTTTGTTTTTTTGTTATTGAGGTGCATGAGCTGCTTATAAATTTTGGAGATTAATCCTTTGTCAGTTGCTTCATTTGCAAATATTTTCTCCCATTCTGAGGGTTGCCCTTTGGTCTTGTTTATGATTTCCTTTGCTGTGCAAAAGCTTTCAAGTTTCATTAGGTCCCATGTGTTTATTTTTCTCTTTATTTCCATTACTCTAGGAGGTGGGTCAAAAAGGATCTTGCTGTGATTTATGTCATAGAGTGTTCTGCCTATGTTTTCCGCTAAGAGTTTGATAGTGTCTGGCCTTACATTTAGGTCTTTAATCCATTTTGAGCTTATTTTTGTGTATGGTGTTAGGGAGTGATCTAATCTCATACTTTTACATGTCCCTGTCCAGTTTTCCCAGCACCACTTATTGAAGAGACTGTCCTTTGTCCACTGTACATTCCTGCCTCCTTTATCAAAGATAAGGTGACCATATGTGCGTGGGTTTATCTCTGGGCTTTCTATCCTGTTCCATTGATCTATCTTTCTGTTTTTGTGCCAGTACCACACTGTCTTGATTACTGTAGCTTTGTAGTATAGTCTGAAGTCAGGGAGCCTGATTCCTCCAGCTCCGTTTTTTGTTCTCAAGATTGCTTTGGCTATTCGGGGTCTTTTGTGTTTCCATACAAATTGTGAAATTTTTTGTTCTAGTTCTGTGAAAAATGCCAGTGGTAGTTTGATAGGGATTGCATTGAATCTGTAGATTGCTTTGGGTAGTAGAGTCATTTTCACAATGTTGATTCTTCCAATCCAAGAACATGGTACATCTCTCCATCTATTTGTATCATCTTTAATTTCTTTCATCAGTGTCTTATAATTTTCTGCATACAGGTCTTTTGTCTCCTTAGGTAGGTTTATTCCTAGATATTTTATTCTTTTTGTTGTAATGGTAAATGGGAGTGTTTCCTTGATTTCACTTTCAGATTTTTCATCATTAGTATATAGGAATGCCAGAGATTTCTGTGCATTAATTTTGTATCCTGCTACTTTAGCAAATTCATTGATTAGCTCTAGTAGTTTTCTGGTAGCATCTTTTGGATTCTCTATGTATAGTATCATGTCATCTGCAAACAGTGACAGCTTTACTTCTTCTTTTCCGATTTGGATTCCTTTTATTTCTTTTCTTCTCTGATTGCTGTGGCTAAAACTTCCAAAACTATGTTGAATAAGAGTGGTGAGAGTGGGCAACCTTGTCTTGTTCCTGATCTTAGTGGAAATGGTTTCAATTTTTCACCATTGAGGATGATGCTGGCTGTGGGTTTGTCATATATGGCCTTTATTATGTTGCAGAAAGTTCCCTCTATGCCTACTTTCTGCAGGGTTTTTATCATAAATGGGTGTTGAATTTTGTCGAAAGCTTTCTCTGCATCTATTGAGATGATCATATGGTTTTTCTCCTTCAACTTGTTAATATGGTGTATCACATTGATTGATTTGCGTATATTGAAAAATCCTTGCATTCCTGGAATAAACCCCACTTGATCATGGTGTATGATCCTTTTAATGTGCTGTTGGATTCTGTTTGCTAGTATTTTGTTGAGGATTTTTGCATCTATGTTCATCAGTGATATTGGCCTGTAGTTTTCTTTCTTTGTGACATCCTTGTCTGGTTTTGGTATCAAGGTGATGGTGGCCTCGTAGAATGAGTTTGGGAGTGTTCCTCCCTCTGCTATATTTTGGAAGAGTTTCAGAAGGATAGGTGTTAGCTCTTCTCTAAATGTCTGATAGAACTTGCCTGTGAAGCCATCTGGTCCTGGGCTTTTGTTTGTTGCAAGATTTTTTATCACAGTTTCAATTACAGTGCTTGTGATTGGTCTGTTCATATTTTCTATTTCTTCCTGATTCAGTCTTGGCAGGTTGTGCATTTCTAAGAATTTGTCCATTTCTTCCAGGTTGTCCATTTTATTGGCATAGAGTTGCTTGTAATAATCTCTCATGATCTTTTGTATTTCTGCAGTTGCCATTGCTACTTCTCCTTTTTCATTTCTAATTCTATTGATTTGAGTCTTCTCTCTTTTTTTCTTGATGAGTCTGGCTAATGGTTTATCAATTTTGTTTATCTTCTCAAAGAACCAGCTTTTAGTTTTATTGATCTTTGGTATCGTTTCCTTCATTTCTTTTTCATTTATTTCTGATCTGATTTTTATGATTTCTTTCCTTCTGCTAACTTTGGGATGTTTTTGTTCTTCTTTCTCTAATTGTTTTAGGTGCAAGGTTAGGTTGTTTATTCGAGATGTTTCCTGTTTCTTAAGGTAGGATTGTATTGCTATAAACTTCCCTCTTAGAACTGCTTTTGCTGCATCCCATAGGTTTTGGGTCGTCGTGTCTCCATTGTCATTTGTTTCTAGGTATTTTTTTATTTCCTCTTTGATTTCTTCAGTGATCACTTCGTTATTAAGTAGTGTAATGTTTAGCCTCCATGTGTTTGTATTTTTTACAGATCTTTTCCTGTAATTGATGTCTAGTCTCATAGCATTGTGGTCAGAAACGATACTTGATACAATTTCAATTCTCTTAAATTTACCAAGGCTTGATTTGTGACCCAAGATATGATCTATCCTGGAGAATGTTCCATGAGCACTTGAGAAAAATGTGTATTCTGTTGTTTTTGGATGGAATGTCCTATAAATATCAATTAAGTCCATCTTATTTAATGTATCATTTAAAGCTTGTGTTTCCTTATTTATTTTCATTTTGGATGATCTGTCCATTGGTGAAAGTGGGGTGTTAAAGTCCCCTACTATGATTGTGTTACTGTCAATTTCTCCTTTTATGGCTGTTAGTATTTGCCTTATGTATTGAGGTGCTCCTATGTTGGGTGCATAAATATTTACAATTGTTATATCTTCTTCTTGGATCGATCCCTTGATCATTATGTAGTGTCCTTCTTTGTCTCTTCTAATAGTCTTTATTTTAAAGTCTATTTTATCTGATATGAGAATTGCTACTCCAGCTTTCTTTTGGTTTCCATTTGCATGGACTATCTTTTTCCATCCCCTTACTTTCAGTCTGTATGTGTCTCTAGGTCTGAAGTGGGTCTCTTGTAGACAGCATATATATGGGTCTTGTTTCTGTATCCATTCAGGAAGACTGTGTCTTTTGGTGGGAGCATTTAGTCCATTTACTTTTAAGGTAATTATTGATATGTATGTTCCTATTCCCATTTTCTTAATTGTTTTGGGTTCATTATTGTAGGTCTTTTCCTTCTGTTGTGTTTCTTGCCTAGAGAAGTTCCTTTAGCATTTGTTGTAAAGATGGTCTGGTGGTGCCGAACTCTCTCAGCTTTTGTTTGTCTGTAAACGTTTTAATTTCTCCATCAAATCTGAATGAGATCCTTGCTGGGTAGAGTAATGTTGGTTGCAGGTTTTTCTCCTTCATCACTTTAATTATGTCCTGCCACTCCCTTCTGGCTTGTAGAGTTTCTGCTGAGAGATCAGCTGTTATCCTGATGGGGATTCCCTTGTGTGTTATTTGTTGTTTTTCCCTTGCTGCTTTTAATGTGATTTCTTTGTGTTTAATTTTTGACAGTTTGATTAATATGTGTCTTGGCGTATTTCTCCTTGGATTTATTCTGTATGGGACTCTCTGTGCCTCCTGGACTTGATTAACTATTTCCTTTCCCATATTAGGGAAGTTTTCAACTATAATCTCTTCAAATATTTTCTCAGTCCCTTTCTTTTTCTCTTCTTCTTCTGGAACCCCTATAATTCGAATGTTAGTGTGTTTAATGTTGTCCCAGAGGTCTCTGAGACTGTCCTCTGTTCTTTTCATTCTTTTTTCTTTATTTTGCTCTGCATCAGTTATTTCCACTATTTTATCTTCCACCTCACTTATCTGTTCTTCTGCCTCAGTTATTCTGCTATTGATCCCATCTAGAGTATTTTTCATTTCATTTATCGTGTTTTTAATTGATGCTTGATTCATCTTTAGTTCTTCTAGGTCCTTGTTAACTGTTTCTTGCATTTTGTCTATTCTATTTCCAAGATTTTGGATCTTGGAAATAGAATCTTCGATCATCTTTACTATCATTATTCTGAATTCTTTTTCAGATAGACTGCCTAGTACCTCTTCATTTGTTAGGTCTGGTGGGTTTTTATCTTGCTCCTTCTCCTGCTGTGTGTTTTTCTGTCTTCTCATTTTGCTTATGTTACTGTGTTTGGGGTCTCCTTTTTGCAGACTGCAGGTTCATAGTTCCCGTTGTTTTTGGTGTCTGTCCCCAGTGGCTAAGTTTGGTTTAGTGGGTTGTGTAGGCTTCCTGGTGGAGGGGACTAGTGCCTGTGTTCTGGTGGATGAGGCTGGATCTTGTCTTTCTGGTGGGCAGGTCCACGTCTGGTGGTGTGTTTTGGGGTGTCTGCGGACTTTTTATGATTTTAGGCAGCCTCTCTGCTAATGGGTGGGGTTGTGTTCCTGTCTTGCTAGTTGTTTGGCATAGGGTGTCCAGCACTGTAGCTTGCTGCAGGTCGTTGAGTGAAGCTGGGTGCTGGTGTTGAGATGGAGATCTCTGGAAGATTTTCGCCGTTTGATATTATGTGGAGCTGGGAGGTCTCTTGTGGACCAGTGTCCTGAAGTTGGCTCTCCCACCTCAGAGGCACAGCACTGACTCCTGGCTCCTCAATTTGGGATGATTTGTTGTCTATTCATGTTTTCCACAGATGCAGGGTACATCAAGTTGATTGTGGAGCTTTAATCCGCTGCTTCTGAGGCTGCTGGGAGAGATTTCCCTTTCTGTTCTTTGTTCTCACAGCTCCCGGGTCTCAGCTTTGGATTTGGCCCCGCCTCTGCGTGTAGGTCGCCAGAGGGCGTCTGCTCTTCACTCAGACAGGACAGGGTTAAAGGAGGAGCCGCTTCGGGGACTCTGGCTCACTCAGGCCAGGGGGGAGGGAGGGGCACGGAGTGCGGGGCGATCCTGCAGCGGCAGAGGCCGGTGATGTTGCACCAGCCCGAGGCGCGCCGTGCATTCTCCCAGGGAAGCCGTCTCTGGATCCCGGGACCCCGGCAGTGACGGGTTGTACAGGCTCCCGGAAGGGCGGCGTGGACAGTGAGCTGCGCTCGCACACAGGCCTCTTGGCGGCGGCAGCAGCAGCCCCAGCGTCCCACGCCCGTCTCTGGGCTCCGCGCTTTCAGCCGCGGCTTGCGCCCGTCTGTGAGGCTCCTTTAAGCAGCGCTCTTAATCCCCTCTCCTCGCGCACCAGGAAACCGAGAGGGAAGAAATAGTCTCTTGCCTTTTCGGCAGCTCCAGAGTTTTCCCGGACTTCCTCCCGGCTAGCTGTGGCGCATTAGCCCCCTTCAGGCTGAGTTCTCACCGCCAGCCCCAGTCCTCTCCCTGCGCTCTGACCGAAGCCCGAGCTTCAGCTTCCAGCGCCGCCCGCCCCGGCGGGCGAGCAGACAAGCCTCTCGGGCTGGTGAGTGCTGGTCGGCACCGATCCTCTGTGCAGGAATCTCTCCACTTTGCCCTACCCAGGTACGTGGGGAGTTTCTTGCCTTTTGGGAGGTCTGAGGTCTTCTGCCAGCGTTCAGTAGGTGTTCTGTAGGAGTTGTTCCACGTGTAGCTATATTTCTGGTGTATCTGTGGGGAGGAAGGTGATCTCCGCGTCTTACTCTTCCGCCATCTTCCCCGGAAGTCCTCCTGACCTCAACTCTTACAGAGGGTGAACAAAGCAGCCCGACCTGGCCTCTCTGGACCCCTTACAGTGAGTCAGCGTTTGCAGGGATGCAATCCTTACTTTAATGCCATTGATATATTCTTTTCCTGTAATAAACTGTAAATTTATTTTTATCTTTTAAAAAATATTTATTTGGGTGTGCTGGGTCTTCATTGCAGCATGCAGGATCTTTGTTGTGGCATGTGGATCTAGTTCCCTGACCAGGGATCAAACCTGGGCTCCCTGCATTGGGAGCACGGAATCTTAACCACTGGACCAACCAAGGAAGTCCTTAAACTGTAAACTTACAAGCATTGTCATTTTGAGTCCTTTGAATCTTCTTTAGCAATAAAACTCGATTTAACTACTACTGTTAGTGCAAGTATAGATATTACACATTAAATAAAGTATTCTGAGACAATAAGCCCATACAGGTTAGGTTATTATCAGGGGCTCTGTTTAAAAGATAAGAAAGGATGACAAAAGGATATAATGTTACCTAATTAGGATAAAAAATAATCGGCAGAATATTTCGACTCTAGACCCGCCACTACTTAAGAGGAGAGTCAACAGTGGCTGCTCCAATTCCAGTCAGAACCATCTTCAACACATAGAAGTTTATTTGAAATTAAAATACTTGGCTAAACTTTCAACTGCTGTGATATCATAGTGTGGTTGGCCAAGAGTATGATCAGATTCCAACAAATGATTTTATGATATTTAAAACATATAATCCTACAGTCTCCCCTAACTCCAAGCTAAGGGCACCATAGTTTATGTCTAAAATGAGACTCTGATTGGAATTCCCTGGCGGTCCATTGCTTAGGACTCTGTGCTTTCACTGCTGAGGGCCTGGGTTCAGTCTCTGGTCAGGGAACTAAGATCCCACAAGCTGCATGGTGTGATCAAAAATAAATAAATAAATAAATTAATTAATTAATTAATTTAATTAAATGAGACTCCGGGGAAGTTTAAGGAGACGTATTCATGAATAAATTGTTACGTCTGATGAAATACTTTGTAGCATCCAACATGAATTGAAATAGGAAGAAGTTGGAAACAGATACCTCCCACAGAACTTTCAGTTCTTGAATGTAAGTTATCTAGGGCTAGGGCAAAAGCTTTGAGACAGCATAAGATCAGTTAGATCCAAATGACAAGAATGAAAAAGAGATTATATTGGCAATATTTTGAAAGTACAGTATAAGAACAAAGAAGTCTTACTCTAAAACTATAAAAACCAAGGTATTTATATTTGAACCAGGAACAAAATCTAGGATGCAGTTTTCTGAGCAGATGATCTATATGGGTGGAGGCCTGCTTTCTCTACTGGAAGACTGACCTGACTTACAAACATAATTTGTGTCCAGATATCATTTTCAACAATTAAATCATAGATACTGAGTAATATAGGGCCAAAGACAAGACACTGTGGTTACTTAATGACTGAATAAACATGACACAGAAACAGAACACAGAGTCCTTGGCTTTGATAAATAGTTCTCCACCCAAATACTGGAAATCACATAAGCAGCAGCTGCCATTAAATTATGGATGACTATGTCCACGAATTACTTGCAGACAGAGTAGATAGATCATCAGGGACAGTCTAAAATAAAACCTAACAGTCACTAGCCACCAATAGCTGAGCATTTTTTTTTTTTTTTTTAGCGGTACACGGGCCTCTCACTGTTGTGGCCTCTCCCATTGCGGAGCACAGGCTCCGGATGCGCAGGCTCAGTGGCCATGGCTCATGGGCCTAGCCACTCTGCAGCATGTGGGATCTTCCCGGACCGGGGCATGAACCCGTGTCCCCTGCATCGGCAGGCGGACTCTCAACCACTGCGCCACCAGGGAAGCCCCTAGCTGAGCATTTTTGATGTCCGGCTTTCACGCTGTGTGTAATTCTCACAATAATGCAATAGATAACATTATTACCTTTTTACAGATGAGGAAACTGAGAAATTTAAAACTGGAATTTAAAACTTCCACTCCAACTTTCTGACTTCAAAGCCAGAGCTTTTAATCTCTGTTCTCTAAAACTCTTGTCTCTACATTGTTTCAGGCCATTGTTTCATGACCTGTGCTGAGTGGCAAGGGGCAACAATGGAGAAAGAATTTCTGAAAATAAAGCAGCTTACTAGACTTTAGTTACCGAAAAGTGATTACTTCAAATGCATAATTCATCATAAAGAATTTATTCTACCTCTTTTTTTATATAAGTTGTGCATAATTTATATGTCGCAGCACCAATTAAATTTCCACTTTAATAAAATAGTTTCTTCATCATCATCATCATCCAGTGTTAATTGTAAACTGTGCATGGCATAGATGCTAGAATCTTAAAGAATCCATCAGTCAATAAATCAAAAGTTTCATTAATTCCCAGTGTGATTCCTGATGCTTCCTAGTGTGCTGGGGATTTTATCAGGTGCCCATTCCCTTCAATAAAGCAAAACAATCCATGCCTATACAAATTTTGAGAAGGCATTGCATGATAAAATTAGATAATGCAAAATAAAAGTTTTTAAAACAGAGGCTGAACTGTCTGATAAAGAGGTGCTTCTTTGCCCTTATCTTACTTATATGCAAAATGTACACATTTAAACTCATATTCTGAGAGGAGAAAAGCAACAAAAGAACCACTAAATTCACATTACATAAGGTAGACTTTTTTCCAAATGCAAACTTTTACATTTTAAACAATTTTGTCATATTTTTAGTAACTGTTTCAAACAATGTTTCTGAAGACAACAGCATACTCAGGAGATGCTTCCTAGTGGTTTTACTAGCACAAAAATAACTTTTAGTTTCAAAAAAATTTTTTTAAATATGACACCAATGTTTGAGTTTAATTAAATCCAGAGTTCTTCAAGTGTTCTTGCTTTTGGTTACACTTTTCCCTATACATTCATAAAATGTGCTTTCTTAGCCAAATTTCCCACCATAAAAAAAAATCACTCAACAGATAATTACTGAGCATTCACCATATATATGAGACTTTGAAGGACATTGTGAGAGAGGAAAGGAAATAACTGACATGGCATTTGCCTACGAAGAACTACTGAGTTGGAGAGGTAAGAAAAAACAGATGAAAAATAAACTCTTTTGCCTCTCTCATGGCTACAGAGAAGCTGTTACTACCCTGGTTCCACAAATACCTGCCTCTCTGGCCATGCCTCACTTTTCTTTGCTGGCTGCCATCATTAAGCATTGACCCTTTAATGTAACTGCTCCTCAACATTCTCTTGTTCTTCTTACCATACAATGTCACCCTACATGATCTCAAATTCGGCCAAGTCTTCAAATTAACATCAGTGCAAATGATTCCCAAATCTGCAACTCTTTGTGCTCTGGAATCACATTTCCAGTTGCCTAATGGACTCATTCCAGTGGACTTTATCTCTTCTATATCCATTACACCCTAGTTCCAGAGGCAGGTTTCATTGGTCTAAGAATGACTCTCTGGTCTAAGAATCCTATCCAACCACCTTGCCAGTAATTGGTTTACATGAGCACAAAGCATTCTTCTAGCCTCAGGGACTGATTAATGCTGGACATGAGATTCAATCTTGGCTTTGACAAATGAGGAAAGACCAATTCAGGTGGAGACATAGCCCTTTTTTCTCCAGTATAGTCATGTGCAGGTGTGAGGCCAGAATAGTTGCGGTTTTCTTAAAAACCAGCCTAAGGAAGAAGCTGACATAGGGAAGAGAGCAGAGCCAAGAGAATCACTGGGAAATGGAACTGGAGACACTTTAGGTCGACCCTAAAGCCAATCCTACCTCTGGATTTCCAATTTGTGAGTCAAATACTGTCTTTATCATTTCAGCCTTTTTTTTTTTTTTGTGGTACGCGGGCCTCTCACTGTTGTGGCCTCTCCCGTTGCGGAGCACAGGCTCCGGACGCGCAGGCTCAGCGGCCATGGCTCACGGGCCCAGCCGCTCCACAGCATGTGGGATCTTCCCGGACCGGGGCACAAACCCGTGTCCCCTGCATCGGCAGGCGGACTCTCAACCACTGCGCCACCAGGGAAGCCCCATTTCAGCCATTTTGAATAGGGGTTTTTGTTGTTTGTGGCCCAAAATGTGTTAAATTGATGTGTTCATGTAAATAGGCTCCTTACTGTAAATAGGCTTACTTACACAAAATTTCAAGATATCTAGAAGTGAGTTCATCAAAGCTTCTCCCAAATCTGATCCGCATTCTATATTTCCAGTGTTAGTTAATGGACTTATCATGGTCCTAATCACTTAAGCCAGAAATCCAAGTCATTTCGGATGCCTCCCTCTTTAGCAATCACATTGTTCTGTTGTTTCTGCCTCCACAATATATCTCACCCTGCTTCCTCCTTTCCTCCCCAATTCCCATTCCCCACTTCCATCACCTCTCATCTACAACACTGCAAAACCTCCTAACTGTAATCTCTCTAATCTTTCCTCTTCCTTAGATTCATACAGCATGTTTCTGCCAACAATCTTCCAAAACATAGATAGATTCATGTCACAATCTTGTAGAAACTCCAATGGATTTCCATTACCTATAAAAGCATTTCCTAAAATGTGTTCCATAGAACAATAGCCCCAGGAAGTTATTATTTTCAAAAAAAGGTGTTATGATCAAATAAATTTAGGAATTTCATCTGCGGTAGCCAAATTCCAGGCTAGTCCCCAATGATCCTTGTCTCTTGGTATTTACTCCCTTCTGTAGTGCTTTCCCACAATGCATCAGGGTTGGTCTATGTGACCTTGGCAGAAGTGATGGTATGCCACTTCAAGGTTAGGTCATAAAGGCTCACTTCTGTGTTGGTCTTTCTTGGATCATTCATACCATGAGAACAGGTCGACTTGGCAAAAATTTGAGGTCTCCAGTCAACAGCCACAGTCCATCTGCTGGGCTTATACCCTATCTCTACTGGAGTGCTTAAAAAGACTATGGTAGAAGAGCCCATTCCTCCTCACTACCCTGTCCCTTCAGCCTCCACATATAAATACAACAGACTCTGCTGGAATAGGAATTAATTATTTATATAGAAAATCATACTATAGAAGAGGCAAGAGTTAACATATCAACTAACTTCAACTTTCCCTTGCATTCCAAAAGGGAAAGCACCCAAAGATTTCATTAGGAGGGAGTCCTCTTTGGTCCCTCCCCTCCATTCCTAACAGGAAATTCCAGGCTCTGCCCCTTCCCCTACCCCAAGTACCCCCTCTTTAAGACACTCAGTCCTACAAACCCCACCCTATTCCTTGGGGGGAAAAACCTGCTCTTGTTCCTTCCATAGGAAGAGATTCATCCCCTGGACCCTTCTCCCTTAATCTTCCCTAGTCTAGCCCTATGGTCTCAAAGAGGGACTACAAGAGCAGAAGAAAGGCAGCACAAATCACTATAAGAAGGCTGACTATATTGCACATCAATACTAATTTTCTCTTGCTGGACAAGAACTTTCTGAACTTCAACTTGGTGGGCATTAACACTGCCAGTCCCTTGGTCATATATGAGGTGAGAATATCTCCCAAGGGCTTGCATTAATGATTTTTCTTGAAGGCATCAAAGTCTAAATTCATACTGAAGAAAAATGTGTCCTCTGTCATCCCCAGTTGAGTTAATAACTTCCCAATTTTTTTCCTACTCCTCCAAGGAACTTGAGGGCACCACAAATTTACTTACTGGCTATTAAAGTCTCCTCTCTCCCTCTAACTCAAGAGATTGGCACCAGTCTCAATTACGTTCTTTGGATTCAGACCCTCTTCCTGATAAGAGGTGAGAAAGAGATTGTTAATTAATACTTTCCAACATAAGAGCATGGTTCAATGAAAGGAAGGACAAAAAAGATCAGAGGAAAACAAAACAAAACAAAACAAAACAAAACAGTTGATAGCCTGAATGCCTAACTCCAGGAGAATGTTTTCATGTTCATTCATTCAACTACCATTTATTGAGTGCCTGATGTATACTAGGCTTTGTGGGTACAAAGACAAGTTGAGGTGTACAAGATGTAAGACATGATTCTCTGAGAGCTCATAGTTCAACAGAGTATTTATTGCTGAGAAATTGTTTGGCCAGGTGTTTTAACCTCCAATCTAAATGTGTTAAATGAGGGACTTTGATTTCCTTGTTCTCAAAGCACAGTTAGTAAAATTTCCTGAGTCTCAATCAAACATGATCGCCTTGGCCCTTAAATGTACAGTATTTGATTTGACAAATGTGACTTTCAGTTCCTGTTTACTTTCCTAAGTTGATTTCAAAGATAGATTATAGAAGCCAACCTCAAGATCACTCTTTAAAACTAGGTCAGATCCTCAGCAGCCAGGCAGCTCTGTGCTGCCTCCTCCTGGATTCCTTTAATTGTCAAGAATTAAAAGGTGGGGATTTCCCTGGTGGTCCAGTGGGTAAGACTGCAATTACAATGCAGGGAGCCAGGTTGGGGAACTAGATCCCCCATGCATGTTGCAACTAAGAAGTCTGCATGCCACAACTAAGGATCCCGCATGCTGCAACGAAGACCCAGTGCAGCCAAAATAAATAAATAAATATTAAAAAAAGAAACAATTAAAAGGTGAAGAAGGCATCCTTTCAGAGGAAGAGAGAAAAATAAAAACCACCACCAACAACAACAAATGAACCTCAAGCTATTGTGAAACCTTAAGTCCCAAAAGTTAAATTTTTAAAAAAGCCTCTAAACAAATAGTCCAGGACTGTTTAGTTCTCCATTATTCACAATCCCCTCAATTTTTTTGTAAGTCTCAACCAATTGTTCAGACACAATTTTTTTAGGGAGGGATAAGTAGGACATTTGTCTACTTTCCTTCCTACGAGCCAGTACTATCAAGACAGCACTTGCCTTTCCACGGTTAATTCCAAACCCCTCAGTCACTTTTTTTTTTTTTTTTTTTTTATGCCGTACGCGGGCCTCTCACTGTTGTGGCCTCTCCGGTTGCGGAGCACAGGCTCCGGACGTGCAGGCTCAGCGGCCATGGCTCACGGGTCCAGCCGCTCCGTGGCACGTGGGATCTTCCCGGACCGGGGCACGAACCCGCGTCCCCTGCATCGGCAGGCGGACTCTCAACCACTGCACCACCAGGGAAGCCCAAGTCACTCTTGTCTCCATTATAGATTCTGAGGCATTCCCAGTATCCTCCCTGCAAGGTGCAGTTGAGAGAAATAGGATGGGTGAGAAGATTGGAAAGGGAAGACAGCACAGACCTAGACAGCCACTGATTAATTATAAATTAGGGTTTTAAAATATAACATGACAAAGAGTTATGACATGGAAAACAGTTCCCATATATTATATTGTATAAAAGAAACTTGCTTTGACCTCATTTTTTTCTCATTATCTGTCTTCCCCTTTATTGTCTTTTGCAGCTCTTTTGTTTCTGTCTTCTTTTTATTGGATTTACATTTTTTCTTTGTGTCTTTTATATCACTAGTCCTCCTTTTCCGTTTTCTTTACACTGCTTAGTACATTGTAGAAATGTATATTTTAAAGTTTCTCATACTGCACTTTTTGTTCTTGAAAAGGAAATGGGCAAGAGGAGGAGTTTAGGACACAAGAAATTTGTGGTAGAACATTTTCTGCCTCAGTAGAGAAATAGTGCCTTCTAGTGTTTGCAATATTTTGTGTTTGCACCATTTCAACACATCTGAAAAGTAAAAGTATTAACTTATAATACTTTATAATGCTTTTACTTTTTATAATTTTCCTACCATATTTAAAAATATATAGATGGCCTTATTATCCCTATTTTAGTGATTTAAAAGCCAGAATCATAAAACATTTATTTAATGTTGAATTGATGATAGCACTTACACCAAACATATGAAAGGATTAGAAAAAATGTATTCTATTTAATGGATTCCCCATCCAGCTGCCACCAGTCACCAACCAGTGACGAGACAGATCATGAAAATATGATTCATGATATTGCCAAGTCCACTAAAAAGAATGCCATAGATAGAACATTACAAAAGCTGGTTGCTTGAGGGCACCACGAATAGGAAAGGTTACAAAAGAGTTGCTCAAACTTTCTATCCCTCAAGGTAACCCTCTTAGGAATGAGTTGATTGACATGTATTCTTTGGTTCTGCTGCTCCTAAGTCACCTCTACTTCTCCTGGAACTAGCCATGTTCTTCTGGAGAAGAGCAGTGCTCTCAAAGAGGCAGATATATTCTTAAGTGGTTTATCAGATGTGAGACGTTAACTGTTGCCCAGTATTTCCCAACTTCTTGTGGATTTGCATAAGCATTCCTTGAAATGGATACTTACTTGTTGACTATTATGAAAACATGAGGAATAGGTATGTGCACGTGTATACCTCTGGTATGGTATTAGTGTTCTGCTGAGAAACAGAACTGTTAGGATGTGTGTGTGTGTATAATTATTTATAATTATAAAGAGACTTATTACAAGGCATTGGCTCATGTAATCATGGGAGCTGACAAGTCCCAAGATCCAGAGAGTGGGTGAGTAGTTAAACTGGAAGTCCAGGAGAGCTGGTGTACTTCCAGTCCACATTCAAAGGCCTGAGAACCAGGAGAGTCAATGTTTCAGTTCCAGTCCAAAGGCTGGAAGGCTAAAGACCCAGGAAGAGTTGATGTTTCAGTTTGAGTCTGTAGGCAGGAAAAATTCTCACTTACTTGAGGGAAGGTCACTCTTTTTGCTCTATTCAGGCCTTCAACTGATTAAATAAGGCCCACTCTCTAAATTAGGGGGAAATCTGCTTTATTTAGTCTACTGATTCATATGTTAATCTCATCCAGAAACACCCTCACATACCCAACTAGAATAATGTTTGACCTAATATCTGGGTACCCCATGGCCCAGTCAAATAGATACATAAAATTAACCATCATAGGTATTATCAATATATATAAATTAAAATATGGGGACTTCCCTGGTGGTTCAGTGGGTGGGACTCCATGCTCCCAATGAGGGGGGCCCAGGTTCGATCCCTGGTGGGGGAACTGGATCCCACATGCACGCTGCAACTAGGAGTTCACATGCCGCAACTAAGAAGCCTGCATGCTGCGGCTGAGGGATCCTGCAGGTTGCAACCAAGGTCCCGCATGCTGCAATGAAGACCCAGAGCAGCCTAAGTAAGTAAATAAATAAATACATACATACATACATACATAAATATTTAAAAAATAAGAATTAAAAAATTTTTAATATGTTTAATTCTTTGTCCTGCATACTCTTTAAAATGTTTCCAGCACCACTCTTTTATAACAAGTGTATCATTCAGTATTTGAGTCTTACAAATTTCTTTATTAAAAGCAGTATACTGTACAATCTCTACAAGTTATAGATGGTGGCCTTGCTTTGCAAACAACCAGAAGGAATTTGAAGATAAAATTTATTGAACACCAACTGTCTATTTGGGATTAGCTATGTACTTATACATTTAATTCTCACAACAATCAATTGCAATAGGTAAGATTACTATCATTTTGAAAATGAAGAGACTGAGACTCTGAGAAGTTAAATAACTTGACCCAAAATTTGCACAATTAGGGAGTGGTGGAGCCAGAATATGACTCTAGGAGCCCATGCTCTTTCTACTCCAACTTGTTATAATTAATAAGCTATGTGACTGGAGGCAAACTAACTTTTCCAGGCCTCAGTTTTCTCATTTGCAAAATGAGTATGAACTAGATAATTTCTTAGGTCTCAATTGCTAGGCAGAGATTTCAAATTGTCTACCCAATATCAATTAACCTATTCTTTCTTACCAATAGAATGGGGATAAACTCATTTGGCATTCATACTTCCTTTTGCTTTTCACCTTCACCCTTATTCCTATCTAGAATACATGCATGATGTTAGAGAGAAGCATTATGTCCCAATTCCTTGGTGCAGTGTTTGTTTTCTACTGTTCTCCTAGTTAATGACCTTTTCAACTCAATCCCAGAATGCAGTGTTGACCTTCAAAATAGAGTGTGTCCCCCCCGGGGTAGAAGCAAGACAATTATAAGTGTAAAAAAGAAATATACATATATTTAAAGCTGTAGGGTTTTCCTGAATATAGGGAAAACTTTTTCATTGAAGTAAATTGAAAAAAACTGAAAAAGGGGCTTCCCTGGTGGCGCAGTGGTTGAGAGTCCGCCTGCCGATGCAGGGGACACGGGTTCGTGCCCCGGTCTGGGAAGATCCCACATGCCGCAGAGCGGCTAGGCCCGTGAGCCATGGCTGCTGAGCCTGCGCGTCCGGAGCCTGTGCTCTGCAAGGGGAGAGGCCACAACAGTGAGAGGCCCGCCTACCGCAAAAACAAACAAACAAACAAACAAAAAACTGAAAAGTAAAAAAAAAAAAAAAAAATGAGAAGCTTGTTATTCCATAACTAAGAGAAAGAGAAAATCATTTTTGAAATGTTGCTGTATTTGACTTCCCCTTCTGGTCATAGTGAAGAATATCACATAGTGCAATGAAGATCCCGAGTGCTGCAACTAAGACCAGGCGCAGCCAAATAAATAAATAAATAAAATATTGTTTAAAAAGTTAACATACATAAAGCACTTAGAATAGTTATTGTTACACAGTAAGCACTATAAATGTGCTACCATTATTTTTAAAAATTAATTAATTTATTTATTTAGTTTTGGCCTTGCCACACAGCTTGTGGGATCTTAGTTCCCCAACCAGGGATGGAACCCAGGCCTTCGGCAGTGAGAGCTTGGAGTCCTGACCACTGGACTGCCAGGGAATTACCTATGCTAGCATCATTAAGCAACATCTACAAGCACATTATTAGTTAAGCATCTTTAGGCCATACCACTAAAAACTACATTGGCCATTGCCATTTCTTTGGTTCTACTACTTAACTTCAGGCAAGTTTCTTAAACCACTCTGAATTTCATTTTCTATAAAAGTAAGGATTAAAGAAGATAGCATACTTGAAATAGATTAGCATAGAACCTGACGCATAGTAGACATTCAACAAAGCTTAGTTCCTGTTGCCTCTCCCTTTTTCCCTAAATTATCACTCCAGGCTGACTTTCCCATCTACATCAGCTAACCAGTTTCAAACCTTACTTCCCTCAGAACCAAATTCTCTTTGTGTGGACATCAGTGTTCCTGAAGTCCAGCTTCTCTGTTATTCTCATGATTTCATGAACCATTCTTCACATTCAGAGAGCCTATATACTTCCATTTTACCTAAAATAATTTGAGTTGGGTTTATATCACTTATAACCACTAATATATCCCTCATATCTAAAGTGGCAGTTAGTTAATCTCCTAAGGTAAATTAGTTTAAATTACTACTTGAATTTAAATAATTGAAGTTGAACTTCATGGCCAGTTCTTTCAGAAATAATTTAGTCCAGGGGGCTTCCCTGGTGGCACAGTGGTTAAAAATCCACCTGCCAATGCAGGGGACACGGGTTCAAGCCCTGGTCCGGGAAGATCCCACATGCTACAGAGCAAATAAGCCCGTGCGCCACAACTACTGAGCCTGCGCTTTAGAGCCTATGAGCCACGACTACGGAGACTACATGCCACAACTACTGAAGCCCGCATGCCTAGAGTCCGTGCTCTGCAACAAGAGAAGCCACCACAATAAGAAGCCCGCGTGCAGCAACGAAGACCCAACACAGCCATAAATAAATAGATAGATAGATAAATAGATAGATAAATAGATAAATAAATAGATAGATAGATAGATAGATAGATAGAAGAAGAAATAATTTAGTCCAAACTTTCCTTCCTACTTCTTTTGAATTTCAAGATTAAGGAGCTCCCAGAAAGGTTCACCAATTTGTCAAAGTCACACGGGTGATGATTGCTTGGAGCCAAGACTAGAAGCTGGGATCTTGAGGCTATGACACCACTACCCTATGCTACAGGAAGTGGGAACGTAACTCAAAACCAGACACCTGGGATTCCCTGGTGGCACAGTGGTGAGAGTCCGCCTGCCGATGCAGAGGACACGGGTTCGTGCCCTGGTCCGGGAGGATCCCACATGCCGCGGAGTGGCTGGTCCCGTGAGCCATGGCCGCTGAGACTGCGCGTCCGGAGCCTGTGCTCTGCAATGGGAGAGGCCACGGCGGTGAGAGGCCCGCGTACCGCAAAACAAAACAAAACAAAACAAAAACCAGACACCTCTCTTTGCATTCTATTTGTAGGGCTGTAGTTGCTGTTTAACTTTCATACGATACTGAATGCTCATTTTGATCTTGTAGTCAAGAAGACTTTCCTGGGTTTGTTTTTGTTTTTTTCACTTGATACACAAGTAAATCCAAGCCTCACCATTCTGTTTTTAAGCAACAGGGTTTTTTTTTAAACACACAACTCAGTTTTACATTACCTTTTGGATCAGCCTTTTTAGGTTTCTGGATTCTTCATTCTGTCATTTAGCTTATCATCTATTAAACACCCCCCATTTTGTACTATCTGCAAACTTGATAATGAGCTTCCAGTATGCTCATTCATATTAAGTGATTCATGAAGATGTTTAACAGGATGGGGCTATGGAGGGCTTTGTCAAACTGCTGGACACTTCTATTTCACCCTTGTAGAAATCATTTGAACTTCCAACAAACTGTGCTATCATCCAGCCCTCCTTATTTGTGAAGATTTGTCAAATGCCTCAAAAAACAAGGTTCACACCATTCTCTTGATCTACCACAGTAAGTAGTGATGAAAAATAATAGTGATGAATACTTACTGAGTGACCAGTCTAAGCCTTTTTCATGTATTATTTTAAATATAGTCCTCTCAAAAACTCTGTGAAGTAGGCATTATTATTTTTTTTGCTATGGCAGAATAATTCAGGCTCCCTAGGACATACATGGATGTAGTTTGGTTTTGGCTAACCACGTATTTTTCTAAGTATTGTCGTTTTACTGACTGGTGGGAAGGCAGAAGTGTAAGTGGAGAAGCTGTGGAGTATCTTTGTTGTTGTCGTTCTTTTGAGGGAGTTAGAAGTGAAGGAGATGATGTAGATTCCCTAGGGGAGGAACTTTAGGGAAAGGGTCAGGTTAGATAAGGGGATTTTTATGAAGTTTATGATGTGTCATGTATAATATAATCCCCATTATTTATCAATGCCTTCAAAGTTTGGATTGTTGTTGTTGTTTTGTGGTAAGACCATGTGTGTGAGATTGGTCTCCAAGAAGGCCCTGGATGAGAGCAGAGTTAGCCCAGAGAAGCTCCATTACATTTGGGTTACATGACAGGCTCAGAGAAGTTGTGTCCAAGCCTCAATTTTGGTAAGTGGTGGAACTGTGTTTGGAAATTCAGTGGTGGAACTGTGTTTGGAAATTCAGCCTCATTCCACTCCAAGGCCCACTTTCTTCCCTTGTATGACCATGCAGGGGTCAGACCAGGGAGAGTAGGAAACCTATCAGCAACATCCACCTATTTCTTAGTGAATTCAAGCTGGGCCTTGTTTTTACCACTTTTCTAAAGATTCACAAACCATTTGCTTAATTATCCGTTCCAGAATTTTGCCAAGGAAAAATGTGCTCACGGGCTTACAGTTTCCTTTTTTTAGAAAATGAGGGGAACTCCCTGGCGGTCCAGTGGTTAGGACTCTGCATTCTCACTGTAGAGGGCCCAGGTTCAATCCCTGGTCGGGGAACTAAGATCCCACAAGCTGCATGGTGTGCCCCCCCCAAAAAAAAAAAAAATCCCTCTTTCCCATGTAGGTCCTACCCTTTCCAATTTGAGGATAGTTCTCAGTGATGGAAAATGAAAGCAAAGTAGGAGCTGATGAATTCTGCTTTTTCCTCTGTCGTCTGTTATCATTACAACTTCTGTTCCTTGTTCTTCTTGCTCAGAACATCAGTTTTCCTAACACTGCCTTTATGTATTAGTGCTGTTAAACACTATTATTACAAGTTAGTATTTTGGGATTAATTTATTAAAATACATCATAGGCAGCTTAGTACAAAACCTTGCTTTTAAAAATATTTTACCTATTTCTAAGTTTTTTTTGTTTTGTTTGTTTGTTTGTTTGTTTTGCGGTACACGGGCCTCTCACTGTTGTGGCCTCTCCCATTGCAGAGCACAGACTCTGTACACGCAGGCTCAGTGGCCATGGCTCATGGGCCCAGCTGCTCTGCGGCATGTGGGATCTTCCCGGACCGGGGCACAAACCCGTGTCCCCTGCAGGTGGACTCTCAACCACTGCGCCACCAGGGAAGCCCTCAAGGCATTTTTATAGCTGTTCTTTTATGAAATAATAGCTATAAAGTATTCTATTTATAACATTTCCTCTAAAATGTAGAGTATCAGACAGTAATTCAACAACTTTATTGTTAAAATGGAGGCCTTTTTTCCTCAGCTTTACTGAGATATAATTGACATAGAAAACTGTATAAGTTTAAGGTGTACAAGCCTGATGATTTGATACATTTATATATTGCAAAATGATAATCACCATAGTGTTAGCTACCACCTCCATCCTGTGCCTTAATTACCATTTCTTTTTTCTGGTGAGAACACTTAAGACCAACTCTCTTAGCAACTTTCAAGTACATAATATGGTATTATTAGCTATAATTACCATGCTGTGTATTAGATCCCCAGAACCTGTTAATCTTAAACTGGAAGTCTGTACCCTTTGACCAATATCTCCCCATTTCCCATATCCCTCAGTCCCTGGTAACCACCACTCTTCTCTCTGTTTCTCTGCATTTGGCTTTTTAAGATTTAAATGGAAGCCCATTTAAATGGTAGAAATAGAAATTGAGTTTCATCTCTCAGAAAGTACAAAATGATAATGCAGGAAAAATAAGAAATACTATTGTATATTATAACAGAAATTTTGCTTAGACCATTTTCCCCCCTTGCAAGTTATTCATTCTCTCTGGAGAGGTAAGATAGCCTTGCAATTTAATACTTGATTTGAATATCCACAGGTTTTCTATTTAAAAAAAGATGTTTACATAATTTTGTATTTCCCCAAATAGCTAGCGAGAAACCCTCTTCAAAATAAGTGGTTAGATTCTACATTCAGTTGCTTCATTTATGTGATTTTTTAAAAAAATTATATATGCTGGTCATACAAGTTTGTTTTGTTTTGTTTTACTTTTGGCTGTGTTGGGTCTTCGTTTCTGTGCGAGGGCTTTCTCTAGTTGCGGCAAACGGAGGCCACTCTTCATCGCGATGCGCGGGCCTCTCACTATCGCGGCCTCTCTTGTTGCGGAGCACAGGCTCCAGACGCGCAGGCTCAGCAGCTGTGGCTCATGGGCCTAGTTGCTCTGCGGCATGTGGGATCTTCCCAGACCAGGGCTTGAACCCGTGTCCCCTGCATTGGCAGGCAGATTCTCAACCACTGCGCCACCAGGGAAGCTCCATTTATGTGATTTTGAAACTCAAAAGAGGCGACTCAGAGCTGACTCTTTGGGTGGGCATCTTAGGATTCAGCCACTGCAAAGTTTATGTTCAGCATTTTATGTCTTCTCTGCTTTTCCTAAATTCTCTTAATGTGGCAGGATTTTCAGTTCACTTCAATGAACTGTTCTAGAACAGCTGCCACACATATTGCCTGTCCTTTGCATCGGATTATAACTATGAGTCAATCTCTGTCTTTAAGGTACTCAAAGCCTAGTTGGGAAGATAGCCTTGTCAATAAAAAATACAACAGTGTGTGATGTGTGAAACAAGTGAAGCATGTGCAAGGGAGTGAAATAGTGCAAAAGAGGATATTCTCATTGTGAGGTTCAGGAAAGTGTCACAGAACACCAGTGAATGTTGCAGTCACAGATATGAAAGAGTGAATACATATGCAGCAAGAAGTCAAGGTGGAAAGGACGTTCCAGACAGCAGACACGCCATGTAAAGAACATGATGTGTGTAGAAACAAAGATGACCAATGTTCTAGTGCAATGTGTAAATGGAGTGTGAGGTACAGATTGTGATGCCATATATGCCATGTACACGAATTTGAACCTTGCCCTGGATGAGAGGGTTTTGAGTGGGGAAATGACTGGTCAGAGAAAGATCTCTGAAAATCATCCTGGCAGCAAGATGAAGGATGACTTGTAGAGAGCTTGACTCAAGGCAGGATCACCATTTAGGAGATTATTAGTCTAGGTCCTGACCGAAGTATTGTTACTAGATTTCTGGTTTGTGATTTGGATAGCTGTTTGAGACTTCCTAACTAACACCCCTGCTTCAGCTCTTCTCACTCCACTGTCTCACATAGCAGTCTGAGTGATTTTTTCCTCTATTTTGTAAATTTCAGTTGAAAGACTAGTACCATTTATACTGACATAGCTTTCCTCTGGATGCACCATGTGCTAACTTTTTGCCACATTTGTGTCTCTCCTCCCCCTCCTCCTCTCTCCCTCTGGCCCTCTGCATTGGATTTGTGTTGTCAATTTAGCTAAGCTGGAACTACATTTCCCAGAATTCGCCTCTGTGCATAGTGTTACGAACTGTAGAGTCTCAGATTTTGCCCACTTAAAAGTTTGCCACAGTTCATGGATCTAGCAGAAGACATGAGACTCTCAGGTTACAGACAGAGGATTTTATTACTCACAGCATAGCAGGCTGCATAAGCTTCTTGTTCATACAGCTCATTTTGTCCCCCCCCCAAGCAACCGAAATGGAAAACAAAAACCAAAACACCCTCCCAGTCTTTTATAATGGGCTGCAAGCAAATCTGCCCAACCTTTGCCTTGGAGAGTGACAGTATCATTATTGTCTGATTATACTGCAGAGGAAACAAATCTGCCCTCTGCCCCAGAGGAAGACACTATCTCTTTCTTCCAAGGCTGTTCACTATACAAATATCTTTAAAAAGATATTCTTCCCATTGCATGCGGGATCTAGTTCCCCGACCAGGGATCAAACCTGGGCCCCCTGCACTGGGAGTGCGGAGTCTTAACCGCCGGACCACCAGGGAAGTCCCTGTATGTTAACTTTTTAATAGCTTTTAATTCTGAAATAATTGTAGATTCACAGGAAGTTGCATTACAGAGAAGTCCCACATATGCTTCACCCAGTTTTTCCCAATGGTTACCTCATATAATTATTGAACAACAACAAAACCAGGAATTTGACATCAGTACAATGTGTGTGTATAGTTATATGTCATCTTCTCACATATGGAGAAAATTTATTGGTGTTGACATTTTACCTTCCCTCCCTTTATGTACCTTTATTCTCCCCAGTTTATAATATAATTGCCTTAATGATTTCTTCTACATACATTGAGAATGACATTAGACAGTATTATAATTTTTGCTTCAACTGCCCAACATAACTTTGAAAACCCAAGACAAGGAAGGTCTACTGTATTTACCTATATTTTTGCTCTTTCAGTGTTCTTTTTTCCTTCTTTTTTAAAAATAAATTTATTTACTTTATTTATTTATTTTTGGCTGCGTTGGGTCTTCATTGCTGTGCATGGGCTTTCTCTAGTTGTGGCGAGCAGGGGCTACTCTTCGTTGTGACGTGCAGGCTTCTCATTGCGGTGGCTTCTCCTGTTGCAGAGCACCGGCTCTAGGGCACGAGGGCTTCAGTAGTTGTGGCGCACGGACTCAGTAGTTGTGGCTTGCGGGCTCTAGAGTGCAGGGTCAGTAGTTGTGGCACACGGGCTTAGTTGCTCTGTGGCTTGTGGGATCTTCCCGGACCAGGGCTCAAACCCATGTCCCCTGTATTGGCAGATGGATTCTTAACAACTGCACCACCAGGGAAGCAAGCCCTTTTTTCCTTCCTGATATTCCAAGATTTTTCTTTTACCCTTTTCTTTCTGTTTAGAAGAGAACTTCCCTTGACCATTGTCTTAGGGTAGGTCTAATTTGGTGAATTTGGTGTCATATTCTATTGGTTTTCCTTCATCTGAGGTTGTCTCAACTGATCCTTCATTTCTGAAGGATATTGTCTCTCTGGATACAGAATTCTGGGTTGACAGTTCTTCTCTTTCAGCACTTCAAAAGTTTTGTGAGCCTTCTTTTTGGCCTCTGTGCTTTCTGATGAGAAATCTGCTATTATTCTAACTGTTCTCCTCCATAGGTAATGTTTCATTTCTCTCTGACTGCTTTCAAGATTTTTGTTTTCAGAAGATTGATTATGATGTGCCTTGACATAATTTCTTTAATTATCCTGTTTGGAGTTCAGTCATATAGTCATGAACTGCATGTTTGTGGGGGGTTTTTTTGCCAGATTTGAAAGATTTTCAGCCATTATTTCTTCAAATGCTTTTTTAGCCCTATTGTCTTCCTCCTGTCCTTCAGGGCTCTGATGGTATGAATGTTAGATTTTTTGTTATAGTCTCACAGGTCCTCAAGATTCTGTTAATTTTTGTTGTTGTTGTTGTTTTTCATTTTTACATCTTTATTGGAGTATAATTGCTTTACAGTGTTGTGTTAGTTTCTTCTGTATAATGAAGTGAATCAGCTATATGTATACATATATCTCCAGGTTTCACCTGTTAATTTTATCCATTTTCTCTGTTGTTCAGGCTAGGTAATTTCTTTCTAATTTCCATTCTTCTGTTGAGCCCATCCATCAAGATTTTTATTTGGGTTATTGTATTTTTTATTTCTAAATTACCATTTGGGTCTCCTTTATAACCTATTTATTTTCTAAGACTTTCTGTTTCTTTGCTGAAACTTTCTATTTTTTCATTTGTTTCAAGTATGCTTATAATTGCAATTGATGGCCGCTTTAAAAACCTTGTTAAATAATTCTAACATCTGTGTCACCTTGGTGTTGGCATTTGTTGTCTTTTTCTCATTCGCTTTGAGATTTTCTTGGTTTTTGGTATGATGAGTGATTTTTTTTATTGAAACCTGGGCATTTGGGATGTTCTAATAAGACTCTAGATCTTATTTAGAGCTGTGTTTTAGCAAGCCTCCTCTGACACTGCTCTGGTGGGTAAAGGGGGTTGCTACCTCATCACTGCCAGGTGTGAGAAGAAGTCTTGGCTCTCCTCTATGATACCCTCGGTGGAGGAAGGGGTATTTCATTACTGCTGAGTGGGGGTGGGAGTTCTGGCTCCCTCTGTGGCCTCTGCCAACTCCGTGGAGGTGCATATGGCATTGTTACCACTGAGAGGTGGTGAAAGTCCTGGCTGTCTACTAGGCTTACTCTGACATCACTGGGCAAGGAGGAGGATGGGTGCCTTGGGTGCAGATGAAAGTCCAGGCTCCCCATATGGTCTCCACTGACAGCTGGGGTGGGGAGGATCTGGTGCTCTTTACCACCAAGCAGAGATGAAAGTCATGGCTCTCCGTTTGGCTTTCTCTGTTACTACCCTGGCAGGGGGTTTGGGATGACTCATTACAGCCTGGAAAGAGTGGAAGTCTTGGCTCCCCACTGGGCCTTTATGGGAGATTGTGTGGGTGGAGCCTCAGTTATTTTCTGTGATGTTTGCCTAAAGTAAAGCAGTTATTGTTTAAAGGTTTTCTGTCTTGCTAGACTGCCCCTTTCCTGGTCCTTTGGCTGGAGAGAGCAGGTTTCTCTTGGGGCTTTTTTTTTTTTTTTTTCTGTCTGCAAACATGGTGTTTCCAGGCTTCTCCAGTATCCAGACTGGAATATATTTGGTGAAAAGAAAACCCAAGGAACTCACCACTATATTCTTCCTTGGGTCCTGACATCTTTAGCTGGTCTGCTTTCCCTCTACACTTCTTAGAGTCTCCTTATATTTTGTTTTATATAGAATATCCAGGGATTTTAGTTGCATTTAGTGGAAGGAATAGGGAAAAGTATATCTGCTCCATTTCTCCCAGGAAGAAGTCTGTGCTAGACTTTAAATCTTCATAACAATCCTATAAGGTAACAATTATAGCCATTTCAAATGAGGGAACTGAAATACAGAAAGGTTAAGTCATTTTGTCCAAGATCACACAGCTAGTAAGTGGGGAGCTGAGATTCAAACTGAGGTAATTTTGTTTCAGAGCCAATGACCACGTGGGCTTATGACAGCCATTCATTTATTCGTCACTTCATTCACAGAGGATATTTTAGGCCAGTGAAACTATTCTGTATGATACTGTAATCGTGGCTTCAGTTCAGTGTGAAACATATAGACCATGACTACAAATATATTTATATCCATGAGAAGGAGGAAGTTGTGTGAAATCCAATTGCCAGAACGTGAATGGTCCATTGGGCAGTTCAAAATGTCTGGGAGCAGTACAAACAGACTTCACTGGGTTGTACTTCGGATAAATGGGACAAGTGAGTCAGGCACTTTTTGTGGCCCTGTTAATGTTTTCCCATCAATGGTGATTCAAGAAGGCTGTCATTGGGCTTCCCTTGTGGCGCAGGGGTTGGGAGTCTGCCTGCTGATGCAGGGGACACGGGTTCGTGCCCTGGTCCGGGAGGATCCCACATGCCGCGGAGCAGCTGGGCGCGTGAGCCATGGCCGCTGAGCCTGGGCGTCCGGAGCCTGTGCTCCGCAACGGGAGAGGCCACAACAGTGAGAGGCCCGCGTACCGCAAAAAAAAAGAAAAAAAAGAAAGCTGTCATTTTGTCAGTAGACCAGTGGTTTAATTCATGTCCAGTGGTGAGGAGTGGAAATTTTAGAGTCTCTGATAGGACTGGGTTGTTATTTAGTCCAAACCAGAGCTTTTTCTTTTTTATCAAACCAACAATTGTTGAATTTCCAATCTTGTTTTTCCTTTTCTGAGGCCAATTGCTGGCCTTTTCTAGCCAGTTTTTCGAAGTTATCATTTGGGGTAATATCCCTATGGACAATGACAGAGGTTTGGCTGCTGTTGGTCCCTTTAAGGGCCGCATTCCTTGTGGAAATATCAGCAAGGTGATTTCCCTTAGCTTCCAAAGAGTCAAGTTTAGAATTCCCTGAAATGTTAGTAATTAATAGCTAAAGGGGCAAGTAAAAGTATTGCATCTAATCATTCCTGAACTTAGGGGCCATTTTTATTTTTGTAAGGAAGGAAGCCACATTGCTTCCACAGCATTCCAAAATCATGAGTTACTCTGAAAACATATCTACTATAAGTATACATACAGGCAGTTTTATCCTTGGCTAAAATACAAGCCCATGTAAGAGCATATAATTCAGCACGTTGGGCTGAAGTAGCCTTAGGTAAAAATGCTGCTTCAGCAACATCAAAGGAGTTGCAATAGTATACCCAGCACAACATTTGCCATCATTTGACCTTTTAAATAAGAACCATCAGTGAACTATAAAGAGTCAGCATTACCTACAAGAGTTTCTTGTACATCATTATGAGGAGTCAGGAGGTGATCCATCAGCGTCAAGCAGTTGTGAAGGACTTCATCAGTGACAAAGGGGAAAATAGTAGCAGGGTTAAGGTCACTACATTGTAAAAGAGCTTTGTGAGGAGCAATTAACAAAAGGACCTCATAGGAGGTAATGTGGTTGATGAGAAATGTTGAGTGTGATAAGAATTCAGGAGAATTTCTATTTCATAAGGTATAAAAATGGTTAAAAGGGATCCCACAATTATTTTCTTGGTCTTAATCAAAAGGGTGGTGGCTGTAATTGTTCTAAGGCAATGCGGGAGGTATCCGTGTGCTCCTTATGGCTGGCTATAATACTCTACGGGTTGATGGTGGTCCCTGTATTTTTGGGTGAGTACCCCAAGGGCATTACTTTATTTTTCTTTCTTTTTTTTTTAAAGTAATTTAATATTTTATTTATTTATTTATTTATTTTTGGCTGGGTTGGGTCTTTGTTGCTGCACACAGTCTTCCTCTAGTTGTGGCAAGCAGGGCTCCTATTCATTGCAGTGCATGGGCTTCTCATTACAGTGGCTTCTCTTGTTGTGGAGCATAGGCTCTAGGAGCACAGGCTTCAGTAGTTGCAGCATGCGGGCTCAGTAGTTGTGGCTCGCGGGCTTAGTTGCTCCCAGGCATGTGGGAACTTCCCAGACTAGAGCTCGAACCTGTGTCCCCTGCATTGGCAGGCGGATTCTTAACCACTGCGCCACCAGGGAAGTCCCTACTTTTCATATACAAAAAGGAAAAGGGGAATCTGATCATTGGGATGCCAAGGGCAGGTGAGTTCATCAAACTCTCCTTTAAGGCCTGTGGTCCCATTCTTCCCATAAAATTGGGTCGAGGTTGTTATTGTTTAGTAAAATAGAGGTTTTGCCATAAGTGAGAAATTCGGAATCCAATTTCAGCAATAACCAAATAGCTCAAGAAAACCTTGCAGTTGGCATTTAGTTTTGGGTTTGGGGACACTTAGAACACCATGAAATCTATCTGCACCTAGGTGGAACCCTTGTTTTGATTTCGGATGCCCTCAGTATCAAACCTGGGTTTGGGCAAACTGTAATTTTTCTTTGGCTATCTTATGTCCTTTTAAAGCTAAAATTTTTTTGTTTTTTTAAAGGCTAAAAATTTTAGTAAATGAATGCTGCCTTCCTGTGAGGAGGCTTGAGAAGGAGAGCAAATTATCCACATACTGCAACAAAGTAGGGCCTCTAGGGAACTTTATATCATCCAAATCAGCCTTCATGATCTTCGAAACATAAGTATTCTCAGTAAAACCCTGAGTCATCACTGTCCAAGTGAATTGTTTTTCTTCCCGAGCAAAGGCAAAAAGATATTGGCTAGCTTCATCAACTGAAATACTAAAGAATGCACTGCATAAATCAATTACAGCAGAGAATTTACATCCTGTGGGAATGGAAGTTAGTAACAATGGGGGCTGTGAAAAACAGGGTGTTGATAATGATGTTGTTTATTGCTTGGAGGTCCTGGACAAACCTGTACCCTCAGCCCTTAGGTTTTCTCACTGGTAAATTGGGAGTTGTTACAGTGGTTAGTACAAGGGATAATGAGGCTGTGAGCCTTAAAATCTTCTATTATGGGCTGTATGCCTTGAAGGGCTCCTTTACACACAGAGTATTAATTAATTCTGTGAAGAGATTTTGAGGGATCTATTTGAATCCTGATGGGAAGTGAGCTATGAATTCTGCCAACAATAGCTGGAAATTTTGTCCATTAGGAAGGTGCTTCCAGAATCTGTTCTAGTACTGTCAGAGATAGAACAAATTAAAAATGTCAAAGGATCATTTAATTCACCTGGTGGGTTATTTTGATAACTACTGTTAAATTCTAGAATTATTTCACACTTTTGGGAGAGAGAAATTCTGGCACTATATTTCTCTAAGATGTCTCAAGCCTAATAAATGGGTAAGGGTGGAGAAATTAGGAGAAAAGTGTGTGTATCTCCCAAAGGGCCTAAACAAATGGGAACAGGTTCAGAGACAGGTACCTCTTGACGTTCATTAGTGATCCCCACTATTTGAACTGTTTTAGTACTCTGAGGCAGGGGCTGTTTTATAGCAGTGGGGTCAAGCATCAAGAGTGTGGCTCCAGTATCAGTTAGAACTGAAAGAGATTAATCCCCAGTCTGGAGAAATGTTTCTCCAAGCTAATTAAAAGGGAGAATTGGGAAGAACCCTTGTAGTTCCTCAGAACCCTTTCATTGAGAATTGGGAGGATGTTGGAAAGGCTGGTTAGAGGATTGAAGACACTTAACATGCTTACATTTGTAACACTCTCTTTGACAAAGTCCTGGCTCTTTGCAATAATAGCAAAAACTAGGAGGGTTTTGGTTTCATTTAGAAGCATTCATTTGCTGCAGTTGAAGATTAAGATTTTTGGTGGTCTTCCTTTCAGGTGACTCATCTAGAGTGTGAGAGAGCTGATTTGACAGATTAACTAAATATGGAGTGGATATAGTTTCCCATTCCATCCTGGTCCTTTTTACTGGAGGGAAAGGTCCTGGTTTGGCCAATTAATAAACATAGAATTAAAAGCTACCCAGGTGGAATCAACATCTGATGGAAGACTGGATTTTCAAAAATAATCTGAAATCAATTGTAATAGACATGAACAGATTCATCAGACTTTCGTGTGCAAGCCTGAATTTTGTTCCAATCAGTGGGCTTTGGAAAAGTTCTAGGAATTGCTTGGTGAAGTTGCCTAGCAATTGCCCAAACCTGATTATATAGAAGGTTAGCAGACAGGTCTCCTGGTTGTAATTCTAGAGAACTTTCAGGATTTTCCCAATTAGCAGTTTTCATCTAATTGCTGGGCCTGTCCTTCACCAATAAGCATATGAACTAGCTGATATATGTCAGAAAAACCAGGTCAATAAGTTTGAATGACAATATTAAATTCCTCAGCAAATCTTTGAGGATCTTCAGTTACTTTGGGAAAATATTTGACTGTGGCTTGCAGTTCAGTTTTAGTCTAGGGAATACAAGAAATGAAGGATTTGGCATTTGGATCCTCAGAAGGCTTAATTTTAAAGGGATAAGTTCTGACAAGTTCAAAGGAAAAGGGAGTCAGAAGAGTTTCAGAGAAAAGAGGAAGTTTGGTGACAGAATTTGTGTGGGGGAATTTGAGGGTATAGAGGAGGTATAGGTGGCATAGAAAGGAAGTGGGAAGATGGCACCAGAGATGGAGCAGAAGGAGAGAGACAAGATGGCACTGGAGGCAGAGCCTGAAATAAAGAAGCCAAGGAAGAAGAGCCTGAAGCTTTGGGAGTCATTTGTCTTTAATTGTTTGCCTTATTTCATCTTAAAATTTTATTTTACAGAGGCAAATTTAGACTCCTGATAATGTTGGGAAGCCTCAAAATACCAGATGAAATAACCATTCCACTCAGTTCTGGAAATTTTTGAGCTATTTTAATTAAATTTGGTTTTAAGGAAATTAAGTTTGAGAATTTCAAGAGCTCCCCATAATGGCCATTGATATTCTAAATTGCCTTTGGTCAGGTCAATCCATTTAGTTAGAAATGAGCATGGCAAGGACCATTGTTCTTAAACATGAAATCAGCTGGAAACCTGTGGAGGGAGCACCCTCAAAATATTTAGATAACTTGGATTTCAATTCTCAGAGGTTTTTCTCTAAAGAATAATTTTATTTATTTAAAAAATTTTTTATTATTTATTTGGTTGTGCTGGGTCTTAGTTGTGGCAGGTGGGCTCTTTAGTTGCAGCTCACTACCTCCTTAGTTGTAGCGTGCATGCGGGATCTAGTTCCCTGAACAAGGATTGAACCTGGGCCCCTGCATTGGGAGTGTGGAATCTTATCCACTGCGCCACCAGGGAAGTCCCTAAAGAATAATTTTAAAACAGCTCAAACACCTTACAGTTCAAACAGCTCAATTCAAACTGTTTGCAAGTTAATCACAGTCAATTTTAAGGAAACAGCTTGGTTCTGGAGGAGCCAGACCAAAGGCTTTTTAAAGCCAGTTTCCAGCTGAAAAACCTGGCACAGTTTCCATGAAGCAGCCCCTGTTTCCAAAGGAATGGGCTGAAGGCATTGTCAGCCACCTTTGATTCAAACAGTCTGATCTAAAAATCAGAACGAAGTGCCAAACAAGTACTCGAATACAGAACCAGGACTTAACTTGGAAGAAAAAACCTTAAAAACCTGGAGACCTTTAAAATGCAAAAAGGGTGTGAGCTTGGATCCTGGAGAAAGATGTACCTCCAAACTTCAGGGTCGGTGAGAAAAGCAGTGAGTACAATGGGCTCAATTTGTAGGAACTGCACCTGTTTGCTCACCAGCCCCAGAGTCTTCTGGGGTCTTCTCTGGTCCCTATATGGGCCACCAAAATGTTGACCTAAAAGAAGTATTCTGCCAGATATCTCTTCAGCAAGGATGGGTTTATTTGGGATCAGCAGAGGATTGCAATTTGGGATCTGCAACCATATGCAGTCCCCCTCATGGCAAGGGAAGGAGAACACTTTTATAGGGTGCAAAAGGATTTGGGAGGGTTGTAGTAAACAGAGAGTCCATAGCTTTTCACTGGCTGAGTCCTTGCCCAGAAAAAAAGGAGTCTTTCTCCTTCCTATTGGGTTCTGTTATCACTGCAGGGCATGAGAGTTCCCTATTCTGATCTCCCAGTTCTATTTAGTTGAGATTTACACTAATTAATTTTTTACATGTACTGAATTCAATATTTCTAAAAAATTTTCAGTTGATATTTTTTCTTTCTTTTGTAAACAGTCAGAGCATCTACAAATAATTATAATCTTGTCCCTTGTTTTCTGATCATTGTAATTTAAGCATTGAAGTTAAGGGTGTAGGCTCTGGGGTCAAAGACCTATGGGAATCCTGTCTTTTTCACTTCCTAGTATTTAACTTTGTGTTGGGCAAGTTACTTAATTTGCCATGTTTCAGTTTCCTCATCTGCAAAATGAGTTTATTATAAGATTCAAAGTTAATTTGCATTTTAATAACATAATCACATGTGTAAAGTACCTGAAGCATGCCTAACACTAACTAAGCACTCAAAATGTTCCTTTTATTCCTTGGAATTTTGAACTGTTTAGAACTTCCAGATCACTGTTAAACAGTACCCTCACAGTCATGAGTTCCACCTCAGTGTTATAACCCAGAGGCAGGGAAAAAGGAATGACCCTGCTTTAAGTCCTTTTGAAGAAAACTCCTTCTCCTATCTCAGACCCCCCACAGATTTCCCTTCATTGCTCACTGGCCAGAATTATGGCACACGCTTATGCCTAATCTAATTAAGATGACCATGACTATTAGGTCAATCAAGGGTCGCCTTTTAGGTCTTAGGAGGGACCTAGACTCTCTTGAGCACATGGCTGTGTGGAGGATGAACACTTGAACAAAAAGGGACTTGGCTAAGAAGGAGTATGGGGCAGGTGAGGGAAACAAATTTGGATAGGCAATTAACAGTGTCCGCTTCATAAATCAGCTCAGAATGTAAACATTTGAACTCCTTGTCTTCTTCCTATACCTGCACCTCTTCCCCTCCTCCTTATTTCTGTTAATGATACCAAAGGAAATCTGTGAATTTTCTTTGCTTCCTTCCTTCCTCTTGCCTTTATTTTCAAATAGCTGGCTGGAAATTTATTACCTACACATCATAAGCTTTTCTTCATTCACATTATTACCACTTTCTTTCAGATACCCATTACTTTTCTCCTAGAGCAGAAATATTCTCAGTATTTTCCTGCATCAGAATCACCAGGAGGATTTATTAAAACACAGATTGCTGGACCCTAATCTAGAGTTTCTGATTCTAGCTCGGAGGTGGGAACCAAGAATTTGCATTTCTAACAAGTTCCTAGGTGATACAGACACTGTTGGACAGAATTTGGAAACTACTGTTCTAGAATATTTTAACAGTTACCCAAGCAGGCTTCCCTCTTCCAGTCCCTCTCCATTCCAGTCCAGCCTACTGAGAGCTGCCAGTATCAATCTTCCTAAAACACAGCTTTAGTATATCATTACCTTAATCAAAAACTTTCAATAATTACTCATTGCCTCAGATATTAAAAATGCACACTCTTTTGCACTGTTTCTGATAGGATTATATAAACCTAAGAGAAACAGGTCATCTGGCCCAGACTATAGTTCTTTCTGGATTACTGATTGCTATCTTTTCTTTCTTTTTTATTAACTGTTTTATTGAGATGTATACGATCTCATATGATAAAATGCATATTTTTTCCTAGAGAGACGGGGTTGGTGAGGTTTTTTATTTGTGTTTATTTTTAAAATAACATCTTTATTGGGATACAATTTGCATACCACACGATTCAACCTACAATCACCATCATAATCAGTTTCAGAATATTCTCATCACCCCCAAAACAAATGCCATGCCCATTAGCAGTCACTTTCCATTCCTCCCTTCTGTTTCTCCACTACCCTCCAGACCTAGGTAACCAGTAATTTACTTTGTTTGTATGGATTTCCCTATTCTTGACATTTCATAAAAATGGAATAACACAATATGTGGTCCATTGTGACTGGTTTCTTCCACTTAGCGTAATGTTATTAAGGTTTATCCATGTTACACCATGTGTCCGTACTTTCTTTCTTTTAACTGCTGAATACTATTTCATTGTGTGTATATATATATATCCACATATTGTTTATCCATCAGCTGATGGACATTTGCATTGTTTCTATTTTTATTGGTTGATATGAAAAATGCTGCTATGAACATTTGTGTACATACTGGTAACTTCATATTTAAAATCCATTCCTAAAACCACAACCTCTGAACTCTCAAGACATGTAATTTCTGTGACATTTATTTTAAAATTAGCATGCACTATCCTGTATTTGTAGTTGTCTTTTAATGAGATATTCTATCTTCCGCAACAAATTGATAGTTTCAGGACCAGAGTCCATATCTTATTTCTCCATGTACCCCTTGTGTCATAGTTACTTGAGCATCCATAAATACTGATAATTATAGTGTCATTTCTTCAAATATATGGCTTTGCCTGGGAAGAAAGATAAGAATAGCCTTCTGTGGTTAAAAGCTTGAGATGATTTTTGACAAGTCCAAGACCCTTCAACAGGGAAAGGACAGTCTCTTCAACAAATGATACTGGGAAAACTGGGTATCCACACGCAAAAGAACGTAGTGGGACCCTTACCTTACACCATATGCAAAAATTAACTCAAAATGGGTCAAAGACAGTTAAACAGCTAAAACTATAAAAGCCTTGGAAGAAAACATAGGGGAAAATCTTATGACAATGAATTTGACAATGATTTTTTTAGATATGACACCAAAAGCATGGGTGACAAAAAAAAATTGGACTTCATCAAAATGTAAAACTTTTTGCATCAAAGGACACTATCAAGTTAGTGAAAAGTTGACCCACAAAATAGGAGAAAATATTTGCAAATCATATATCTGAATAAGGGATTAATATCCAGAATACATATATATATTTAAAAACCTCCAACAACTCAACAACAACAAAACAAACAAACTGATTCAAAAATAAGCAATGGGGGCTTTCCTGGTGGCACAGTGGTTGAGAGTCCGCCTGCCAATGCAGGGGACGCGGGTTCATGCCCCGGTCTGGGAGAATCCCACATGCCGCGGAGCGGCTGGGCCCGTGAGCCATGGCCGCTGAGCCTGCGCATCCAGAGCCTGTGCTCACAGCGGGAGAGGCCACAGCAGAGAGAGGCCTGCATACGGCAAAAAAAAAAAAAAAAAAATGCAATGGACATACATAGATACTTCTCCAAAGAAGATATACAAATGTCAATAACCGCATGAAAAGATGCTTAACATCACTAATCACTAGGGAAATGCATATCAAAACCACAATGTGATACTACCTCACACCCATTAGGATAACTATTACCAAAAAAACAGAAAGTAATGAGTGTTGACAAAGATGTAGAAAAATCTGAACCCCTGTGAACTGCTGGTGGGAATGTGAAATGGTGCAGCCACTGTGGATAATGGTATGGTGGTTCCTCAAAAAATTAAATAGAATTACCAAATGATCCACCAATTTTACTTCCGGGTATATATTCAAAAGATCTGAAACAGGGTCTCAGAGAGAATTGGCACACTCATGTTCATAGCAGCATTATTCACAGTAGATAAAAGATGAAAAAAACCGAGTTGTCCTTTGATGGATGATGAACGAATAAACAAAATGTGGCATATATGTATGTACATATATGTACAATGGAATCTTAAATTTTTCAGTCTTAAAAAGGAAGGAAAGCCTTATACATGCTACAGAGTGGATGAACTTTGAAAACATTGTTAAGTGAAATAAGACAGACGCAAAAGGACAAATATTGTCTGATTCTACTTACATGAGATACCTAGAATAGTCAAGTTCATAGAATTATTATTATTATTATTATTATTTTATTTATTTATTTTTTTTGCGGTATATGGGCCTCTCACTGTTGTGGCCTCTCCCGTTGCGGAGTACAGGCTCCGGATGCGCAGGCTCAGTGGCCATGGTTCACGGGCCCAGCCGCTCCGCGGCATATGGGATCCTCCCGGACCGGGGCACGAACCCGTATCCCCTGCATCTGCAGGCGGACTCTCAACCACTGCGCCACCAGGGAGGCCCCATAGAATTATTTTTTAAAAAACACAAAGCCTTATTCTTCACACTGGATAATACAGAAAGTAGGATAACGGTTACTGGGGGCTGAAAAAAGGGAGGAATGGAGAGTTATTTTTTAATGGATGTACAGTTTCAATTTGGGATGATGAAAAAGTTCCAGAGATGTATGGTGGTGATGGTTACACAATGTGAATGTATTTAATGCCACTGAACAGTACACTTAAAAGTGGGTAAGAGTAGGGCTTCCCTGGTGGCGCAGTGGTTAGGAATCCGCTTGCCAATGCAGGGGACATGGGTTTGATCCCTGGCACAGGAAGATCCCACAGGCCATGGAGCAACTAAGCTCCTGCACCACAACTACTGAGCCTGTGCTCTAGAGCCCACGAGCCACAACTACTGAGCCCGTGTTCCACAACTACTGAAACCCGCATGCCTACAGCCTGTGCTCCACAACAAGAGAAGCCATGGCAATGAGAAGCCTGTGCACCACAACAAAGAGTAGCCCCCTGCTTGCCACTACTAGAGAAAGCCCGCACACAGCAATGAAGACCCAACACAGCCAAAAATAAAAACAAATAAATATTTTTTTAAATGTGTAAGAGTAAATTTTATGTTTGTATATCTTACCAAAATTTCAAAAAATAAAAAAGCCTGGGATGAGGGGTTGCAAGGAAGCCTAGTGAGAACCTGTATAGAAATCCTTGGTACTTAATTTTATAAAATGACAGAAATCTGGGACTTCCCTGGTGACGCAGTGGATAAGAATCCATCTGCCAATGCAGGGGACATGGGTTCGAGCCCTGGTCTGGGAAGATCCCACATGCCACGGAGCAACTAAGCCTGTGGGCCACAACTACTGAGCCTGCACTCTAGAGCCCGCAAGCCACAACTACTGAAGCCTGTGTGCCTAGAGCCTGTGCTCCACAACAAGAGAAGCCACCACAATGAGACAACCGTGCACTGCAATGAAGAGTAGCCCCCGCTCGCTGCAACTAGAGAAAGCCCGCGTGCAGGAACGAAGACCCAATGCAGCCAAAAATAAATAAATAAATAAATAAAATTTAAAAAATAAAATAAGGGGCTTCCCTGGTGGTGTAGTGGTTGAGAATCTGCCTGCCAATGCACGGGACACGGGTTCGAGCCCTGGTCTAGGAAGATCCCACATGCCACAGAGCAACTGGGCCCGTGAGCCACAACTACTGAGCCTGCGCCTCTGGAGCCTGTGCCCCACAACAAGAGAGGCCGCGACAGTGAGAGGCCTGCGCACCGTGATGAAGAGTGGTCCCTGCTCACTGCAACTGGAGAAAGCCCTTGCACAGAAACAAGGACCCAACACAGCCAAAAATAAATAAATTAATAAATTAATTTTTAAAAATAAAAAATAAAATAAAATGACAGAAATCTAAAAATCTAATTATCCAGTGTGAAGAATAAGGCTTTGTGTTTTTAAAAAATAATTCTAGTTAGCAGTAAGTGTGCTCAGTCTACATACTAGTCGACACATATTTGAAGTTCTAATTGTTGTAGTAGCTAAGTACTTTCCTGTACTTTTCAACTGGGAAATATAAGAATGTACCTTCCTTAATCAAGAATACAAAACTGTGGAATACTGGGACTTCCCTGGTGGTCCAGTGGCAAAGAATCCACCTTCCAATGCAGGGTACGTGGGTTTGATCCCTGGTTGGGGAACTAAGATCCCACATGCCGCAGGGCAACTAAGCCCGCAAGTCACAACTACTGAGCTCGCGCGCCTCAACAAGAGAGCCCACATGCCGCAAACTACAGAGGCCATGTGCTCTGCAGCCCGCGAGCCACAACTTGAGAAGAGAAAACCCACACACCACAACTAGAGAAGAGAAAACCTGCACACCACAACTAGAGAGAAGCCTGGTGCTGTAACGAAGAGCCCGTGCACTACAAGAAAAGATCCCGCATGCCTCAAAGAAGACCCGACGCAGCCAAAACAAACAAACAAACAAACAAAAAAGAAACAAAACTGTGGAATACTAAGTTACCAAATGCTACTTTAAACTACTTTTTCTTTAACCTCCTTCCTAATGTTAAGTTGATAAAATGTTATGCTAATAGGTTAGAGATGTATAAGAACTCATACTACTGTTAACACATCAAAATCACTTTTTAAAATTAATTAATTATATTAAGACTTTATTTATTTTTATTTTTTGGCTATGCCATGTAGCATGCATGATCTTAGTACCCCAACCAGGGGTCCAAACTACACCCCCTGCAGTGGATGCACAGAGTCTTAACCACTGGACTGCCAGGGAAGTCGCCATCAAAATCACTTTAAAAAGAATAAAATGTAGTTGCATCAAATTCTGAGCACAGAATCCTGCAGCCTGTGGAACAAAAACCACATTCACAGAAAGATAGACAAGATGAAAAGGCAGAGGGTTATGTACCAGATGAAGGAACAAGATAAGACCCCAGAAATACAGCTAAATGAAGTGGAGATAGGCAACTTTCCAGAAGAAGAATTCAAAATAATGATAGTGAAGATCATCCAGGACCTCAGAAAAAGAATGGAGGCAAAGATTGAGAAGATGCAAGAAATGTTTAACAAAGACCTAGAAGAATTAAAGAACAAACACCTAGAAGAATTAAAGAACAAAAAAACAGAGATGAGCAATACAATAACTGAAATGAAAACTACACTAGAAGGAATCAATAGCAGAGTAACTGAGGCAGAAGAACAGATAAGTGACGTGGAAGACAGAATGGTGGAATTCACTGCTGTGGAACAGAATAAAGAAAAAAGAATGAAAAGAAATGAAGACAGCTTAAGAGACCGCTGGGACAACATTAAACGCAACAATATTAGCATTATAGGTGTCCCAGAAGGAGAAGAGAGAGAGAAAGGACCGGAGAAAATATTTGAAAAGATTATAGTTGGAAACTTCCCTAACATGGGAAAGGAAATAGCCACCCAAGTCCAGGAAGCGCAGCAAGTCCCAAACAGGATAAACCCAAGGAGAAACACGCTGAGACACATAGTAATCAAATTGGGAAAAATTAAAGACAAAGAAAAATTATTGAAAGCAGCAAGGGAAAAATGACAAATAACATACAAGGGAACTCCCATAAGGTTAACAGCTGACTTCTCAGCAGAAACTCTACAAGCCAGAAGGGAGTGGCATGATATACTTAAAGTGATGAAAGGGAAGAACTACAACCAAGATTACTCTACCCAGAAAGGATCTCATTCAGATTCGATAGAGAAATCAAAAGCTTTACAGACAAGCAAAAGCTATGAGAATTCAGCACCACCAGACCAGCTCTACAACAAATGCTAAAGGAACTTCTCTAAGTGGGAAACACAAGAGAAGAAAAGGACCTACAAAAACAAACCCAAAACAATTAAGAAAATGGTCATAGGAATATACATATCGATAATTAGCTTAAAAGTGAATGGATTAAATGCTCCAACCAAAAGACACAGTCTTCCTGAATGGATGCAGAAACAAGACCCATATATATGCTGCTTACAAGAGACCCACTTCAGACCTAGGGACACATACAGACTGAAAGTGAGGGGATGGAAAAAGATATTTCATGCAAATGGAAATCAAAAGAAAGCTGGAGTAGCAATACTCATATCAGATAAAATAGACTTTAAAATAAAGAATGTTACAAGAGACAAGGAAGGACACTACATAATGATCAAGGGATCAATCCAAGAAGAAGATATAACAATTATAAATATATATGCATCCAACATAGGAGCACCTCAATACATAAGGCAACTGCCAACAGCTATAAAAGAGGAAATCGACAGTAACACAATAATAGTAGGGAACTTTAACACCTCACTTACACCAATGGACAGATCATCCAAACAGAAAATTAATACGGAAACATAAGCCTTAAGTGACACAATAGACCAGATAGATTTAATTGATATTTATAGGACATTCCATCCAAAAACAGCAGATTACACTTTCCTCTCTAGTGTACATGGAACATTCTCCAGGATAGATCGCATCTTGGGTCACAAATCAAGCCTCAGTAAATTTAAGAAAATTGAAACCATATCAAGCATCTTTTCTGACCACAACGCTATGAGATTAGAAATGAATTACAGGGAAAAAAGCATAAAAAACCCCAAAAACACATGGAGGCTAAACAATACATTACTAAATAACCAAGAGATCACTGAAGAAATCAAAGAGGAAATCAAAAAATACCTAGAGACAAATGACAATGAAAACACGACGATCCAAAACCTATGGGATGCAGCAAAAGCAGTTTTAAGAGAGAAGTTTATAGCTATACAAGCCTACGTCAAGAAACAAGAAAAATCTCAAATAAACAATCTAACCTTACACCTAAAGGAACTAGAGGAAGAACAACAAACAAAACCTAAAGTTAGCAGAAGGAAAGAAATCATAAAGATCAGAGCAGAAATAAATGAAATAGAAACAAACAAAACAGTAGCAAAGATCAATAAAACTAAAAGCTGGTTCTTTGAGAAGATAAACAAAATTGCTAAACCTTTAGCCAGACTCATCAAGAAAAAGAAGGAGAGGACTCAAATCAATAAAATTAGAAATGAAAAAGGAGAAGTTACAACAGACACAGCAGAAATACAAAGCATCCTAAGAGACTACTACAAGCAACTCTATGCCAATAAAGTGACAACCTGGAAGAAATGGACAAATTCTTAGAAAGGTATCATCTTCCAAGACTGAACCAGGAAGAAATAGAAAATATGAACAGACAAATCACAAGTAATGAAATTGAAATTGTGATTAAAAATCTTCCAACAAACAAAAGTCCAGGACCCATGGCTTCACAGGTGAATTCTATTAAACATTTAGAGAAGAGCCAACACCCATCCTCCTCAAACACTTCCAAAAAATTGCGGAGGAAGGAACACTCCCAAACTCATTCTATGAGGCCACCATCACCCTGATACCAAAACCAGACAAAGATACTACAAAAAAAGAAAATTACAGACCAATGTCACTGATGAATATGGATGCAAAAATCCTCAACAAAATACTAGCAAACAGAATCCAACAACACATTAAAAGGATCATACACCATGATCAAGTGGGATTTATCCCAGGGATGAAAGGATTCTTCAATATACACAAATGAATCAACATGATACACCATATTAACAAATTGAAGAATAAAAACCATATGATCATCTCAATAGATGCAGAAGAGGCTTTTGACAAAATTCAACACCCATTTATGATAAAAACTCTCCAGAAAATGGGTATAGAGGGAACCTACCTCAACATAATAAAGGCCATGTACGACAAACTCACAGCAAACATCATTCTCAATGGTGAAAAACTGAAAGCATTTCCTCTAATATCAGGAACAAGACAAGGATGTCCACTCTCACCACTATTAGTCAACATAGTTTTGGAAGTCCTAGCCACGGCAATCAGAGAAGAAAAAGAAATAAAAGGAATACAAGTTGGAAAAGAAGAAGTAAAACTGTCACTGTTTGCAGATGACATGATACTATATACATAGAGAATCCTAAAGATGCCACCAGAAAACTACTAGAGCTACTCAATGAATTTGGTAAAGTTGCAGGATACAAAATTAATGCACAGAAATCTTTTGCATTCCTATACACTAACGATGAAAAATCTGAAAGAGAAATTAAGGAAACACTCCCATTTACCATTGCAGCAAAAATAATAAAATACTTAGGAATAAACCTACCTAGGGAGACAAAAGACCTGTATGCAGAAAATTATAAGACATTGATGAAAGAAATTAAAGATGATACCAACAGATGGAGAGAGATATACCATGCTCTTGGATTGGAAGAACCAATATTGTGAAAATGACTATACTACCCAAAGCAATCTACAGATACAATGCAATCCCTATCAAACTACCACTAGCATTTTTCACAGAACTAGAACAAAAAAATCTTAAAATTTGTATGGAGACACAAAAGACCCCAAATAGCCAAAGCAGTCTTGAGGGAAAAAAACGGAGCTGGAGGAATCAGACTCCCTGACTTCAGACTATACTACAAAGCTACAGTAATCAAGACAATATGGTACTGGCACAAAAACAGAAACATAGATCAATGGAACAAGATAGAAAGCCCAGAGATAAACCCATGCACCTATGGTCAACTAATCTATGACAGAGGAGGCCAGGATATACAATGGAGAAAAGACAGTCTCTTCAATAAGTGGTGCTGGGAGAACTGGACAGCTACATGTAAAAGAATGAAATTAGAACACTCCCTAACACCATACACAAAAATAAACTCAAAATGGATTCGAGACCTCAATGTAAGACCGGACATTATAAAACTCTTAGAGGAAAACAAAGGAAGAACACTCTTTGACATAAATCACAGCAAGATCTTTCTTTTGATCCACCTCCTAGCAAAATGGAAATAAAAACAAAAATAAACAAATGGGACCTAATGAAACTTCAAAGCTTTTGCACAGCAAAGGAAACCATAAACAAGAGGAAAAGACAACCCTCAGAATGGGAGAAAATATTTGCAAATGAATCAACGGACAAAGGATTCATCTCCAAAATATATAAACAGCTCATGCAGCTCAATATTAAAAAAACAAACAACCCAGTCCAAAAATGGGCAGAAGACCTAAATAGACATTTCTCCAAAGAAGACCTACAGATGGCCAAGAAGCACATGAAAAGCTGCTCAACATCACTAATTATTAGAGAAATGCAAATCAAAACTACAACAAGGTATCACGTCACACCAGTTAGAATGGACATCATCAGAAAATCTACAAACAACAAATGCTGGAGAGGGTGTGGAGAAAAGGGGACCCTCTTGCACTGTTGGTGGGAATGTAAATTGATACAGCCACTATGGAGAACAGTATGGAGGTTCCTTAAAAAACTAAAAATAGAATTACCATATGATCCAGCAATCCCACTACTGGGCATATACCCTAGGACAGCCATAATTCAAAATGACACATGCACCCCAATATTCATTGCAGCACTATTTACAATAGCCAGGTCATGGAAGCAACCTAAATGCCCAACGACAGACGAATGGATAAAGAAGTTGTGGTACATATATACAATGGAATATTACTCAGTCATAAAAAGGAACGAAATTGGATCATTTGTTGAGACGTGGGTGGATCTAGAGACTGTCATACAGAGTGAAGTAAGTCAGAAAGAGAAAAACAAATATCATATATTAACGCATGTATATGGAACCTAGAAAAATGGTACAGATGAACCGGTTTGCAGGGCAGAAGTTGAGACACAGATGTAGAGAACAAACGTATGGACACCAAGGGAGGAAAGCTGCTGGGGGGTGGGGATGGTGGTGTGATGAACTGGGCGATTGGGATTGACATGTATACACTGATGTGTATAAAATCGATGACTAATAAGAACCTCTGTATAAAAAAATAAATAAAATTTAAAAATTAAAAAAAAGTTTTGAGCACAGTGCTTTTGCTGAGATATTTATATGATAAATATGTCTCCTGCTGCTTTCAATTATGATTTTCATTATGTTTCTGTAGGGTCTCCTGAGAGTGTCTAAGTCATGGTGCTTGCTAACTTCAGAGGGTATGGGGGGAATTCTTTTGCATATGCTTCCCTAGGCCTCTAGGGAAAGGGATAAAGCTGAATTGTTCACCCTGGAAAGGAGTCACTGCCTAGGATCGTACAGTTGAAATGTCCAGCTATAAAGAGGTGGAAGTCGGTGTGAATCGCCACTACAGGGAGCACCAATAAAGGAAAAGATATTTATCTATTGTTCTTAGGGTAATACCTCAGTTGGCCCTTCAGAGTTTCACCTTAGTGGGGAAAGCTATAACTCTGAGCTCCTCTAAGTAATTCTGATGTAGAGGCTGTAGAGCAGGAGAGATCAATAGGCAACTTTTCTCAATAATAACAACATCCAGGAGAGTAAGAAATTATGGTTTTACCTTGGTGTATCAGACAGGATCCTGGCTGGAAGCCGGTGGATATTGATAAGAGTTTGTTAAGAGACTGTTTACATGGGGCTTCCCTGGTGGCACAGTGGTTGAGAGTCTGCCTGCCGATGCAGGGGACACGGGTTCGCGCTCCGGTCCGGGAAGATCTCACATGCCGCGGAGCGGCTGGGCCCGTGAGCCATGGCCGTTGAACCTGCGCGTCCGGAGCCTGCGCTCCGCAGCGGGAGAGGCCACAGCAGTGAGAGGCCCGCGTACCGCAAAAAAAAAAAAAAAAAAAAGAGAGAGAGACTGTTTACAAAAGTTAAAGGAAGCTGGCAAAGGCTAACAACAGCAGGGAGCTCTTGGCACCTCCAGGCTTGAAAGGATAGGGGAGCATGATTACTGGAATCTTGAAAGAGCTATAGCTGCAGTTGAAGGAAAGAGCTATCAGAACTGCGGGCTTTGGTAGGGAAAGGTAGCATTGTTAACCCTTGGCTTCATCTCCTGCCAGAGCCTTCCATTGGCCATGCTCAACTGGAATCCAGATGGTAAGAAAGCTTTCTACATTTAACAACTACTTGGTAGCCCATGCTTCCAGCATCTAGGCACACAAAGTAGAAAACATTGGAGAGTGGATCTGGAGGAGCAAACAAAGAATATCTGGCCAATTTGATGAGGCTTATATGATTTGTGAAAATCTGTATTCTAAATGAAAGATAAATGATTGACATAAGTGGGACTTCCCTGGTGGTCCAGTGGTTAAGACTCCATGCTCTCAATGCAGGGGGTCCAGGTTTGATCCCTGGTCAGGGAACTAGATCCCGCATGTGGCAACGAGGAACCAGAGTGCGGCAACTAAGACCTAGCGCAACCAAATAAATAAACATTAAAAAAAAGTAATTGACATAATTGAGGGGCTGAGTAGGTAGCAGCTACCTGTGGATTTTAATTAGCAGGAAGTCCCATGTTGACTAGTTCATGGCCTTTGAGACAACCAGAGGAAGAGGATTTTGAAGAGTAGCTTCTGGAGGATCGGGAGTTTTGCATTGGGGCTCCAGTGATTCTAGGCTCTAAAAGAGAGGACTCTTGTTTAGAGGACAGAAAGGAATTCATAAACTCAGCAAAAACAAATGGGATGATCAGCAGAGGGCAGTCTACCAGAAAGGTGGCTGGCGTATTGACTGTGGAGTGTGAACGTCCTATAGCCATGTCCCAGTTGTAGCTGCATATTCCTTGGACAGAGTGGAATTATGAGGTCCTTTCCTAAAAAATCTCCCACCTAACGAACTTCTGTGCCTGACAGGAACAATAAGTAATTTAAGGCAAGGAAGCATATTCTGTGCTACTGAAACAAGCTTTCTACTCCATGCTGCAGATATTCTGAAAGCCACAATGGTGGGGTTTCTGATCTATTCTCTATATTTGGGATAATACAGTGTGCATTACAATTAGTATGCAGTTTGACTGCGGATCTAAATGCTGCTTTCTACTCTTGCTGCTAGAGCTCTTCACCCCAGCTGGAGTGGGTAACAAGGAGAGGAGCTAACAAGATGGGAAGCGTAAGGACTCAGTGAAAGAGGAGAAAAAATGCAAAATGACCTTAGAGTTATGACTGAGTGTTTCAAAAAGAGAGTTAAATGACAGACTTGGATAGAATAGGCATTGGTAAGAGACGGAGGAAAAAAATCTCAAAAAGCTGGCAAAACACAAGGTCAGGAAAGGGCTGTAGGAAAAAAAAATACTGCTCTGCATTTAGAACAGGAAATTTGAATCTGTAGAACAGTAGTAGTAACTATCAGAAGCTACAAAAAGGAAGACTTGCACAGTTCCAATGTAGGCGAGTATTATCAGGGGTCAGCAAAGCACAATTATCCCTTGTCACGTTTCTTTTTATGTGCTTCAACACATCAAAACACATTGTTCTGTTAGAGACATCAGAAGAGTTACCAGATGAACTTTCTTCCATCCATCTAAAGCCAATTACACAATGTTCACATAAATAATGTTTACATATATTATATATTCTGAAATTGGGAAACTTTTTAGATCTAAATCTCATGCTTAAGCAGCACAGTATACTCAGATGTTCTCCTTTACACTCTTCAAAAATATTGAGGATTCCAAAAAGCATTTGTTTACGTGGGTTAAACAAAATTGTGTTAGAAATTAAAACTGAGAAGTTACTGAAACATTTATTAATAACTATAATAAACTATAATAAAATCCATACATGCTTATATAACTAGTATAACTTCAGTGAAAAATAACTATATTTCCCAAACAAAATCTCTTTAATGCCTGGCTTAATAGAACACAGCTGGATTTTCATGTATGTCTTTGCATTCAATATGTTGCACATGTTGTTTTGGTTGAAGTACATGAAGAAAATCCAGCCTCATGCAGATACGTAGTTGGAAAGGGAAAGAATATTTTAATAACTTTTTTCAGATAACTAAATCTAGACAAATGGTAGTTTCTCAAAGGTTAGGTGCAATATGGAATCTGAAATGTTATGAATGAACTTTTTGTATTCTGTTACATTAAAATCCATTGGTCTGTCTTGATCCTTGAATGGATGTTTTACCCATGCATGATTTTGTGACATCATGCATTTGTCATTTGGAAACTATTGCCTCACTGATTTATGCAGATCTTCCCAATGTTGACATACTTCATTGCATAATTTCTAGCAATCACATTTATTAATATCACCCAATTTAATCGGAAAGGTCTTTAAGCATATTGGGAAGCTGTCAAGTCACAGTGGCAGATACGTTTTCTAAAACTCTAATTTTCTAATGCCTTAGGAGTTAGGAAAAGAAAATATTAGAACCTATTTGCCTTTGTATCATTTAAAAAATATCTGTGTGGTTTATAATGTACATACATTATATGTGTAGAACTTCCTGTATATAATTTGTTAAAAAATAAGATGCATATTAAAAAGTTTTCTTATGGGTTAAAAAAAAAACAAACTCTAATTTTCAGTTGAAAGCTTGAATTTTATCATTTCAACAAATTCTGCCAGTTGTTTTCCTTGACATGATAGGCTTACCTTGTTCATTTTTGATAAAACGCCTGCCAAATACCCAACTCTTAATAAACATAGTTTGTCTCAGTCATTATCTTAAGTAAAATGGTGTTCCATGAAAAAAGTGGCTAAGTTCAGCTTGCAACGCCACCATTTGCATAAGTGCTTTACCATGAACTTTGGTAGGCAGAAGTCCTTTATGTACCTTTCCCATGTATCAAACAGAATATTAAGACGTACTTTAAAGTTGAAGTTTAATAAAATTAATAATTTCTGGGGCATCCCTGGTGGTGCAGTGGTTAAGAATCTGCCTGCCAACGCAGGGGACACGGGTTCAAGCCCTGGACTGGGAAGATCCCACATGCGGCGGAGCAACCATGCCGGTGTGCCAAGACTACTGAGCCTGCGCGCCTCAACTAATGAAGGCCGCGTGCATAGAGCTCGTGCTCCGAGAAGCCACTGCAATGAGAAGCTCACGCACCGCAATGAAGGGTAGCCCCCACTGGCCACAACTAGAGAAAGCCCGCACGCAGCAATGAAGACCCAATGCAGCCAAAAATAAATAAAAATAAAATAAATAAATTTTAAAAATTCTATTGCTTCACTGAAGACATTCTAAAGTGAAACTGGCATTTTCAAATAGTGAGTGTATGGCATTAGTAAAATTATTACTAGTACAGTAATTTTTTGCATACTACTGCTTCTACATCATCAGTGCATATGTCAACACAGTAAAAAGGCAAATAATATCTTAGTTTTATTATGATAATAGTTTGGGCATTGCACAATGACTCCTGAAGACATCTCAGGGGCCACCCAGGTGCCTTCAGACTTTTGAGATGAATTTTTCCTTATCATTGCTAGAATGCAAATTCTTTTACGAGGGTTTTTTTGGTCTTGTTCACTAGTATGCCTCCAGGGCTTAGATTATTCCTGGCACATAGTAGGCATTCAAAAATTATTCGTTTAATTAATTATGTAATGAAGTAAGCAATCAGAACTAGATCATAATAGTGAAGAGCTTATAATCTGCATTACTGGAAACTCATTTTTTAAAAATTAGTTTTGAACAGGTAAAATTTACAATAGGATACATGATGAAAAGTCTTCCACTTTGCCTTCCCCAAGGAACTTAAGCTGCTTTCTCAGAGATAACCACTGCTGTCAGTTTCTCTTTTTTTCTTTTTAATGTTCTGTGCATTTTAATTTTATTTATTTATTTATTTTCATTGGGGTACAGTTGTTTTACAATGATGCTGTCAGTTTCTGATATATTTTTCCAGTGATATTTTATGGATTCACAAGCATATACACCAGCATATTCCTTTCTTCCATCACATACTTTGTGGTATACTACACACAATCTGGACTGAATAGTGATTTTTTTAAATAAAATTTTTCTTTTGGAATAATTTTGTACTTACAGAAAAGTTTTAGAGAATCTTGTATACTCTACTCACTTCTACTACTGTTAGCATCTTACATAATCATAGTACCATGTCAAAACTAGGAAATTAACATTCTACAATACTACTAACTAAATTACAGAATTTATTCAGATTTCACTAATTATGTCCTTTTGGTTCTAGGGTCCAATCCAGGATACCACATTGCTTTTAGCATAATGTTCTTTTTCCCTTAGAATGTATTTTGAGGATCATCTCAGGTCAGTTTATATGCAGTTGCCTCATTCTCTGGAAGGACTGTAAAAATGGACTGAGTGGAATTTCAGGACCAATGACTATGTGCATTTAAAAATTACCAAACCTCTCTTCCCCAAAGAAATTAGCATACTCTTCTAATTAGTCTCCCTGTGATTTGAGTGTTGTACATTTCTTTGAAGTTCCAAGATTAATATTGGGGACTGAATGAAGGTGATAAATGTAAAGTATTCAAAAAAATTTTGCACACTTCGAAATAACTATTTTTAATGTACTGGCACAAATTCACATAGCATTGCATGATTTATACATTATACCAATAATTTATTGGGCCATGACCCACATGTATAGTCGGTTCCTGTTAGGACCACTAGGGGGCTCTGCCGGAAGGGTTTTACAGTTACGTTAGTCCATTTAGGGGAATTTTTCGAGATGATGTTTTAGATTTCTAAACTCTTAAAACTTGAAAGAGATCATCTCATCCAGCTTCCTTATTTTGCAGAAGAGGAAACCAAGTTTGGCCGAGAGAGCTGGTATGGAGGAGAGCTGGAATTTAAAATCGCCTCTTGGTTCCCGCGGCAGGAGTTCAATAAATTCTTTTTTGCCATGTGTCTCCACTGAATGGTTCACCCCCAGTGGCTATTTTCTTTTTTACTGCCACAATTTTAGTAATTTTTGCTAAGACGGTGTATTTATGATATTCTTCTAATAGGACACTTTACTGATTGGTTAGGTGAAAGAAATGCAAGAAATATAAACTTCTAAATAAACGTTATTACTTATTACAAAATGTTTTCTATTCAAAGCATCCCTCAGCATCAAAACCATATTAGTTACTGGAAGCCCTAGCAACCACTTTCAAATTTACTTTCCACTTAAAACATTTTACTCTTATCTTTACTCATTTATTCATTCAATATTTATTGACTGCCTACTAGCTCCAGACACTGTTGTAGACCCTAGGCTTACAGAAGCTGCCCTTCGTCCCCAAGAAGCATCTATTTCTCCATTGTTCACTTTATAAACTATTTTTACAGGCCTTAGTTCAGTGGTTCTCATAGTATGGTCCCTGAACCAGCAGCAGGAGCAGAAGCACCTGGGAACTTGTTAAAAATGTAAATTATTAGGCCCACACTACACTCCAGCAATCTTTTTGTTGTTGTTGTTCTTAAACAAGCTCTCCAGGGATTCTGATGTACATTCAAGTTTAAAAACTATGGTTTTAGTTCCACGGCTTGGCATCAATTATCTAAGTAGGTCAAAGATCAACATCCGGCTTCTGAACTCTCAGGCATCTCCGTGGAGTAGTGGTCTCAGATACAACTGAGACCCAACAATGACCATACTTAATGATTTGTTGTACCTGGAAAGATCCTGGGATGATTGTAGTAACAGTATTATAATGGCTTCAGAACAAAAACGAACCGCAGTGGATTTTCTTTACCAATAGAAAATGGGCCGGACTGAGTTCCGGGACAGTGTTTTCAGACACTAGACACAGCCGGCTACATTAATCCCGTGGGTTCTGGGTCTGGCTGAGTCAGGGCGGCGCTCTGAGCCGAGTGGGGCCGCGTGAACCGGTCAGGTTGGATTCGAACCTTCGGTTAGAGGCTAAATTCTGGAAGCCTCGACCACATCACATTGGTTCGTACAGAGGAGGAGGCTCCGGAGAGGCCCGGGGCGGCCCGGGTAGAGCCGGCCGGCGCAGAAGCCGCACCCTCCTGGCCCCAAACGCCGGCAGGGCGGAGCCACGCGGCTGCAGCTCGGGCAGAGACGCGAGGCGCGGCGCAGCGCGGCGCGGGTTCGCGACTGTGGCGTAAGGGGCTACGACGGCAGCGGCTGCGCCGCCCGGCCGGGTCAACGTCGTGCGCCTGCGCGAACCCGGCGCCATTTTGGTGGCCGGGCGCGGAGGTGATTCCACACTCTGGAGAGCGCGGCGGCAGGGGTGGCGTTGGCAGCGTTCGTGTGCTCGGGTGTGAATCGCAGAGGGAGGAGGCGGTGGAGGAAGAGGTGGCGGCGGTGGCGGTGGTCGTAACGGTGGCGGAGGAGGCGGGTACGAATCAGCTGCGGGCGGAGACATGGCCAACATCGCGGTGCAGCGAATCAAGCGGGAGTTCAAGGAGGTGCTGAAGAGCGAGGAGGTCAGAAATGAACTCCCGGACGTCCCCCACCTCAGCCCAGGGCGGGAGGGCCCTTTCAGTGGCGACCCCAATATCCCTGGTAACCCCCGGGTGGCCTTTTTTGCTGCCACCCTTCTGCTTGTGGGGAAGCAGCAGTCTCCCCCTCCTTCCGCCGTTTTCCCCTCCCCTCCCAGGGCCCTGGGATGGATGGTCTCGCGGGCGGGTGGTCTGGGGAGGAAAAAGGTTTGGGGGGCGGATGGAGGAGGGGCGCTTATCGGCGGGGTGTGAGCTCTAGAGAGAGCCCCAAGGCAGTGGCAACAGCTGGAAGTGTGGCTGTAGGGTGGGGAGGGAGCAGGCCGAGCCTGAGAAAACCCGGGAAGTGGGTTGGGGGAAGGGGAAAGGTGGTAACTGGATCCGGAGAGCCGCGCTGCCCAAAGGCCCACTCTTTTTAAGGGTATTCTGGGTTATAACTGGTCTGGCCGCCACGGTCCTTTCCTTAAGGAAGGAGCGATGCAAGTCCTTAGGTATTGATGAAAGGACGTTCAGAGTTACTCCCTCTCAGTTCGGTATTGGGAGAGAAGAGAAGGCATAATGGGGTGCTGTCTTCTTTGAGTGGGGGGGTGGGATAAGGGAATTTTCACCTGAGATAGGAAATTAATTCCATATTAGACCGTTATCTCATTTCTACTTACCCCGACATCTAGGCCTAGAGTTTCGATTGACATCTAAAGCTTTTTGACTGGGTAAAGGCAAGTTTGGTGTATTAAAGACATTTAGATATTTTTAGCTAGGAGTAGGAAAAAATAATGGAGTGTACGAGAAGCTTATTTCAAAATACTGTCTACAAGTTACAGAGTGTCCCAAGACAGTGCCTCTGTGACACTGTTGTGTTGTGCCATGAAACTTCACTATGATGTCCCTCATAGTTAACTTCATTATGATGTCCCTCATAGTTAACTTGATTCTTACTTTTGAAGAACATCCCTATTAAGAAACATGAGGTTTCAGCAGATTAATACATTGTTATATTTCCTTATTAAGTAAGTAGGTTTATCCCAACATATTTATATCTGAAATGATTAAAAAATTTTTTGTCTTAACCTGCTCCTGAGTCCTTTGGAAATTTTAGATACTCTAGTATTAGCCGCACTTATTAATGTAAGATATTTAAAGTGTTTTAGTAATTTGACTCAAAATTATGAACGGATCAGTACAGTTTTTTTTTTCATACCCAAATCAAGAAGAATGCTAGGTTGTTTTCATCCTTGGATCCAACAAAGATTAAAAATACTGACTGGTTATTTTCAAGATGTCACGTATCATTATTGGATGTATTATTGCTATTTGTATTTTACTCTTACATTGGTACTTTAATGATCTTAATGATTTGTGAAATTCAGCATTCTAAGTATGTGATGAGTTATTAACATAAGTCTGATAGCAGTTGAACTTTGAGTCTAAAGTGATTATGTATTTTTCCAGTTAGACATGGAGAAGATTCTTTAAGATTATTTAAAAATGCCAAATCCTAGCAGATTTATTGAATGTAATAGTATATAAGTAATGATTGGTTTTACAGAGCATGTGTATGTACTCTGACCTCTGTATTTGTTCAAGTGCCAAAACTCTGAATGGAAGGATGACTTTGTATTTTTGTGGTACAGTGCAGAAAAAGAGTCGTAAATGCCTGTACTGATATACAGTGAAACAGTGATTCTAAATTTTTCTCTAATAAGAAAATACATTCCAGGACAGTTGACATATATCTTCCTAATGAAAGTTTGCAGCTAATATTGTTGCCAGTAGCCTAAAACATTTCTTCTATAATACGGTTGTACAAGCCTGAAACTTTAAGACTTTAATGCATTATTTTCTATTAATTAAAAGTGGTAAGTTACTGCTCTCATAATTCATATAGTCTCTGCATTATGTGAGTTGACTTTTCACCATGATATTCTTAGTACTTAAATTGATGCTTAAAAGAAATCTTGTATTGCTATAGTAATGCATATTGTTAAAATAATACAGCTCTATATTAAGTAAGGGATGATGAAGCCTTGCTTCAAGTGACGTAGTGTTTCAGAGGAAGAAAGCAGAAAATACAAACAGGCAAATTATTTTTTTAAGAACAGTACCTTTATAAATCTGGAATGAAACTTCTTCCAGAAAGTAAGTTAAAAGAACATTTAGGAAAGGGTCAGATATTGGAATATATAACCAGTAAATAGCTTTGTTTTCACCAATATTTTATTTAATTGATATTTTACTAGGTCCAGTTCTGTAAGTGGATTATGTTGATTATTTTCAGCTCATTGAAGAACTTGTAGTACAGTCCACGTGTTTCCTTTTTATGTATGTAAATGTAGTATTTGAGTGGCTGGTCAAGTAATCAAGTATTTCCTCATGTAAATCTCCATTTTACCAAAGTTTATTTCATATGCTTGTGTTTACTAAGACTCCTGATTGATTTTAAGGATTTTTTTTTCCCCTTTTAAGTGCCTTAGTAAAGATAGCTGACATTGCTGAATTCTGGCCATAAGAAGTTGTAAGTGGCCACTGTTGGAGTGTGTTGTTAATTAAAATATAACCTCCAAGATAAATTAAAAGCACAGTGCAGAATAGTGGGAGGAGGCCACCATTTGTGTCAGAAGTGGGAGAATAGGTGTATTTGTCTGCATAGATGAAAGGATTAATGAGAAATTGGTAACATTGATTGCTTCTCTGTCGGGAGAATTGGGTGTCTGGGGCAACAGGCATCAAAAGATCCCTTTTGAATTTTGAATCATGCTAATATGTTATTTACTCAAAATAAATAAACCACGTAGGTCTTTTTTCCTGAGACTGTGTTTGGAAGTCTGTCCTTTATGTGTCAGGTTTATTTAAATCTGAGTGTGAATTTTAAGTAATGCTTCAAAGTTGCTAGGCATGGAAAATTGATTTAAAGTACATTTTATGGTTATTTTTTGAGTTGAATTACATAAGTGAGTTGTTGCTTACGAGGATAGAATTAAACTATAATCTGTATTCATAGGTTGTATTATTATTTACTATCAATTATTATTGGTATTAACAATTAACCACCATTTGTAGAGGAGCTCTCAGTTCCATTTGTTTATATACATTATTGCTAATTCTCAAGAACAGGTCTTTGAATTAGATTTCTTCTTTCTTAGATGAGAAAATTGAGATTCAGAGAAGTTAAATTATTTGGCCGCAAATGTATAGCTTTGAGATGTAGATCTAAGTCTGCTTGTGTTTATATTGTACCATGCTGTCATGACTTGCCAAAGGTAGGCATATTTTTAATTATTTAAAAATAATTGAACCTGGTTTGTATTACTGATTAAAGGATTTAAACACAACCTAAGTTAATTGTTAGTTTAAACATTAAAATACGTGTTACCTGTAATTAAAGTTTTACTTGCATTTCAATATGGAAAATATTTTTAAATTTGATGTTCAGTGAAGTAAAAGGCCCTTAAATCAGTGCACATACTCTTGCTTGTTCTTGTGCTATATGGTACCTGTAGTTTTTTTCATATTGTAGCTGCACTTTGCTAACTAGGATTTTCTAGGATTCTCATAGGGAATATTCTCATAGGGAATTATTTTAATATTTAATTTAAACCAATTAACAAATTGGTTTCACGAAAACTACTATTGTATACATTTTCCTTAAGTATTTAAATGGATTTTTGTATCTTTTATTTTAAATTTTATATATTTGATTATTCTGTGTAGAACTAGTTGCACATCTTTAGAAGAAAGTCTCTTGATTTCTGTAGACCATACAACCTTGGCACTATGTGGGGCATGTGGGGCAGATAATGAATTCTTTGTTGTGGGTGGTTCTCCTGTGCATTGTAGGATGCTTAGCACTATCCCTGACTAATAGCACTAGATGCCAATAGCACAGGCAATCCTCCCTCCACCTCCCTACCCTCTCCCTGCCAATCATATCAACTAAAAATGTCTCCAGACTTTGCCAAATGCTGAGAACCACTGCTGTAGACAAAACTCTTTAGAAGAACATTTAAGACTGTTAACTAGGTAGGATGTGTAGTATAATTTCTCTAAAAGATGAATGAATGGAAGTAAAGGTACAAAAAATTATATAGCATGGCTACTACTAGGTTTGAATGTTCTGTTTTTGTTTTAAGACTTTGCCCCTTATCAATTAATTATCGTCATTTTCTTTTAAACTTTCCTTTTTGATTTAAGGAAAAAGGTGAAATTTCCTGCTATAAACTAATGTTACCAGAATTTGAACAATTTTTTACTAATAGAAAAGTGGTGTGTTTTTACAGCTATGTAAATTATAGTTCAGTGTAACTTATTTAGATAGTGTTCCTTAAGAGGTTCTGGGTGTAGGTTGAGCAAGGAAAGTGTTATAGATTGAGTTAAAAAAAAAAAAAAGCAACTTAGAAGCCTGTCCAAGAAATACTCTTTGGGGTGCATTTCTCTTCTCTCTTTTTTTTTTTTAGTTATTATAAAGACTTTGATCTCTGTCCATCAGGCGCAGTTAGATGCATTTGGGATCCCTTTGCAGGTCACCCCTTTGTAAAGGATATATATTCTTATTTCTCAGTAAATATGTTATCAGCAGTTATTGAGCATATTGACAACAGCCCTAAAAGACTTACCTGGTTGGAGGTAGATAAAAATGTTAGATGCAAGGAATCAATGCTATGGGAGTTCTGAGGGTATGTGTATGTAGGGAGGTTCTTGAGCTAGGTTCCAAAGGAAAGTTAAGACTGACTTCGAATTTCAGGAGACAGTCATAAAGGAATTACAAGAATACTGTAATTTACAAGTAAATGATCTCTTCTGTAGTTGCCTGAACTGGAACTAGGGAGCAGGGTTATGGACAAAATTAGGCAAGAAACACATTTATATATATGTGTGTATATATAAATATATATATATTTATATATTTAACATCTTTATTGGAGTATAGTTGCTTTACAGTGGTGTGTTAGTTTCTGCTTTATAACAAAGTGAATCAGCTATACATATACATATATCCCCATATCTCCTCCCTCTTGCGTCTCCCTCCCACCCTCCCTATCCCACCCCTCTAGGTGGTCACAAAGCACCGCATTTATATATTTATAACAAAAAGGTTGCACAGCTCTGATATACACAAACATAGTTGTGGAGTTAGAACACATAAGTTTTCTTTGGAGAAAAAAACACCTTTTTCATATCAAAATAATAAATGGTAATATACAAAGTACATACAATAAAGTGTGACCAGCACCCAAAACAAACAGAATATTAATATTACCAGCACCATCAGAATCCCCACACCCCACCCCTTTCCAGTAATTTTCTTGGTTTTTAATAGCACAGACTAGCTTTGAGTATGTTGTTTTTTGTTTTTGTTTTTGTTTTTTTTTTGCGGTACACGGGCCTCTCACTGTTGTGGCCTCTCCTGTTGCGGAGCACAGGCTCCAGACGTGCAGGCTCAGTGGCCATGGCTCACGGGCCCAGCCACTCCGCGGCATGTGGGATCTTCCCAGACCGGGGCACGAATCCGTGTCCCCTGCATTGGCAAGCGGACTCTCAACCACTGCGCCACCAGGGAAGCCCTGAGTATGTTTTTTTGTTTTTTTGTTTTTTGCTTTGAGTATGTTTGAGTAAAAGGATAGACATAAGAGCATATACTATATGATTTTATTTTAAAGGTTTTCAAAAGATGACTTTCAAAATCTTTGTTCAAAACATTCATTAACAGTGTCTTAGAAAATGTGTTGAATGTTAAAGTTGAAAGAGACCTTAGATCTAGGCCAAAAACTTCATCTATAAGATCAGGAATCTGAGGCCTAGAGAGATTGATTGTTGCTCAGTGACTCAAATCTGGTTAATGGTGAACTTCACCCAAGCTTTTGGCATACCAGTTTACTCCAACCATTATATATGGTTGCTTTATGGGAGTATACTTTTCATAAACAATACCATAAAAGCTGAATGCTAATAAAACTAAGTACAACAGTGGGTGACAGTTCAGTATTGAGTATTGTATTTAAATATATTTTGCTTTTCTCTCTTGGTGTGAGGAAAGGTTGCCAGGAGGCAGAGATACTTACTTCGCCAAGCATGATGTAGTGAGTTTAGCTTAGTGATTAAGAGTGTGGGCTTTGGAATTAGATTTGCGTTCAGTCCTGGCTTTTCTGCTTAATACCTACAGCACTGACTGTTTCAGCTTTCTTATCTGTAAATAGGGAGATCAAGAGAGGCTTTACAGTGCTTAGAGCAGTGCTTGGAACATTCAGTAAATGGATAGCTGCTAAGATGTCAAAATTAACTGTACTTTCATACTCTGCTTATTGTTGTCCTTGGACCATAAAGGTTTCCTTCAATGGTTTAGTGATAGCTCTACGGGAATTTGCCTCCAGAAAAGGCTTAATAACATGATGAGGGACTTTAGTACTACTTATATTGTTTCTTTGTGTGCAAATAACCTGTGGGGACTGGTGGCCAAGGGGGAATACAAAAGAATATATGTGGGCTTTGTTCTGAAGATGTTGGTTAGTCTTTCTTTAGGAGACAGTTATAAATTGGAGAGAAGTTTGTGTTAAAATGACCTTTCTGAGTGAAAAAGAAGTAAATTCTTAGGGAGCCTTTCATATAATATGGAGTAATGGGATTATTTTGGACTTCTTGACATGGCTCTGGTCTCGTTTAACTGGACCATGGAATCCATATGCTAATCCTCTGGTGTGTAATCTTGAATTCCTTTGTAAAATCCCTATTTTAAAGTCGGGTTTTGGAAACTAGAAAGTCGTGGTCACATCCATCTGACGTCAGTCGTATGTTCTGTTATGTAATTCTGAAAAGGTGAGACAAGTACATTTCATTCAAAACCCTTGTCCTTTCCCTCCCTTTAGTTCTTTGCTTTTACTGCAAATTTAACATTTATTTATTTATTTTGGCTGCTCCGGATCTTAGTTGTGGCACGTCATCTTTAGTTGCGGCATGTGGACTACTTAGTTGTGGTATGCATGCAGGATCTAGTTCCCCGGCCAGGGATTGAACTCGGGCCCCCTGCACTGGGAGCATGGAGTCTTACCCACTGGACCACCAGGGAAGTGCCTTTACTGCAAATTTAAAACAGTAACTACCTGTAGTTGAATGTCTGCTATCCAATATTTTATATATATGACAGCCTTATGAGATGGGTGTTATTCTTGTTTTATGGATTAGAAAGTTGCAGCTCTGAAGAAATTAAGTAACTTTCCTCAGTGTCGAGTAACTTGGTGGAACAAGGGTTTAAAACCAGGTCTCTGACTGTTTACTGGTTATGGTGGGAAGAATAGAGTATAATCATATCTGCTGCTTGCTTCCTATCCATTATCTTTAAAGATGTTTTAAAAATTATATTTTAGACTTAGAAGTTAAGAAATAATATATGAACACCTTTATATCCATGGTCCAGATTTAATAGATCTTAACTCATACTGGGTTTAGCCCCTCCTCCACCTCCCCAAGAAATAAAACAAAGCATACAGACAAAGCTCATTCTGTTCTTTCCTTCTTTAAGTAACCACTATGCTGGGGTTGAGTATACCCCCCCATTCATATTTTTGTTTTTACTATTGATAAACACAGTATTTTTGAGTGTAAAATCACTTTTTAGTATTTTAAACTTAAAAAAATTTTTTTTCATAGATGGTTATAATATTCTACATCTCCTGCAACTTTTCTTCTCAGTGTTGTTTTTTGAGATTTATCTGTGACGATGCATATTGCTCTAGTTCTTCAGTTTTAAACTACAGTTGACCCTTGACCAACATGAGTTTGAACTGCATGAATCTATTTATATGCGGATTTTTTTCCGTAGTAAATACTGCAGTACTGCACAATCCACTGTTGATTGAATGTGAAAATGTGGAGGAACTGGGTATATGGAGGGCCAAACTATAAGTTATACTTCGATTTTTGTCTGAGCAGGGAGGGGGTCGGTATCCCTAACCCCCCTCGTTCAAGGGTCTACTATGTAGAGTATTTCGTGTCACAGTTTTTAAAATTCATTCTCTTACTGATGGCATGTAGTTCCAACTTTTAGAGATTATAAAAAAGGATGCATTGAACATTATTATAGTTGTTTTCTTGGGCACTTAAGGGTTTTATAGGAAGTAGACTTTCAGGATCTGAGTGTATTTGCATCTTCTGCATGACTCGATATTGCATCATTGTTCTCCCAATGATTGTATCAATTTACACTTGCTCTAGAAGTAAATAAGAATTCTAGGGACCTGACATTTGGAAGGTTTAGATTTTTGTCAGTCTGATGGATATGAAATGATAGCTTATTTTAATTTTCATTTCCCTTGTCAGTAGAGATATTAAGCATGTTTTTGTGTTTATTGGCCATAAGGCTTTCTTTTGTAAAATTAGTGTTTGCATTCCTTACCCTTTTTTTTTTTTTTTTTTTTTTTTTTTTGTGGTACGTGGGCCTCTCACTGTTGTGGCCTCTCCCGTTGCGGAGCACAGGCTCTGGACGTGCAGGCTCATCAGCCATGGTTCACGGGCCCAGCTGCTCCGCGGCAAGTGGGATCTTCCCGGACCGGGGCACGAACCCGTGTCCCCTGCATCGGCAGGCGGACTCTCAGCCGCTGCGCCACCAGGGAAGCCCTCCTTACCCATTTTTAAGAATTTGTGTGGTTTGTATTTTTCTTATTGATTTGTAAGAATTCTTTATCTGTATAATTTTGTCTACTTCTGTTATGTGGCGTAATTTCTAACTGTCTTATCTTTTTTTATGCTCTTCTTAAAAAAATTGTGGTAAATAACATCATAAAACTTTTCTTTTTTTTTTTTTTTTGTGGTACATGGGCCTCTCACTGTTGTGGCCTCTCCCGTTGCGGAGCACAGGCTCCGGATGCGCAGGCTCAGCGGCCATGGCTCACGGGCCTAGCCACTCTGAGGCATGTGGGATCTTCCCGGACCGCGGCACGAACCCGTGTCCCCCGCATCGGCAGGCGGACTCCTAACCACTGCGCCACCAGGGAAGCCCCATAAAACTTTTCATTGTATTTTTTAAAAATATTTATTTATTTATTTTGCTGCACTGGGGTCTTAGTTGTGGCACGCAGCATCTTCGTTGTCGCATGCAGGATCTTTTAGTTGCGGCATGCAGGCTCTAGTTCCCTGACCAGGGATCAAACCTGGGCCCCCTGCATTGGGAGCGAGGAGTCTTAACTGCGGGATCACCAGGGAAGTCCCTCATCCTTTATATATTTAAGTGCACAATTTCAGTGGCATTAAGTACGTTCACATTGTCGTACGACCAATACCACCATCCATCTCTAAGACTTTGCTTTCTCTGTACCCATTAAACACTAACTCCTTACTTCTCAATGCTCAACCCCTGGCAGTTACCATTCTATTGAATATTTTCTGTCTCTATGAATTTGATTATTATACATTATTTATTCTGCTGGCTTATTTCACTTTATTGTATCTTTGATCTTACTGAGTTTACTTTTAAAGTAGTCAAATTTGTCTGTCTTTTCCTATATGGTGTGGCTTTTGTATTTTGTTTAAGGAATCTTTTCCTACTCTGGTTATCATAAAGATACTCTCCTGTATTTGGTTCTTAAAAGTTAATTCATTCCTTAACTTCTGTACTCAGGTTTCTTCTGTCTCTATCATATATTGAAACTACTTTTTCAGTCATTACCAATATCGTCTAAATTGTGAAACGAAAAGTAACTTTTCAGCAATTGTCCATTTTGTACCTCTTTCTTCCACGTTTCCAATTCCATCTTAGAGCTTTCCCCTTTCGGTTACTCTGGTAAGACTTTTCTGGTTTTTCTTCAACTTCTCTCATTATCCTTTGTAAGTTACTGATTTCGTCCTCCATCCCCCATTTATCTCCTGAATCTTTGTTTCCGCTTTTGCGTTTTTTGTTAATCATCTTAGGTCAGGTTTTCATTTCTCAGATGGACTATTTATATTAAAATAGTTTGCTTATTTACATTTAATTCTCTGCCTTTGGTCTGTCCCAACTTCTAATTCAACTGGCGCCATGCCACTGGATTTAATTTTTTTTTTAACCTTCCAAAGAAATGCCTTTATTACAGGGTTTAGGAAAGGAAAAAAGCTCTAGAAAAAGGAAATTTCCAAAATAGGTCTTCAGCAAGGGCGGGTGCAGTGACAAGTCCAGGCTGGAGTCTTGCTCTCACTAGAGGTCACTTCCAGGTTGTGAGGACGGTCCTCCTGGAGTCTCTCGATCGGCCCCCTCTGGGCCCCCAGCGACTGGCCCGGCGGACTTCTCAGCCCTTGGTCAGCCTTGTCGCCCTGTGCCAGCTCCTCGTCGTACAGAATTTCATAATTGCCAAGGACTTCCTTTGGGGGTGAACTTGTTTCATTTACAGTCTGGAATTTCAACGTTAGGGACCGCGATGTTGAGGGTGTCATTAATCAGGTTATACTCAAGGATTTGGTCGTTGGCAGTGCTGGAGGTGAGGGATGGGGACGCGTTCACCTCGATCAGCCAGGGCTTCAGCTTGTCGTTGATGATGATGTCGTAGCCGTAGCACTCAAAGCAGTGTTTGTCATTGTTCATCATTGGTGCCATGGCCTTCAGGGACTGCGTGAAGATCCAGTGGATCTCGTTGAACAGTTTGCTGGTCACCTCCTTGTCTCGGGTGCTCTCCAGGTAGAGCCGCAGGTTGTTCACGGTCCACTTGCCCCCGTGGATGTGGTTGTAGTCCTCCCCATGTTTCTGAATGGCAACGTTGGTGAGATGAACAAACATGTTATCCAGCTCACTGGTACTCGGGGTGTATTTTACTGTGCAAAAGCGGCAAAATCCAAGTTTATGCATGTAGTAGAGCAGTGGGCGGTACGTAGACACCAGAATATACAAGCGCAGGTCAAACTTCCTGCTGCCGATTAGTAACGGGTTGTTAATGTACAGAGAGATCACGTAGGCTTCCTTGGTAGACTGAGTCATGAACGAAGTTGTTTTGCTGTCCCAGGACCACCTTTTGATTTGAGAGAGCTTGTTGATCAGAAAGATGCCCTTTTCCTGAGCTTTGCCCCAAGGTTTCATGATCCAGGTGCTGGAGAGCCTTTTCCTGAACTCCACGAACAGGTTGTAGTCGGCGGGCAGCATGTAGGTGACAGGGACGAAGTCCAGGTAGAGGTGTTTCCCACTTTCGTCCTTCTCTGCTAAAGGACTCCCTTTCTTCTCCAGCTCTTTCCTGTATCTCTTGATGTTTTTCACCATCAGATCCTTCTGCATCAGTTCATAGTGGTTCGGGAAATGGTTGACTATTTGATCATCTGAGAGCCGGTAGCCAGTTTCGACACTAAAAACATTGCAGATGGTTTGCTTGCTCTTCCAGTAAAAGTTCCAGTCCTCGTTTTCTGTCACTTGGACCCATCCTCTCTTTTCAGAGTTATTTATCAGCAATGACTTCTCGATATCAGTGACCCATTTCAGTTTTCCTGCCATAATCCATAGGTACTTAAGGAGCCAGTGGGAACGTCCAATTTCTCTTCATTTTCACCCAGTTTTGACTTGGATTCTCACCTGATGTCAGATTGTTTTCCTGTGACTTCCTCCTGTGGGGCGCACAGCGCGGAGGAACGCCCAGGAGTGCGGAGGACGGTGGCCCCGCACTGCAGCCCAGCCCTGCCTCCCTGGATTTAATTTTTAAAACGTTACTTTGTCATTTTCCTTTACATTGTCTCCCCCCTATTGCATGAAGTCAAAACCTTTTTACTGTTGTTCTAGCCTACCTTTTTACTTATTTCCTGTCAAGTCTCAACTTAAGTTGTATGCCTGAACATACCTCAGACCCTCACTGTCCCTCCAGCCTTTAGCTATATTGAGTTCTGTCTGCTTGGAATAAGTCCTTAACCTCCTTTCTTTGCCTTTTGAAAAACTTACTTCTCCTAAAATGCCATTTCTGATAAGCTTTTCTTTTTTCTTTTTTTTCTGTTTTAAAATTTATTTATCTGTTTTTGGCTGCATTGGGTCTTTGTTGCTGCGCGTGGGCTTTCTCTAGTTGCAGTGAGTGGGGGCTACTCTTCATTGTGGTGCGCGGGCTTCTCATTGAGGTGGCTTCTCTTGTTGCGGAGCACAGGCTCTAGGTGCGAGGGCTTCAGTAGTTGTGGCTCATGGGCTCTAGAGCGCAGGCTCAGTAGTTGTGGTGCACGGGCTTAGTTGCTCCGTAGCATGTGGGGTCTTCCCGGACCAGGGCTCAAACCCGTGTTCCCTGCATTGGCACTGCACCATCAGGGAACCTGATAAGCTTTTCTTGAACCCACAGTTTACCTTTTTTCTCTAGTATCACTTTGTTGGGGTTTTTTTTAGAGCAGTTATTATATTTTTGGTAATTGTATATATGTCTTTTTGCTCCTGCTAGATTATTGGGCTCCTTGAGGATTCTTATTCATCATTTTTTCTTCAGCATCCAGCAGTATGGTGCCTGAAATGTAGTAGGCTTAGTAACATTTAAAGTATGCCACACCTGCCCGCCCCCCCCCCGCCCAAATCTTTGATAGGTGTCTAATCTTTTGGAGCTATTGCTGAAAGTGCTCTTTGCCTAGGTTTAGGACAGGTCTATGTTACTCTGTTCATTATTTTTAGTCTTTGTGTGATTATGGGTTTTTCTAGTGATTACAAATGCAGGGCTAGCTAGCATATGTAGCCTTTTCTCTCAAGTGACTGTGGGGTGCTTTACTTTTAGGTTTCTTTGTTTCATGTGAACCATCCTATTTGGAATTGGTGTACTTAACTGTGGGTTGTCTGATACTATTGCTTTTCAGCAGTGATATAAAACACTTTGTGCTTCATTTTTCTTAAATCATTCTGTACTAGTTCCTTTATTTTTAAAATATATGTATAGAATATACTGCAGTTTATGCATCTGTGCATTGGATATTTGGTTATTTCCAGTTTCTTGCTGGTACAAATGTGCAAGAATTTAATGTGTATTGCTAGATGAGATTTAGAAGGTTATATATGTCAGACTTTTTTAAACGTCTCTTGGCTTGGTCATACATTGATTATATCCTTAGGTGTTTACTGCTTTATCTCCATCTGTCTGATGGAACTGTGAATGTGTGTCATTGAGGACATGGACCTGTCTTACTGATTTTTCCATCCTCCATTGCTTAGCACATTGCCTGGTGAGCAGGAGGCATTTGTTTTCCTGAATGAGTTTCAGTATTTCTTAAGCTCCAGGGAGCTAATCCCCAAGCACTATGAAAGTAATACCTTTCATCCTGCTTCTGGAACTAGGAAGAACTGAATATGTTGATAAAGGTGGCCGCCAGTGAAGTTGGGTTTCTGTTGATAATGTAGTTAGGTCCTGAATTGGGATGGTATACTGTCCAAGCCCAAAACTGGGGAAATAAGATGGTGGGAAGAGAATCTTTTTTGCTTTATTTTGTAGTTTTCCCCTTTGAAGATCTCAGGGAGCATCTATTTAGTATTATATATGACATCATCTGTATCCTGTGGTTTAAACTCTTTAGTTAACTCTACATTTTTCTTCATTTATTCAACAAATATTTATTGAATGCCACCTGTGTTTGTTAATAAGCTAGACATGGTCCATGCTGTTATGGAGTAAATTATGGTCCAGTAAGATGGTGAGACATTGAACAGCTAGTTTTGTTTGTTGAGTTTAAGTAAGGAGAACTGTGAGGGTGAGGGAACCTAAACTCAGGGAAAGAGTTCCTTGGGAATAACGCTTAAACTAATACTTGGGAGGATAAATTGGAATTAACTTAGTCATATATTAGGATGATCAACTCTTACATGCACATAGAAAGCTAATAATCATATAGTCAAGAATGTAAACCATTTAATTGCTTTCCTCTTTTAAATAGTCAAATTTCTGTGAATATAAAAGTAAGAAACTTATTAAACTTTGAAAAATACAGGGAACTATATTATAAAGTAAAAACTATTGGTAATCTCACTCCCAGAGATAATTTTTTTCTTTAAAAAATGTTTGTCTATGAAATATTTCACATATACAGAGATACATCTTAATTTTGGTTTTCCTTTCATTTTATCTATGTATGTACATATATATACATATTTAGAGTTTTTTGGGGTGGGGGAGCTTTGAATACAATTCCCATGGGACTTTAAACCGACATCTGTAATTTTTAATCATTTGAAGTTGTTTTTCCCTATTAGACTCCAAGCTTCTCAAGGGTAGGCATCATGGCTCATCCATCTTTGTATTATCAGTACCAAGAGCTCTTTAACAGGTATTTGAGGGCTGTCTCTATGGTAGGCACCATGATATGTGTTGGGGATATAGTAATGAGTGGGATAAGAGAAGACAGACAAATAAGTAATAAATGCAGTGCAGAGCTGTATAGTAATATTGTCCAGATGAAATTAATTGGTTGTTTTTGATTGGGTGTTCAGAAAAGGCTTATCCTAGAATCGTAAACTTAAATTGAGATCTGAATGATAAAAGCACGTCACTAGGGGAAGAACAGTCCAGATCAGAGGAAACTGTTAGTGTAAAAGCTCTAAAGTGGGAATGAATTTGCTATGTGTAAGTAACCAAAAGGAGATGGTTGTGGCTGGAGTATTGTGGGTAAGGGAGGAGAATGGTGCAAGATGAAGTTGGAGATGTAGGTGGGAGCCAGATCACACTCAAGCCATTTGAGGATTTAAAGCAAACGACAGAATTTGTGTTTTTAAAAGATCACTTTGGCTGCTGTGGAGAATGAATTGACACTGAAGATAATGAGGAAACGTTTACTACTTAAAGGTTGAGTTTTGCTGGATGTAACAAAAGAAACAGTAGTAGTGATTGAAATAAATAGGAAAAGTCTGGAGGGAAAGTATCCCAAAGTTGCTTGGTTAGGGGCTTTATAGTGTTAATAGTCTACTTCTAACTTTCAGGTTACTATTCTTAGGAGTTTGACCCTTGTCCCTAAACTCTCAGAATGGCTATCAGAGGACCAGGCAGCCTATCTGAATTTCAAAAAGGGAAAGGCACCAGGCACTGCCAACTGAGTTCACTCCCTTTAAAGAGATATCTGAGGTTCCATTCAGTGACCTCTCTTTTTATTTTTTTTATTCACCACAGTGTCATAATCACTTCTTGGTTTAAGGTAGGCTAGGAAATGTTTATTAGCTGAGCACATTGCTCCCCAATTAAAATGAGGGTTTTGTTAGTAAGGAAGGAGAAGGAAATTTGTTAGGCACTTCCCATGTGGGGTTGGGGATAGGAGGCAGGAATGAAGTCAGGAAGATCATTTGGGAAGCCTTTCTAGGTAGCCTAGGCAAGAGATGATTGAAGCTTGGGGTTAGGGTGGAATACAGGAGGCTTAAGAGAAGTGTTTGGGTTATGTTTTAAGAGTAGAGTCACCAGAGCTTGCTGATGGTGTAGAGAAATAATGAAGAAGCTGGAAAAACACCTAGATTTTTGTCTTTGCAACTAGGTAGATGGTGGTGCTAATTTCTGAGTTGAAGAGTGGGAAGAGCACACTGGAGGTGGGGAGGATAAGAATTTAAGCAGTTCGTTTTGTGAGTCTGGAGGTTAGATCTGAAGAGAGATTTGGCATCATAGATACATAGATGGTATAATTTGATGCTTAGACTGGGTAACTTAACTCTAGAATTTGGTTAGAAAAAGAGGGGTCTAGGACAAAGTCTGGTTTTTGTCCTGGTTCCATAGAATGTGTTGAAGTTGAATTGATGAGAAAGAACAAAGGAGAGCGTGGTGTCATTGAAGCCAAGAGAAGACAGAGTTCCAAGAAGAAGGTGGTCAACTTTGTCATGCTGCTTAAATGGGAGAAATGACCGTTGAATTTGCAGTGTGATCATTGGTGACCTTGACTGGAATATTTTCATTGGAATGGTGTGCATGTGTTATTGGGGTGGATTGTTAAGAGGAATGAGATGAGGAACTGGCAACTATGGTCAACTTTTTAAAGGAGTTTTGCTTTTACAGGGAAGGAGAGAAGAGGGGGAGCTGGAGAAGACCATGGCTTCAGAGTTCTTTAAAAAAAAATTTCTAGTAGATATTAGAGTATGTTTGTATGTTGATGGATGGGAGAAATTGGTTATGCTAGAGAGAGGAGTAACTGAAGGTGCAAAGTCCTTGAGAAGAACGGGGTGGTGTTCCTAACATAAGTGGAAGGATTAATCTTTAATAGGAACAGAGACACTTAGGGCAATGTTAAGTTTCCATTTGGGATTTGTGGTTTTCACTTGGAACATCAGACCGCTTAATGGTGGTTGTTCCCTGCTCCTCCCCCAGCAGTGCTGCTTGGGGCAGACACAGGAAGGTTTTTTTTTTTTTTTTTAGTTAATTGGAGAATGAGTTTAATTAGCATTAGGGCTTTGCCATATGAGTACACTGCAGGAAGAAAGGTATCAAGGTTGTCAAGAGTATTTGCAAGGGAGTGATTATAATGAATGCCCAAGGAATCTAAACTGGCTAAGGAGGAAGTGAGGACCTTAAAGGTGACTGATAATGAGGGAGAGTCAGGGAGAGTGGTTCTGTTTTGATGAAGCCAGCTAATAGCTGGGTTTGGAGTACCAAAGTGAATTTATTTAATCCACAGAGGTTGGGAATCTGAGAAACTTGAAGTGGATTTCGGAGAAGGTGCAAGTTTAGGTGACGACAAAATCAAGAGTATGATTATGGGGATAAGAGGTTACAGTCTGTTAGTATTTGTCGGGAACACAGGCATTCTTAATCCTGTTTCCTTGCTCTTCTGTGAGATTTGAGAAGAAATGTACAAAGATGACAAATTAGGCAACAGTCTCTCATCAACCACAGATAGCTGTTGATATAAACATCCTTTTAATCAAATCAGGATCTTTGTATGTATACTGTTTTATATCTTTTTCCTATTAATATATCTTGTGTTTTCTTCAGGGCATTAAATATTCTTTTTAAATATTTAGTGTTTAACTTGAGTATTAGAATTAAATGGTATTTATATATTAACTTTTAGTACTTCCTGACTAAACCATTCTTTTGTCGAACATTTATAAGTTGTTTCTATTTTTTCTTCTTATAGCCTTTCCTGCTGAAAGGCATATCTTTACATAATACTTTTTAAAAAAAGTAAATGTCTTTATTTTTGGCTGCATTGGGTCTTCTTTGCTGTGCACAGGCTTTCTCTAGTTGCAGCGAGCGAGGGCTACTCTTCATTGAGGTGCGCGGGCTTCTCATTGCGGTGGCTTCTCTTGTTGCGGCTTCTCTTGTTGCGGAGCACTGGCTCTAGGTGCACGGGCTTCAGTAGTTGTGGTTCGCGGGCTCTAGAGCGCAGGCCCAGTAGTTGTGGCGCACAGGCTTAGTTGCTCCGTGGTATGTGGGATCTTCCCAGACCAAGGATTGAACCTGTGTCCCCTGCATTGGCAGGCGGATTCTTTGTGTGTGTGTGTGTGTGCAGTACGCAGGCTTCTCACTACTGTGGCCTCTCCCGTTGTGGAGCACAGGCTCCGGACACGCAGGCTCAGCGGCCATGGCTCACGGGCCCAGCCGCTCCACGGCACGTGGGATCTTCCCGGACCGGGGCACGAACCCATGTCCCCCGCGTCGGCAGGCGGACTCTCAACCACTGCGCCACCAGGGAAGCCCGGCAGGCGGATTCTTAACCCGCTGCGCCACCAGGGACGTCCCATAATACTTTTTAATCTGAGTTTATTTCCCTAAGATAGATTACTGGAAGAAAATTACTAGGTCATAGTATCTGAACTTATGACCAAGGTGATTTCTAGAAAGTTGGTTGTAAATTGCTCTAGCACTGGCACTGTATGAGGCAGCCCATTTCATCATATTCTCACCATTAAGGCAACCTTTTTTTTTAAAAGTCAGATAGAAAAATTAACTGTTCCATTTTATCTGTTTATTTAACTTTATTTTTTTTGAAAAACATTGAGTTTATTTAGATAAACATTTGACCAAGCCCTAGTTTATCCAGTGAACTTGAGCAAGTTCTATGAACTAGACATTCTATGGGCAAATAAGTGGCAGAAAAAATAAAACAAATAATTCGTTTAACTTTTTATTAAGAAAATTTTCAAGTGGAAGAGTTGAAAGAACGTATGCTTCTGTCATCACTGCCTAGATTCAACAATTGTTAATGCTGCTGTTATGAAGATAATTCACTACCAAAAGCTGAGCATGCATCTCCTCTAAATAGCATTCTTTTACATAACCACTGTATCATTATTCTACGTAAGAAAATTGTTAATTCCTTAGTATCTAATCCATATCTCCCTAGTTACTTAAAAAATGTCTTTTATAGTTTTTTGGATTTTTGTTTTGAAGGATCCGCTTAAGGTTTACACATTGCGTATGAATGTAGTTTGTTTGTTTGTCTGTTTGGGGTTTTTTTTTTGGCTTGCAGGATCTTGGTTCCTCGACCAGGGATTGAACCCTGGTAATGGCAGTGAAAGCGCTGAGTCCTAGCCAGGGGATTTCCTGAATGTAGTTTTTAGTCTTCTAAAATTTATGATGGTTCTCCTGCACACACCTCCATTTTTCTTTTTTTTTTTTTTGCGGTACACGGGCCCCCCACTGCCGTGGCCTCTCCCGCCGCGGAGCACAGGCCCCGGACGCGCAGGCTCAGCGGCCATGGCTCACGGGCCCAGCCGCTCCGCGGCACGTGGGATCCTCCCGGACAGGGGCACGAACCCGCATCCCCTGCATCGGCAGGCTGACTCCCAACCACTGCGCCGCCAGGGAAGCCCACACACCTCCATTTTTAATCCTGGAGATTTCCTCATGGTGATGCTTTAACTTGTATTTCTTATAAACTGGGAGTTTAGGTATAAAGGTTTGCCTGGATTATCAGGTTAAACATTTTTGGCAAGACTCCAAGTGTAATGTCGGTATTTCATATTGAATCATGTTAATATATGTGTAAAATCAGGTTTTCTCACTGTTCGTGATATCAGGTCACTTGTGTAATCACTTGATTAAGGTGGGAGCTACAAGATCTCTTTGTGAAGGTATGTTTTATTCCTTTTGCAGTTCGCAAGTAAACTGAAGTTTATGCTTTGGTCCTTTGCAAATATCTTACTCTTTAGTATCCTTTCACCTGATAAGGATCATCATCCATTGATTTTCCTAATTGTCAAATTTATATTTACCTAACTAGAATTCTTCTAGAAAGAAGAGCTTTCCATCATTAACTGGGATGAAAATTGCTTATTATCAGAGTATAGCTTTGGTTTAATAGTCACATCCTATGGCAACAAATGATTTTCCCCTTTTAAAAAAATTTTTTTTAATTATTTTTGGCTGCATTGGGTCTTCGTTGCTGCATGTGGGCTTTCTCTCGTTGTGGCGAGCGGCGCTTCTCATTGCGGTGGCTTCTCTTGTTGCGGAGCACGGGCTCTAGGCGCGCGGGCTTCAGTAGTTGCAGCACGCGGGCTTCGGTAGTTGTGGGCTCTAGAGTGCAGGCTCAGTAGCTAGGGCGCACGGGCGTAATTGATCCGCGGCATGTGGGATCTTCCTGGACCAGGGATTGAACCTGTGTGCCCTGCACTGGCAGGCGGATTCTTAACCACTTCGCCACCAGAGAAGTCCCCTTTTCTCTTTTTTTAATCAGTGTGTGGATGTCTTAGCCTATGCTGCCACAGCAAAATACCATAGACTGGGTGGCATAAACAACAGAAATTCATTTTCTCACAGTTATGGAGGCAGGGGACTTCAAGTCATAGCTGTGAAAGTAATTTGAGATTGGTCTCTGTTTGAAATTCTTGTGGTTAAAATACGTTTATGCAAAATAAATTTGTCTGTTTGATTTTATAAAAGAGTTTGTGTTTAGGTGGAAGGATTACTCTAAGTAGTAGCAGTGATGGCAAATATTCTTATCCCTTTTTTTAAGGAAAACATAGTTTTGCCTAAATTTTAGATATATATCCTTTGTCACTTTAACATCTGTATTTGTCAAATTAAGGCATTTCCAAATACCTTTTTGATAAAATTTTTCATGGAATTGTATTCTTGAATTCTTGGAATAAACCCCTCTTGGTCATAGTGAATAGTACTTAAATTTGTTACGGTATGTTAACCAAGATTTTGTTGAGAATTGTGTATCTTTTTAGTGAGACTAGCCTGTGTTTGTTCAGAATTGTGCTGGCTGAGTTTGGGGGATCAAAGCCATTGTTTGTCCTATAAAATGTGTTTGTAATCATTCTGTTTCTTTCATTGTTTTGAAACAGTGTGGGATAATTTTTTGTAAAGTGGAATGTATGTTTGAGAACCAGGTGGCTTTTTAGAGTGGTCGCTAAATTTTTGTCAGTTTAGGTATTTTAGAAAAAATCTCTTGGGACTTCCCTGGCGGTCCAGTGGTTAAGACTTCACATTCCAGTGCAGGGGGGTGCGGGTTCAATCCCTGGTCGGGGGAGGTAAGATCCCACATGCCTTGTGGCCAAAAAACCAAAACATAAAACAGAAGCAGTATTATAACAAATTCAATAAAGACTTTAGAAATAGTCCACATCAAAAAAAAATCTCTTATTTAATATATTACATTTCACTTATTATTTATGATCTGTTTTTAATCTGTAGTAAACACAGGATATGGTTTATCTCATTTTTTAAAGGTTTTTAAAAACTTTTTAATTTATTTATATCTACTTTTTTTTTTTTTTTTTGGCTGCATCCTGTCTTTATTGTGGCATTCGTTACGGCACTTGGGCTTCTCTCTAGTTGTGGTGCACAGGCTCCAGCACGTGCAGGCGCAGTAGTTGTGGTACGTGGGCTTAGTTTCTCCACGGCATGTGGGATCTTAGTTCCCCAACCAGGGATCAAACCCACGTCCCCTGCATTGGAGGGTGGATTCTTTACCACTGGACTACATGAGAAGTCCCGGTTTATCTCGTTTTTTAGTTTCCTTTCTCTTTTCTGCCCTTAGTTTACTTATTCTGTATTTTATCAGTTGAGCCCATGACTTTTTGGTTTTATTTTATTTTATTTCATTGAGTCACTGGTTCTATTGTTTTTCTTCCTTTTTGTTTGGTTCAGTTCTTTAGTGTTTTTTTTTTTTTTCCTTTTTGCTGTCAGTAGTTTGAACCCTTTAAAATTCCTTCTTAAATTTTCTTAGGTGATATAGGAGTTTGGAAGGTTAAAAGAAAAGTTGTTTTAAATTAAGGGTACAGAGTCTCATTGTTAAAATTTTTCAATTACAGAAATATACAGAGTAAATTTTTCGTTACCCATCCACCCTTTCCTTCCTTCCTTCCCTCAATCCTAATCCTGTCTTTCACAAGGAACCTTTAACAACTTTTTCTATGCGTCTACATATTCAGAAAACATAGGAACTTCTAGTTTGTCGACCGAAAAAACATACACAACCTAGAAGTTGAGAATTACCTTTTATTTGGCGGGTTTTCCAAGGACTTAAGCATGGAAGATAGCCTCTCAGATTGCTCTGAGGAACTAGTCCAAAGAGGTAAGGGAGGTACAGGAGTTTTACAACAAAAAACAGGTAGTTGGAACATCAAAAGATTACCATTTATTAAAGAAAACCAGACATCTCAAGGTAACGAATTTAACACTTCTCTATGTATGGGAAGATGCGAGAGTTTGGACTCATTGAAATCGTTCCTTTGATATGCACCTTAACTATTTAGGGCCTGTATGTATTCTGCTTTTTTCCATCCTGAATCCCCTCAGGGTACACTGTCAGGACTGGGTGCAGTGGCTGAATGCTAGATGGCTGAATGCTAGATGGCTGCAACATCCTTTGTTTACGGATACTGCAAGCAGTGTTTTTCGTCTACAAGTGTATGAACTTATATAAATACAAACAAGAGTACAGACACACTAAAAGTTATTTTAGCTCTGTGTGATGATAGATGTTGTAAAGGAAAGCTTGTGCAGTATCACAAGACTTTTGAACAAAGAACAGCCTTCTGACACCTGATTAGTTGGTAAGAGAGTTTTATAGTCCTTTAGATTTTGACAAGAGAATGCCATTAACTGATTAATAAAAATTTTAAATAAATTTTTATTTTTGATTTTGTAGTGTTTTATTATGATATTTCTGAACAAATTACTTGAGTATTTTTAAATGGCTGTGTCCTGACTTAGCTTAAAAAAAAAAATTACCCTGTGGTATGGACATGTTGAATGCATTGCCAGTTTTATTTACCAATTTGTGTTCCCCTAGGAGATGCTCAGTTATTTTGTGAAAATGTGTATATTTGATGAAGTTTCTTTTTTTTCCCCACTTTAAAAATTATCTTAGTGTACCTGCAAGGAAATGTTGAGGTCTATAATTAAAATTATATTTATTTACTTTTTGTATTTCTGCTTGTTTTTTTGATGTTAGTCAAACAAATATAGTATTTTTGATGTGCTTATTGTTTCTTAATGCTTTTTAGAAGATAGATCAATTCTTGCTATTCTCCTCAGACTTGTTGAGTCTATCCATTTTTGTCTTTTAGACTTAAGTATTTATTCCTTCTTGTAGAGAATGATTACTGGATTTTGATTTTTTTTTTTTTTTTTTTTTTTTTTTTTTTTTTGCGGTACGCGGGACTCTCACTGTTGTGGCCTCTCCCGTTGCGGAGCACAGGCTCTGGACGCGCAGGCTCAGCGGCCATGGCTCACAGGCCTAGCTGCTCTGCGGCGTGTGGGATCTTCCCGGACCGGGGCACAAACCCTTGTCCCGTGCATCGGCAGGCGGTCTCTCAACCACTGCGCCACCAGGGAAGCCCTGGATTTTGATTTTAATATATATGGTGACACATTTGAAAAGTTGAACAACGTGTAAATTTATTGTTGGAATTGGTAACTTTGTGCTTCCATTTTATGTTTATCTTCATTTTTATTTGCATAAACTATTTAACAAACAACTTTCAACTTTAACAGAATGTCTTTCATTTCCATGAACTAATTAAATTTCTAGTTATTATATATATTAATATTATTTAACAGTAAATATTCTAATAGTTTTGTCTCTCAAACTTTTTATTTTAAGCCTCTGTTGTGTCCGTGGATATGGTAATTGATTGACAAATAATTTTGGATCCTTCAGGTCTAGGAAATACTTTAGTGGCCCAAGGATAATTTTCATCTTGCCTTTTCTTTATTTGGGAATTTTAAAGCATATCTAGGTTATCTTGTCTCTATAGCTTCACATATAAATGTCTTTCATATTCTCAGCATGTATTAATATCTTTAAAAATATATTCTTACACAGAAGTACCATTATTACATCTAACAGATTAACCGAAACATGTCGATATCATGTAATAAAGTCCATATTCAGATTTCTCCAGTTGTCTCAGAAACATGCAAAGGCTGTTTTTCATTTTTACAATCTTGTTAGTTTTTATTCTGCAAATTTGTGTAGTTGGTAATCATAGAATAAATATTTTCTGTTCTATTTTTTTTTTTTTTTTTTTTTTTTTGCGGTAGGCGGGCCTCTCACTGCTGTGGCCTCTCCCCTTGCAGAGCACAGGCTCCGGATGCGCAGGCTCAGCAGCCATGGCTCACGGGCCCAGCCGCTCCGCGGCATGTGGGATCTTCCCAGACCGGGGCACGAACCCGTGTCCCCTGCATCGGCAGGCGGACTCTCAACCACTGCGCCACCCGGGAAGCCCTTCTGTTCTATTTTTTTCTTTACATATCATGAACACTTTTGAATGTTTAGTACTCATTTTTTTAACTTGGAGACTTAAAAAAAAAATAGCTGTCAGGTTCACAGCAAAATTGAGAGGAACATACAGAGATTTCCCGTATACCTCCTGCCCCCACACATGCATAGCCTCCCCCATTATCAACATCCCCCACCAACATATGTATCTTGTACAGTGGTTGAATCTACATTGATACGTCATAATCACCCAGAGTCCATAGTTCACCTTAGGGTTCACTCTTGGTGTTGTTTATTCTGTGAGTTTGGACAAATGTATAATGACGTGTATTTATCATTATAGTATTGTACAGAGTATTTTCACTGCCCTAAAAATCCTCTGTGCTCTGCCTGTTCATCCTTCCCTCTCTCAAAACACTGACAACCACTGATTTTTTAACTGTCTCCATAGTTTTACTTTTCCAGAATGTTATAGAGCTGGGATTGTGTAATATATAGCCTTTTCAGATTTGCTTGTTTCACTTAATAATATGTATTTAAGTTTTCTCCATATCTCTTCATGGCTTGATAATTATTTTTATTGCTGTATAATATTTCATTGGATGTAACAGCTTGTTTATCCATTCTCCTGTTAAAGGACATCTTGTTGGCTTCCACGTTTTGGCAATCATGAATAAAGCTGCTATAAACATCTGTGTGCAGGTTTTTGTGTGGACATCAGTTTTCACATCCCTGTGGTAATTACCAAGGAGTGTGATTGCTGGATCATATGGTAAGAGTATGTTTAGTTTTTTAAGAAACTGCCAAACTGTCTTCCGCAGTGGCTGTATAATTTTGTATTCCCACTAGTAATGAATGAGTGCCTGTTGCTCCACAACCTTGTCAGCATTTACTCTTGTCAGTGTGCTGGATTTGTGCCATTCTAATAGGTATGTAGCGGTATCTCACTTTAATTTGCATTTCCCCATGACTTGACTGGAGTGTCTTTTCATATACTTATTTGTCATCTGTGTGTCTTCTCTGGTGAGGTGTCTGTTTAGGTCTTTGGCCTTTTTTAAAAAAAATAAATGTATTTATGTATTTTGGCTGTGTTGGGGCTTTGTTGCTGTGCGCAAGCTTTTCCCTAGTTGCGGTGATCAGGGGCTACTTTTCGTTCAGGTGCACGGGCTTCTCATTGTGGTGGCTTCTGGTTGTGGAGCATGGACTCTAGGTGTGTGGGTTTCATTAGTTGTGCCTCGAGGGCTCTAGAGCGCAGGCTCAGTAGTTGTGGCGCACGGGCATAGTTGCTCCGTGGCATGTGGGATCTTCCCAGACCAGGGCTCGAACCCGTGTCCCCTGCATTGGTAGGTGGATTCTTAACCACAGCACCACCAGGGAAGTCCCTTTGACCCTTTTTTTTTTTTTTTTTGTGGTACTCGGGCCTCTCACTGCTGCGGCCTCTCCCGTTGCGGAGCACAGGCTCCGGACGTGCAGGCTCAGCGGCCATGGCTTATGGACCTAGCCGCTCCACGGCATGTGGGATCTTCCCGGACCGGGGCATGAACCCATGTCCCCTGCATCGGCTGGTGGACTCTCAACCACTGCACCACCAGGTGCCTATTCATCTGCCAATAGGCACTTGGGTTCTTCCACCTTTTGGCTTTTTTGAATAATGCCATCATGAACATGAGTGTGCATATTATCTTATTTGAGACCCTGCTGCAGTTCTTTTGCGTATGTACCCAGAAGTGGAATTATTGGATCACATGGTAATTCTGTTTTAAATTTGTGTGTGTGTATGTGTGTGTGTGTGTGTTTTCAATTTTTTGATGAACCATACTGTTTTCCATTGTGGGCACACCATTTTATATCCCCTCCAGTAGTGCACAGAGTTCCAGTTTCTTCACATCCTTGCCAACACTTGTTATTTCCAGTTTTTTTGATAGTGGCCATCTCAATGGATGCAAGGTGGTATCTCATTGTAGTTTTGATTTGCATTTTCCTAATGATAGTTGCATAGTGATATTGAGCATCTTTTTATGCACTTGATGGCCATTTGTATATCTTGTGGAGAAATGTCTATTCAAGTACTTTGCCATTAAAATTTTTTTTAATGGTTTCCCTATTATTTATTTTTTAAAATATTCATTCATTCATTATTTATTTATTTATTGGCTGCATCGGGTCTTAGTTGGGGTGCACGGGCTCTTCATTGCAGTCTTAGTTGCAGCTTTTCTCTAGTTGTGGCACGTGGGCTCCAGTGCACATAGGCTCTGTAGTTGCGGCATGCAGGCTGTCTAGTTGCGGCATGCAGGCTTAGTTGCCCTGCAGCATGTGGGATCTTAGTTCCTTGACCAGGGATCGAACTGGCGTCCCTGAATTGCAAGACGGATTCTTAACCGGTGGACCACCAGGGAAGTCCCACTTTGCCATTTTTAAATTAGGTTGTTTTTTGTTGTTGAGTTTAAGAGCTCTATACATTTTGGATATTAACCACTTGTCATTTATATGATTTGCAAATATTTTCTCCTATTCCATAGGTTGCCTTTTCACTCTGTTGATTGTATGGTTTGATACACAGAAGTTTTTCATTTTGATGTAGTCCGTTTTATTTTTACTTTTGTTGCCTGTGTTTTTGGTGTTGTATTTAAAGTGGTTTTTCAATAGACAACATGAAGTTGAATCTTTTTTTATCTACTTCAACAGTATATTTTAATTATTTAGACCATTGACATGTAAGATCATAGTTGATAGTTGGATTAATGCCTACCATATTTTTAAAATGCTTTTCTGTTTATTGCCCTTGTTCTTTGTCTTCCACTCTTTTCTGCCTTATCTTGTTTTTAATTGATCATTTTATGTGATTCTAGTTTTTTTCTTCTCTTAAAGTAGCAGTTGTGCTTTTTTTAAAAAAAAAAAACTTTACCCTTGAATTGCCATACACACTTACTTAAAAGTGCTCTTCCAGGAATTCCCTGGCGGTCCAGTGGTTAGGACTCTGCACTTCCACTGACAGGGGGCCTGGGTTCGATCCCTGGTTGGGGAACTAAGATCTTGCAAACTGTGTAGTACAGTCAAAAAAAAAAAAAATGCTCTTCCAGATAACACTACATTACTTCATGGGTAGTGCATATTTTATTTCATCTTCATTTATTCCTTCCCTAATGCTGTTCCTTTCTTTAAATACATTCAAAGTGTCTGATGGATATCATTATCCTTCTTTCTAAAGAATTTCTTTTAACATTTCTTGCAAGGCAGGTCTGCTGGCAACAGATTCCTTTAATTTTTGTTTATCTGAAAAGTCTTTATTGTTGATTTCTGAGGGATAATTCCACTGGATATAGAAATCTAGGTTGGTGGGGCTTTTTTTTTTTTTTTTTTTAACATTTTAAATGTATCACTCTATTCTCCTCTAGCTTCCATGAATCCAAAGAGAAGTCTAATGTAACTCTTATCATAGCTCCTGTATAGGCAAGGTGTTTTTTTTCCTCTGGCTTCTTTCAAGATGTTTTCTTTGTTCTGATTTTCTTCAGTTTGAATATGGTATGCTTAGGTATAGATTTTGGTTTGAACTCTGAGCTTCCTGCATCTGTGATTTGGTATCTGTCATTAATTTAGGGAAATTCTAAGTTGTTGCTTCAAATATTTCTTGTTTTCTTCTCCTTCTGGTATTCCCATTACTCATACGTTACACTTTTTGGATATTCTGTTGTCTTTTTCATGTGTTTTTCCTTTGCATTTCAGTTTTGGAAGTTTCTATTGACACTTCTTCTAGCTCACTGATTCTTTCTCCACATTTATGTACTAATTGAGTCCATCAAAAGCATTTTTTTTTCTGTTACAATCTTTTTGATTTCTAGCATTTCCTTCTGATTCTTTCTTAGAGAGTCCATCTCTCTGCTTACATTACCCATGTGTTTTGGATGTTGTCAACTCTTTCTGTTACAGCACTTAGCATATTAGTCATAGTTTTAAATTTCCAGTCTAATTCCAACATTTCTGCCATATCTGAGTCTGGTTCTGATGCTTACTCTGCCTCTTTAAACTGTGATTTTTGTCTTTTAGTATGCCTTGTAATTTTTTTCTTGAAAGCCAGGCATAATATACTAGAAAAGGAACTATATAAGTAGGTCTTTAGTGTTAGCTTTTATGTTTATCTGGCTAGGGTTTAGGCTGTGTTTACTATTTGCAGTAGCTATAGGTGTCAGGCTAGAGGGGGCTGGAGGGTATTGCCCCTCTCTCAGGTTGGTTAGATCTGTTAAAACACCAATTGATGTTATGCTCTGGTGAAATAGTTTGCAGGCAGGCCTTAAGAAGAATCAAGTACTCTGGGCTTATTTCTAAATAAGAGAAATGGCTACTTTCTCCCTTCCCTTGCCAGAAGCATGAGGGGATTTTTCTCTGATCTTCACTGTGAAAACCTTGTAGGAATCCTGGAAGTAAAAATTTACAAAAGTGGTAGGGCCCCCTGGGAGTTTTTCACTCTCAAATTTATCCCCACTGTGCCTCCCAGCAATGTCAATTACAATTTAGGTTTTCATACTCTGGTAGTGGTTCAAGCAGAGATGCTTGTGAGCTTTTGTTCTGGTTTGATTCTCTTTTTCTGCCCGTTTGTCTCTCCAGTTATGGGGGATGTGGTTGACGCTGTGACTTCAAGTCTCTGATGGATCTAAGAAGAGTAGTTGATTTTCAGTTTGGACAGTCATTTATTCTTCTCATTTCGGATTTCACCCATTCTACCCCATTCCATCTTCTTCATTACATTATCTGACATCCTTATTTTTAACGTCTAACTCTACCATAGCTGTGTCATGAGCATTTAAACATACCGTTTAATGGCTATGTTATAAAGAAACCCCACCTTCTGCCCTCTTTCTTCATCCAAACTACTGCTTTGTTTCTCACTTCCCCCTTTATAGCCAACATTTGGAGGAGTTCTCTCTAATCATGCTCTCCATTTCCTCACCTTTCGTGACTATCCAGTTAATAGTGGGTGCTTTTATCTTTTCACTTTGCAAAGACCTCCCTGCTGCTCAGCCTTTTTAAAGTGTTTCAGAACAAAAGTTACATGTGTATGTGTTTAAAATAATTTTTAAACAGCACCATGGTCTCCCATTTACCTCAGATCCGTAGTTCTTCATTTTCCTTCATTTTCAGGGATCCACCATTGCCAATTTCTTGTATGTGTTTTCGGAAGTTTGTGTGTGTGCACATTCAGGGCTTTCACTGTGAAGAAGATAATTTTTGCTTATTTTTTCTTTGTGCAGTCTTAATAGTAATATATGTAAAGTCTAAAGTCTCTTTGAGTTAAGTGTAAAATAAAAATTCTAAATGGTAAATATTGTCATAGTGTAAATGGTGGTGTGTATTTCTTACTGGGCAGACACTGGGGCATCCTATATTTGATGGTATCTTAAGAGTCAGTGAAATAGAATGTATATGCCTTGGCTTCTGCATCATCTTTGGAACCAGGCTTTGCTGATTATTAGCTGTGTGTGATCTCTTTGTGTCTTAGTTCCTTATTGGTAAACACATAAAATTGTTGTGAGTGTTAAATGAATTATTACATATAAGTCAGGATACAGCTTATATGGTGTATTAGTTATTATCATTAATCTCTCAGCAACATTAGCTACTCTTTTTTTTTTAATAAATTTATTTATTTACTTTTGGCTGCATTGGGTCTTCGTTGCTGCGTGCGGGCTTTCTCAAGTTGTGGCAAGCAGGGGCTGCTCTTCATTGCGATTAGCGGGCTTCTCATCGTGGTGGCTTCTCTTGTTGCGGAGCACAGGCTCTAGGCGCGCAGGCTTCAGTAGTTGTAGTGTGTGGGCTCAGTAGTTGTGGCTTGTGGGCTCTAGAGTGCAGGCTCAGTAGTTGTGGTGCGCGGGCTTCAGTAGTTGTGGTGTGCGGGCTCAGTAGTTGTGGCTTGTGGGCTCTAGAGTGCAGGCTCAGTAGTTGTGGCACACGGGCTTAGTTGCTCTGTGGCATGTGGGATCTTCCCGGATCAGGGCTTGAACCCATGTCCCCTGCACTGGCAGGTGGATTTTTAACCACTGCACCACCAGGGAAGCCCTAACTACTCTTCTTTTTGAAACATTTTTCTTTTTTTGGTGCCAGTGATAACAGACTATCCTGGATTTTTCTCTTACTCACCATATCTTCAGCCGAGCTCACTCCTGAACTCTAGACCTGAGTTTTCAACTGTCTACTTGCCCTTTTGGATTTTCATAAATATCTTTTTTGAACATGTCCAAAGCTGAATTTTTGATTTTCCTTCTTCCCCAAACTCTGACCCCTCAATTTCCCATTTCCTTATCTTAGTTATTGTTTTACCATCCACCCAGTGGAAAATCAAAACCATAAGAGTGATCCTTGTTCCCTCCTTAGGATCATACAGTTTTAGTATGTAATAACTAAGTCCTATAAATTTTATCTCCTACCGGTCTTAATTCATCTGCTTCTCTTCATCTCAGTGTACTTTCTAATCACTCTCACTGGATTCCTAACCTTCTTCTCTGTATCTGCTTTAATCTCCCTCCAGGCATTTCCCTCCCACTGCAGCCAGGATGTTTTAAAAGACCCAAATCTGTTTGTTTTGTCACAACTTTTTTTCTTATTGTTCTTCGTGACCCTGCATAATCTGGCTCCTGCCTAGTTTCCCTCCCTCATTTCTGCTCTTTTATTCTGTGTATTCTAGTCACATTGGTGGCTTTTCAGTTTCTAAACATGCCAAGTCCTTCCTTGCCTCTACTTTGCACAGGATGAACTTTCTGCCTGAAATGTTGTCATTGACTAAGTTAAATCTTTTAAAGGTGCTTTCCTGAGGGAGTCCTTTTCTTATCATGACTCATGGTATCCTATCCTTCATTTAAAAATTATATAATTTGTTTAATACCTTAGAATGAAAACTCTATTTATGGGGATAAGGTAGGTTAGAGAACATTTCTGGTTGATGATTTTACCACCAGTACCTATTTGCCTTGCAAATGATGGGTACTTAATAAATATTCATGGAATTAGTAGGTTCAGAACTGTAATTATTCTGTATTCTAGATTGTGTGAATTGTGATGACAAAAGTCCAGAAAGTAAAATTTTAATGGCACACTGTTGCTGTAATTGGAGAGGCTATTATTTCCTGGTTCTTTGGAGCTACACTGTCCAGTACTGTACCCACTAGCTATGTGTGATTTTTTTCTTTCCTTCAAGTTTTAAAAAAATTACTCTTTTAAAAAGTGTATTAGTCGGTGGTTTTTAGTATATTCACAAGGTTGTGCAGTTATTACAAGTATCTAATTCCAGAACATTCTCGTCACCCCCAAAAGAATCCCCGTACCTATTAACAGATCCTTCCTATTTTCCCCTCCTCCGTGAGAAACTGATATTTTACTTTCTGTTTCTGTGGATCTGCCTATCACATGTGGCTTTAGAACACTTGAAGTGTGGCCATTCCAAATTGAAAGGTGCTGTAATTGTAAGTTAGACACTGAATCTTGAAGACTTAGTATGATAAAATGTGAAGTATCTCAGAAATTTTAATTTTGATTACATGTTAAAATGATAATTTTTAATATATTGGAGGTAAATATTAAAATTTCTCCTGTTTCCTTTTACTCATTTTAATGTGATTACTAGAAAAATTTAAAAATACATTTGTAGAACACTCCCTCACACCATACACAAAAATAAACTCAAAATGGCTTAAAGACTTAAAATATAAGACATGACACGATAAAACTCCTAGAAGAAAACATAGGCAAAACGTTCTCTGGCATAAATTGTACCAGTGTTTTCCTAGGTCAGTCTCCTAAGGCAATAGAATTAAAAGCAAAAATAAACAAATGGGACCTAACCAAACTTAAAAGCTTTTGCATAGCAAAGGAAACCATGAACAAAACGAAAAGACAGCCTATGGACTGGGAGAAGATATTTGCAAATGTTGTGACCAACAAGGGCTTAATTTCCAAAATATACAAACGGCTCATACAGCTCAATAACAAAAAAAACCCAAACAACCCAATCAAAAAATGGACAGAAAACCTAAATAGACATTTCTCTAAAGAAAACATACAGATGACCAGCGGGCACATGAAACAATGCTCAACGTCATTAATTATTAGAGAAGTGCACATCAAAACTACAATGAAGTATCACTTCACACCAGTCAGAGTGGCCATCATTAAAAAATCTACAAATTTTAAATGCTGGAGGGAGTGTGGAGAAAAGGGAACCCTCCCATGTTATTGGTTGGACTGTAACTTGGTGCAGCTACTATGGAAAATAGTATGGAGGTTCCTTAAAAAACTAGAGTTGCCATACGATCCAGCAATCCCACTCCTGGGCGTATATCCAGATAAAACTATAATACAGAAAGATACATGCACCCCAGTGTTCATAGCAGCACTATTTACAATAGCCAAGACATAGGAGCAACCTTAATGTTCATCAGCAGATGAGTGGATAAAAAAGATGTGGTGTATATACATATACATATACATATACATATACACACATGATGGAATACTAGTCTGCCATATAAAGAATGAAATAATTCCATTTGCAGCAACATGGATAGACCTAGAGATTATACTAAGTGAAGTAAGTCAGAGAAAGACAAATATCATATCACTTACATGTGGAACCTAAAGAAATGATACAAATGGGGAATTCCCTGGAGGTCCAGTGGTTAGGACTCAGTACCTTCACTGAGGTGGCCCGGGTTCAAGCCCTGGTTGGGGAACTAAGATCCCGCAAGTTGCATGAGCCCCCCCCCCCAAAAAAAAGATGCAAATGAACTTATTTACAAAATAGAAACAGACTTACATAGAAAATAAACTTATGGTTACTGAAGGGGAAGGGGGTGTGGAAGGGATAAATTGGGAGCTTGGGATTAGCAGATACAAACTGCTATATATAAAATAGATAACAACATCGTACTGTTTAGCACAGGAAACTATATTAAATATCCTATAATAAACCATAATGGAACAGAATCTGAAAAACAATATATATGGGGGCTTCTGTGGTGGTCCAGTGGCTAAGACTCTGCACTCCCAATGCAGGAGCCCTGGGTTTGATCCCTGGTCAGGGAGCTAGATCACACATGCTGAACTAAAGATCCGGATTGCTGCAACTAAGACCCGACGCAGCCAAATAACTAAATAAATATATTTTTAAAAAAGAATATATATGGGCTTCCCTGGTGGTGCAGCGGTTGAGAATCTGCCTGCTAATGCAGGGGACATGGGTTCGAGCCCTGGTCTGGGAGGATCCCACATGCCGCGGAGCAACTAGGCCCGTGAGCCACAACTACTGAGCCTGCGCGTCTGGAGCCTGTGCTCCACAACAAGAGAGGCCGCGATGAAGAGTGGCCCCCACTTGCCACAACTAGAGAAAACCCTTGCACAGAAACGAAGACCCAACACAGCAAAAATAAATAAATAAATTTAAAAAAAAGAAAAGAAAAAGAGAAATGGTCATATAATTACCATTAAAAAAAAGCATATATATGTATAACTGAATCACTTTGCTGTATACCAGAAGCTAACCCAACATTGTAAATCAACTATATTTCAATTAAAAAAATACAATCACTTATGAATAACTGGAAAAAAATAAAGTACATTTGTGGCTTATGTTATATTTCTATTGGATAGCACTGGTCTAGAATTTGTTTTTTAGTAAGGACCACTAATGTGTCCCCATGGCCTCAGTTTCCCATTTTTCTTCTAGTCTGTTAGTTTCCATGTCAGCCCTGCTTTGGAAATGTGAATGTCCCACGTTTCAGGTTTTTAACTGCTTAGGAGGTGGAAATGTTTCTTCTTGGGCCCTAGAATAGTAGGGGAAACATAAGTCATTTATGTTAAATTATGAGAAAGTAATGGCAAGTGTTAAGCCTCATTTCCAACAAATGAGGAAGAATTGAATTTCACGTTTATTTACATGATAATAATGAGCAATGTTCCTGAATTTTGGTAGTAGTGATTTGACTAGGAAGCAAATTAATAGTTTTTTTAATAGCATATGAGAATTATCTATAACTTTAGGGGTCATTTAGAATTATATTTGCTTATCTGAAATTTGGATTTAAATTATATTTTAGAAAACTTTTTCCAGAATAAATAGAAGAGAGGCTAAAGTGATAAATTATTCCTTTAAAGTATAATATTTGCTTTATGTAGAAGTTTTCTGCTCCAACATCATTATCAAAAGTCAACATATTGAAGTGTTAAATGGCTACTATACGTTCAGCATTTACTATTTGGTAGGCATTAATACTGTATTCATTAAATTCCCCCATGAACTGTATGTGGTAGGTACTATTATAATTCCCAATTGACTGAGGATGAAACTGAGGTATGGAGTGGTTAGTTAACTTGCTCAAGGTCACATAGGTAGTATGTTTTAAACAGGTTAAACAACAGTAGCTTATACTTAGTGCTTTCTCAATAAAATCTATCAATTTTTAGTTTTTCCCAGGAGAATGTAAGCTCCAAGTGGGCAGGGACTTAGTTTTGTCACTTAGTTGTTTCACTGACAGTTGAGATTGCTTTCTGGCATGTAGTAGATCCCAGGAATTATTTGAAAGAATTTTGTGATGATGATGATGTCAGTTCATCAAGAGACTTGGCCTTGAGAATCTACTAGAATTGCTTTAAATTTTGCACTGTTGCTTATTAGCAGTAATGTTCGTTTATCTACCACTTCCAAATTAACTTCAGCATTATGTACTGTTTGGCATACTTTATGCATGTTATATCTTAATAAAATATTTAATAAAAAATTGTTACTAGGAGCTGTAGCTTTTTTTCATCTCTTTTCCTTTTATGTGTTGGAAATGCATTGGAGCCACAAGGAAACGTAAGAAAAATCACGACTACCAGAGGTCCCACTGTGTGTTTAGATATGTTGGGAGAAGAAAGTATAGTAAAGCAACTTTCTAACTGTCCTTAGAAAAAATAGTATAGTAATAAAACAGTTCAAGGTTTCATCCGAAAGCCTCAGCCTCCCTGGTTGTTGTAGTCATTAAAATCAAAAACACATGATTTTATTTATTTTTAGAAATTAGTTTCCATTCTTAGTTTGGAAACAGACCTGTGAAATAAATTTTATAAAATACGTCTTTGAAATCAAAGGTTTTTGTAGTTAATAGTGTTAGGAGAAGGGTAACTATGCTACTTCTATCCAGGAAATTTTCATTTAGTTCTGAGGTGTATTCTCATTTTACAATAATAAAATTGAGAGTTAGATGGTGACTTACCTGAATGAACATCACAAATAAGTGGCAGAACTGGGAATCACCTCACATCTGTCTCACTCCCAAGGCCATGATTTTTTAAAATACTGTCATTTTTCTGTTTTCCATTTTTTCCCCTTACGGTTCTTGAGTCTTAAAGTGGGATTTTAAGTTATTTTGTGTGGGCAGTGGAGTTGGAGTTTTGGATTGTGGAAATACTGGATGTTTGAATTAAAGTATGGATGTAATGATAATTGTTGCGTGATGGAAAAATTAAGCTGTGAAAAATCTGTCTTTAACTTTCCATTTTCTTTTTATCTTTGGTTATATGTGGATAAAAACCCTACTCTAGAACATAGAATACTTCTTTATAATGGGATTCATCATGGTGATTGTATTTTCTTGAGTTTTTTAGTAAATTTTTCATACACGAATAGTGTTCTTTCCCTAGAGTGAAAAAAAGACACTTTTCTCTGAATTACAATTTTGGGGGAATGAGGACAGAGGTAATCTTGTTTATTAATATTTGTTTACTTAGCATTTTACTAAACAAACAGTTGGGGGCAATCTAGAAGGCAGCTTTTCTAATTTGTTACTTCTTTCTACCCTTCCTCAAACTTCAGTGTAGTAAGTGTCCTTTAGTATCCTGCCATTTTAGGATTATTTACTTCTTTTGGGGAAGGGGATATTGTGGGAACCTTATAGAGAACTTTGAAAGCATTCAAGATTTGCAAGATTTGGTTACTCTTGTTTCCCTTAGAAATCGTAGGGGAGAAAAATAGATGTCTGTAAGTTACACTTTGGGCCTCTTAAATTGGTCAGTGAACGAACGTCTGGTGCCTGTGATTTTCATTTTAACATTATTCATTCCTGTGCTTACTGGAAAAAGTATTTTACCATTACTAAAATTGTACATTTCATCCTCTTCTGAAAATACCAAGGATGATAATGATTTTTTTAGGGCACAGGAAGAAGTTCCCCATTATGCATATTTATAATTAAATTTAATTTGGGGTAAAATTATCTTCAGAAAAATATGAAAGACTTTAATCCCAAATGTAGAAAAAGGTTATGAAATAAACCAGTACTAGTTAAAATTCATAAAGTAAGTTTTTTAATCCTACGTTCTTATTAAAAGATAAGATAAATTAGGAGTCATGAGATCTTTAAAATTTGAGTTTTAAATTATGTATTTTTTCTGTACTTAACATTCGGTACTAAACTGTTTAGTACAGAGAAAGTGAAAATGATGGTGTCTTCTCCTGGGGGTGAGGGGAGGAAGTCAGGGACCTTAAAACAATAATTCCTACACTGTTGCATCCAGTAAGCAAGTTTAAGAAGGTGGGTTCAAAAGCAAAAATTTACTTTTGAAATCTTGTGGGGCTTTCTTTCATAAGAGTACATGTGTCACTTAGGTATAAAGTACAAAATAAGTAGATGTAGATAAATATAAAAATCCTAACCAAAAAATGAAAGGAAAGCTTCGTATATTAAGGATTTATGTTTTAAAAAATTGAGAAAAGGGGAGGATCATTGTGTTTGGTGAATAGACCAGTAAGATACTGGGGTAGGTTACATAATGTAAGCAGAGAGCCTATTTGCAGGCAGGTACTTGGGAGCGTTAAAGTGAATCCCACTTGAGGGTTTCCTGAATCATGATCACTGTTTACTATGAGAATGGATTGTTAAAGATTATTGAGAGATTGAAGTGATAATATTGATATGACAGTACTTTGAGAAGTAGATGTAGATAAACATAAAAATCTGTTTTGAGAAGTAAGTAATTGCCATTGAAGTAAACTAAGCAGAAAAACAGTTTGAGGAAGGAATTAGAAGATTCTATTGAGGCATTTAGGCTTTAGGAATTATTGTGGAAAGCGATATTAATTAGACAGTTAGAGCTTTCATCATCCTGGTTGATGGTGTAGTATTCCAGTTAACCTAAACATCTAGAAATTTAAGTGAGAGCTTATAGCCTAAATAGTTTTTAATGATCTTGAAGTTTCTGTTTGGGCTAGAACCCATGTAGCCCGGGGGTATCGAATTGCAGAGTTCATCTACAGATGAGTAGAATTATCACTTTGGACCTAACACACATGAACTCAGCAAATATAAAATAAAGGTGTCTGCTAGTTTTCTCTAAACATTCCTGTAAAGTCAACCAGACATTGTACTATTGTTCAAAGTGGTGTTATGTCATTAAAAACATTGCAGTTAAAATTTGTTAGTATTTTTGTTTTAAATATTCAAGTTGGCTAATTACGTTCTAGAAAAGCAGACTATTATTTTTACTAGAGCAGATAAGCTTATGAAAGAGCGTGTTTCAAAAATTTTTATAGGTAATACTTTAAATAAAAATAGGCTTTTTTCTTGCTGATATAACTAACATTTATTTTCTGTTTATTTTTAAGACGAGCAAAAATCAAATTAAAGTAGATCTTGTAGATGAGAATTTTACAGAATTAAGAGGAGAAATAGCAGGACCTCCAGACACACCATATGAAGGCAAGTACTTTTTTCTGTATCAAAATATTGTGCGTATTAGAACTTGTCCGAAACATTAAATCAGAATAATCTCAAGCATTTATAAACTACGTGAAAGGTAACTTCATTTGGCTTAAGGATATATACAGCAGTTTTTAAATAATAAATTTAGATACTTATCTAGACTGATTTTTCTTACTGAATTTTAGCTAATTTTTTTCTTTTTCCAAAGAGCCAAGTTACAGGTTATATTATGTTAGAATCTAACAGTATAAAACATCTAGCATGTTAAGCCTTTAACTTATATGGACTCTCAGTTACCCTTCATATGGTATCTGTAAACAAACCTTGCCTTAAATTTCTGACTTATGTTAATTTTTAAAGAAAAACTTCTCTCCCCTGTTTGTCATTTAGCGTGTAATTTACTCATATGTCTTCATACAGGCTGTATTCCAAATATTTAATTTTCTTTATTCAGGAAAGCTTTGAGTGATCGTTTTAAGACATATAGAAAGGAGGCAGTTTTGCTGAACTCTGTTTACAAACTAAGTCTATAGCTGCTTTAGACCATGGAATTGGGTGGTAAGATAGAGAAAGAAGCTTTATAGCTTTTTATTCCCTCATTAGGCAGACCCTCAGTAGTGAGTGTTACTGTAAATTTGGATTATATAGCATAACCAAGATTCTTGCATATAATAAGCATTCAAATATTTGTTTAAAGGAAATCATGTCACGGAATTTGTAGTAGTAGCACTTACTGAGTTCTTACTTGTTAGAGGTTTACGTGTATTTTCTCATTCAATCCTTATAACAAATCTTATGAGGTAAGTACGGTTATCACTGTTTCATAGATGAAGAAACTTAAGCTCAGGAAAGTTAAGTAACTTGGCTAAGACATCTAAGCAGCACAGCTGGGATTTGAGTCCTAATAGCCTTTGACTCCAAAGCCTGTGTTTCTAATCACTTTCTGCTCTTGAATAAATCAGGAGTGATTGAATATTGGAAGTGGTGGTTATGTCTCCTTTGAATGTAGTGGTTCTACAATTCTGTAATGAACAGTTACCCAAAATTTTTCAGAAAAATTCAACGTTCTAGACTGTGTTTCTGTTTTCATTCAAAGTTTTAAAGATCCTAGAATGTCTTTAGCACATTCTACCAAATCTTAAATGACAAAATTTTATTTTCTGTTTTACAGTTCATATGAGCCATTTCTAGACTTATTTAATTTTGTATATTGTTTTGTGAGTGCCTCCTGTATGCCAGGCCTCATCTGGATGCTTTCATGGATGCTATTCATTTAGTCCTTTTGACAGTTGTTAGATGGAGAAGAGATCTTTAGTTATCTTATAAAAATCAAGTTCGTCCTTAATAGCAGATATTGTTTGTAATGATATACAAGCTTCTTCTTGAAGGTATACATTATAAATATTCTTGAATTACTTTTTAGGTTGTTTAGATGTATTTTTGAAAGATAGTAGGGCAGTAGCATTATCACCATGGAGCTCTTCCAGTAAATTGATATTTATAAACAAGAGATCTCCTGATCTAGGCAGAATGTTTATTACCTTCTTAGCAACCCTTAATAAAGGTACATGAATTTTTAAAAAATTGGACAATACTTATTTGTAGGATGATTAAATTATAACTATACCACATTCATTGGTTAGAAACAAGTTTGGTCATTTTTAAGTGCTTATGTCTGCTGCTGCCACTAAATGAGACATTAATGTTTGATAAGATTAGTTTTAATATGCTTCTTGGGTATATATTTGAAGTAGATTAACTTAAATTGTATTCTTTTTATCATAAAACTATTGAAGTTGTTCATTTTGTTGAAGAAAAGCACATTCGAGGGCATAAACTTAGGTACTGTTTTTTGAAATACGAACAGGGGTAAAATATTTTGCTAATATTTATCTCAGGACTCTTGCTAAATTTTGAGGGATTTTTATTTTGAGGGTTTTTGTTGTTGTTGTTGTTTTATCTCAATAGCCAGGGCAAAAGTTTACATGTGGAATGTTAAATTGTTAATAACATCATTAAGAAATCAGGTAGCTATTTTATGTAGTGTTAAAAGTAATCAGATTGAGTTAAAATGACCATATTGTACATGTTTTCTTCTTTTGCCTTAATGGCTCAATGGCAAAGGAGCAATTTAGTTCTTGAGGCTTTGTACCTAACAGTTGTTTTAAATTTAGGGAATCATTCTTGGTATTTTTTGAAAAATTCATCCCTTCCCCATTTAAAGATTATAAACGTGTAGTAGTAAAAGCTGTTCTTCAAGAAGTAAATGTTTTATAGTGAAAGCTGTATGATAATAATAATGTAGTTATCATAAAGCTCCCTTAGTTGTGTTACTCTGATATTATATATCAAATAATGCTGTGGTTAATGCTGTATTGATTATATATTGAAGTTGTCAAATAATGCAAGACAGAGCATACCAATAGCACATGGAGTAGAAATAGGATTTGGGGAACTCTGGGGTCCAGCATTATTTATATAGTATTTCAGAGCTCTCACACTGCTCTTAAGAGATTGTTTTGGACATTCAAGAAGGAAAAACTTTATATGAAAGGTTATAGAGACAGTAATTTGGAATTTAATGAAAAAAGTAAGATTCATAGGAAGGAAAAAGAAGAATGTACACATTACTCAGGTTAAATTTATTATACCTATATTTGAAGCTAGCATTTATAACTCTGAATATAAACAGTTATCTCTGTATACACAAAAATTTCTTGAGGTACTCTTCTCTTACCTGTCTTTTTTTGTTTCTTTTTTTTTTGACTTCTTTCCTTTATATTTCACTGCTGCTGTATTCTATGTGCTTCAGGCATCTAGTTCAACTTGTGCATTAGTCAGTATGGGATTCTATTAAAAGGAATAAGCAAGAAAAGAAGAATTGGCACCAAAAGGGCTTGAAGAAAGTGGTACCAAGTGAATTGCTCTTTTGTTTTTTTCTTAGATCCACATTCATCTGTTCTAACAGTGGAGAAAGTGGCAGGATATACTGAGAATTGAGTGTCGGAATTTTGAAGTCAGTAGAGTTCCTAGTGCACAATTACTGTTTTTGTTTTATTACGTTTTATTATGGAAAATTTCAGATATATACAGAAGGCAAAAACCTCCAGGCACTCATCAGCCAGCTTTAATAACTATCATTTCATGGCCAGTCTTTGATGTAATTCATCCCTTGATTATTTTGAAGCAAATCCAGGCATAGTTTCATATATAAATATTTCACTAGCACAGTTTTATTTGCTGTATTTTGGAATGATAAATATTCTTTGGTAATGGATCATAAAATCTTAGAATTGGAAGGTTCTGTAGAGGTAGGATTCAAATCCAGTCTGCCATCCAGTGCAAGATTCCCCCTTCAGAGTTTCCTGAGAAGCAGTTATCCTCTCCCTTTAATATCCTAGTTATGGGAAGCTAGATAAACTTAAAAAAAAATTACTTATTTAGCTGCTAGTTGCTCAAGATAACTTCAGACCAATATGGAATGTTGCCTACTGTTTATATGTTACTGGTTAGAACAGTCTCTTTGTATACCCATTTACAGGAAGAGACTAGGTTTTTGTCTTTATTCCTGCCTCTTGTCTTACTGTTGAATTTTGTTTTTTAAATTTTAACAAGAAGTGTTGGCATTTAATTTAATGTCCCAGATTAAAACTTTGGGACATTTTTGCATTTGAGAGAACCAGCTAGAAGTAGATTTTTCAGTTTTTGGCGTAATCTGTGTATCCTTTTTCTCTGTACCACCTATGCCTTTATACTTCCCTACCTTCTTTCTTTTTTTCTTCTTTTCCTTTTTTCTTTCCATTTTTTCCTGTTATTTAGCAACTCTTCTCAGTGTGGACTAAAGGAAACAAAAGGAGATGGAACCTGTGCTACGTAATTGTTCCAGTGAAGTCTTTGTCATTGGATTGTCTGTGGATTTAATGTATTCATCCATCTCTCCAATTATTCACTGATAAACTAATACCAGTTGTTTAAAATGGGTATTCTGTATGCTTTAAATAACCTTTAATTTAAAAACTAGTGCTTTTGTTTATTTCCTTTTTGGGTTTCAGCTTTAAAATGAATCTGTTGTAATTGACTATAAAATAGTATATGTTTTGAAAAGTTCCATCACTATATCTGGCTTTACATGTTGGAGGTGAGCAGCACTGTTGACTTTCTGTTTTCCCCATTTTTTAGGAGGAAGATATCAACTAGAGATTAAAATACCAGAAACATATCCATTTAATCCCCCTAAGGTATTGTAAGCCTATTTTTGTGCATGAACTATATTTCTTGGCTCGTTTAATTAATATGTACTTTAGTGTTTATTAAAATTACAAATTTTTTAGTTTACTGTGTAAATTTAGCATGGACAAGATGTCAGGTAATGACAGATGGTTTGCTTCTGGAATTAGAATGAAAAGTAAGCTTACTCAGAGGCAGCTAGTAATAGCTTTAGACAGGAATAGGATGTGTATCTGACAACGGCTTAAATTCTAGGTCTGGAAAAACTTATAGTGTTCCCAAATTTAGAGGATCCTTATCCAAGTCCTTATTTGCCTCAGAGAAGTATATTTTTTAGGGAAGAGAGTACTCTGAATTTATTCAACAATTATTTGAGTACTTTGTGCCAATATAGCAATACGTAAGACTTACTTACACTGCTGTCCTTGCTTTCATGGAGCTCATGTTTTAGTGGGGGGAGAAAAATGAACAAATCATTGCAACTGTGATGAATGTTAAAAGAGGAAACAGAATAATCTAGGATTGTGTATAACAAGGGGAACTAACCTAAACTTATATTTTGACTGAATTGCTTCCTTTATGTCTTTACTTTTGCTGTCATCACCATTTTAGTTTAGGCATTCAGCTTTATTACTGCTTTATTCAGCTTTATTACCTCTTTTGCCTATTATTTAATCACCCTTTCATCTTTGCCGTACTATTCATTCTTTGCACTGCTGTTCTATAAATCTTCCTAAAGTGCAGTTTTGATCATGTTTCTTTTCTTTCCTTGTTAATAGTCTGAACTCCTTAGCTGGGCATTTAAAAGCTCCTGTAACCTGACCTTAGTCTTTTTTTCCATCCTAATCTTCTGCTGCCCTCACCCACAATATGAGTCTCTTTTTCTCCAGCCTAGATTATTTGCTGTTTGTAGGTTAATGCTTATTCTTTCACACTTTCCTGTCATTTTCACTTGAACCATTGTCCCTATCATTTAAAATTCTACTTTTCTTTTGAGGTCTAGGTAAAGTATCACTTTCTCCATTACGCTGTGCCTGTCAAAATGTTTCTCCCTCCACTCCCAATAGCATTTTATATAATTTATATAGTACCACCACAATTACAGTACCAATTAATGTATTGTATTATTTGGGGATATGTATCTTTCACTAGCTTTTGTGCTCCTGAGGTCAAAGACCCCATGGCTTAATACACCTTTGTATTTTCTATGGCTCCTGAAAGTATAGTGTCCCTTGAGCATATGATAGTAGTCACTCAGAAAATGTTCCAGAATTCATTCATTCAGCCTACTGGTTGTCCCCCATTTAAGAATAGACACAGCAGTGGAAGTTCCAGGGTGAAGTTGAGTCACCTACCAGTTTGAGGTGCCTGTTATTCTGTTGTTTATGTATATCTATTTTCTGATAAGCCTGGTTGATGTTTTTAAATTGTGGTAAAGTATACATAACATAAAATTTACTATTTTAACCATTTTTAAGTGTGCAGTCTAGTGGCACTAAGCACATTCACATTGTTTTGCGTGTATCACCACCATCCATTTCTAGAACATTTTCATCTTCCCTACTAAACAATAACTCCCTGGTATTCCACACTGGTAACCACTGTTACACTTTTTCTCTATGAATTTTTCCTACCCTAGGTACCTCATTTAAGTGGAATCATACGATTTTTGTCCTTCTGTACCTGGCTTATTTCACTTAGCATAATATCTTTAAGGTTCATCCATATTATAAGTTGTGTCAGAATGTCATTCCTTTTTAAGGCTTAATAGTATTCCCTTGTACATACCCACCACATTTTGTTTATCCCTTTAACCATTGATGGACATTTTGGTTGTTTCTACGTTTTAAGCCTGGTTGATTTTTTTTTTTTTTTTTTTGCCTTTTATAAAAGTTTTTGTTTGTTGTAGAAATTTTTTAAAAAATAAATTTATTTATTTATTTTATTTTTGGCTGTGTTGGGTCTTTGTTGCTGTGTGTGGGCTTTCTCTAGTTGCGGCGAGCAGGGTTACCCTTCGTTGTGGTGCGTGGGCTTCCCACTGCGGTGGCTTCTCTTGTTGCAGAGCATGGACTCTAGGTGCACGGGCTTCAGTAGTTGTGGCTCACGGGCTCTAGAGCGCCGGCTCAGTAGTTGTGGTGCACGGGCTTAGTTGCTCCGCGGCATGTGGGATCTTCCTGGACCAGGGCTCGAACCCATGTCCCCTGCATTGGCAGGCGGATTCTTAACCACTGCACCACCAGGGAAACCCGCATACTTTATTTTTAAAGTAAGTTGTAATATTACTGAAAAACCCATTAAATTAGGAAAGCTCTAGCTCAGTGATTTGTCGAACTTACTATTGGAGATTAGGTTGTGAATTTTCCTCTTTTTCCTTTGTGTTGTAAGTACTTTTATATATGAAATTGAGTATAAATACCAACGCTAATAGCCTTCTGTGAGTCTTCCCTTCTGCACATGCATATTTAAAATAAAATAGCATTTTCTTTTGTACAATAAGTTAGTTAAAGCAGGTTTAATATTGTAACTTCCTTGAGTTCCAAGCTTGAAACTGGAAATTCCTGATGGAAATAGAGCTCATGTCTACCATGAGGTGGAAGGTAAAATATTTGTTGAACTAAAGAGTGCATAAATATAGGCTGCATCCTGTGGGAGGAGATAAGGTTACTGATGATGGTGTACCAATATAAATAACTAAGAATCATCGCCTTCCTTTGTTTCAGTCTGGTAACACTGTGTACATAGTGTTAAGATTTTTGTTTCTAAATTCTTTGAGTGCTCCTCAAAGCTAATGAGTGTTGTCAAGTTACGCAGACAGTTGCTAGTATTAGTTTCATTTGTGAAAATAAGGAAACTTGAATTGTTATTCATATAAGTATTTTAGTACTGTAAACCATCCCATATTTGTTTTGTAATCATAGTCAAGTATGACTCAAGTAGGTCATAATAAATGTCTTCGTTACTTTTATACTTCATCCCTTCCAAGTTCTTTGTACATTTTTGTTGCTATAGGTTGGGGATGGTAGTACTCTGGGAGAAAGTGATGAATACAATGGATATGAATTGAGCGTAGAATGATGGGGTATATGTGGTTACCATTGGTAATATTAAGAGTTGAGAAAGAAGTGAAAAATCTAAGAAAGGAGATAGTTGATGATAAAGAATGACAAAGAGAGGAATAGATAAAAGAGTGTAAAACTACACAAAGAACTACTTACAGGACAGTTACTTACATCTGTACTGGTAGATAATGGAGTAGCCTCTTGAAAATTAATTTCTTTATTAGATTATCTGCAAATTCAAAGCTATTTATTTCTAACTGTAGATTGTAGTACAAAGAAATAGTTCAATAATTTCCTTGGTCCTGCATATAAGCATATTTGCTTTTCATGTAGCGTCTACAGAGAATCATGTATTGAAGATTCTTCTTTAAAAAGCAAGATACAATTCACACATCCTTAGATCATCTGCCTAAATTGTAAACCTTCTGACATCTTCAGTAGTAATTTAAAATTCTGTTTTCCTCGGGACTTCCCTGGTGGTCCGGTGGTTAAGACTGCATTTCCAGTGCAGAGGGCACGGTTCAATCCCTGGTCGGGGAACTAAGATGCCACATGCCGTGTGGCGTCGCCAAAGTATTAAAACAAACAAACAAACCAAAATATATATATATATATATATATATATATATATATATATATATATATATAAATATTATTGCACATTCACTCAGTGTGAGGCACTTTAGATACTTGGAATGCTCTACTAAGCAGGATAGACACCATGCATTTTAGAGAAGACCAGGCAAATAAGAAAGAGATGATAGAAGTGTGATCAACTACTGTGACATAGGAAAGTACAGGGTGCTATGGGACAGGTCAGGAAGAAGTGATTATGGAAGCTGAAACTTAAATGATAAGTAGGAGTTAGCCAGGAGAAGAGGATATCGAGGTGTGTTATTGAAAGAAGAAATGTATGAAGGCCCTGAGGCAAAAAAAAAAAATTTTTTTTAAAATATGACTTGTTGAACACTTGTATTGAATGTAGGGTAGATGTGAGATTTGAGAGTGAGGCTAGAATCAGTTTAACAGTGTGGGCTTACATAAACGGAATGAGAAGTCGTTAGAGGGCCTTAAGTAGAATAGTGACATGAATCAGGTTTGTTTTCAAGGGCTCTCTGGTTTCAGTGTGGAGAATGGATTGGAGGGAAGAAAACTGAAGGCAGTAAAGTCAGTAAACTGTTCAGTAACCCAGGTGAAGAATGATAGTCTCCTTTAAAGACATGGTGTTCTGTGGATGGAAAGAAGTAGATATCATTGAAAGCAGTAAGGTTATTTTAAGAATTAAAAAGGATCAAGGAGTGGAAAGTCTCCATTAGTTTTAGGTGTTTTGAAGTCATTGGTGACTGGAAGTGCATTTTCAGATGGCATGTAAGTTAGTGAGTGAATATGTGAGGAATTAAGAACAGATAGTATAGACAAGTCACAAGGAGAGAAGTGGAAGCATGATAAATCTTTTAGCTTCTTTTCATAAATAGCTTACATTTGGAGCATATAGTTTTTTTTGAATTTTATTTTATTTTTTTATACAGTGGGTTCTTATTAGTTATCCATTTATACATATTAGTGTATAATGTCAATCCCAATCTCCCAGTTCATCACAGAGCATATATTGATGAGTTAATTTTTGCAAGGTACTAGGACATAGCTTGGTTCATAGTAATTAATCTGTTAAATGTTAAAGAATTTTGACTTAGATGACTATCATATATATGTGTCAGATATAATCCTCCTCCTCCTCCTCCCTCTCCTCCTCCTATTCCTTCTCCAAGAGCTCATAAGTAAGAGCTGATGAAGTAGATTTCATGTCAAGGTGATGTGATAGAGTTAGCATTTTCACATTGTTGATTCCTTATTCTTTCATGCTTAAATAAGTACACTCAGAATCTGAAATTAGATTGTGTGAGTTTGTGTCTTCTGTTGCAAAGTACTTACTTGATACTGGGTAAATTTCTTAAACTCTAAGCCTCAGTGCCTGGCAAATAATAGTAGGCCTTTAAATATTTGTCAGAAAATTTTTAAATGTATTTAAGAAAAAAAGTGCTACAAGAAAATCAGGAGTAATCTTATAGTCACTTTCTGCTTCTGTTCCCATGTACTGATTTTGCTTACTTTTTCCTTCAAACCTATTCTACACCCTTCACTCCAGAAAAATTGCCATTTACTATCTATATTTTGATTTTCTGTACTACTTTATCTACCTGAATGGATCTTAGTCCATGTTAAATTTCTCATAGCATCTAACACTATGCTAGGTAATTTATAAACACCTAGTTAATTGTTGGGTTTCTTTGAGCATTTATTAAAAGGTTTAAAAAGAATGTATGTCATTGATAGCATTCGGCTCACTGAATGCTTTGTCTCCTACACCCTTCCCTTCACTTAGGCAAAATGATGTAAGTTTGAGCGTTTTTTTTAGCTCGAGGATTTCATTTTCTTATAGTACTACTTAAACTATATATGTTTTACTTCTGTACTTTAAAACTCAAATGTGCTTTATATTCTAGGTCCGGTTTATCACTAAAATATGGCATCCTAATATTAGTTCCGTCACAGGGGCTATTTGTTTGGATATCCTGAAAGATCAATGGTAAGAAATTTTGAATTCACCTTCAACGCTCTCTCATACGAATTCTAAGACTGTTTAGAGTGTTAAATGTGTACTTGCCTCAAAACATAAGCATATATTATACTTTTATTTGGCAATAATTTTAAAACTAGATGAAGTCTCTTAAGTATATAAGAGAAAATATGTTACAGTTGAAATTGGAATCTGTATTTAAATAGTGATTAGGTAATGTCAGATGCTAGCTTTCCATCTTGAAAAACCTTGGATTTTATTTGTTGTTTTGGTAAATTTGATTTTTTGCTATCTCAGGAAGATATTTGTGAAAGACTAAAATAATTTAAGTATTGTAGTAATCAGCTCTGACTTGGATGGAATGTAGACAACAAAAATGTTAAAAGTTGTATTAATTGAGTGCGATTAAGGTTCTAAGATTCTAAGAAGTACCTTTGTAGGTGGTATCGTCATTTGTACAGTGCTTTCACATGTTTTGTCTGATTTTATCTTAGCAGTATACTGTTTAACTACTAGGTTAAAATCGTGGCTCTGCCATTTACTCATTTTTGTGGTCTTGAGTAAATTACCTGGTCTTTTGCCTTCGTTTCCTTATTGGAAAAAATTGGGGGTTAATACCTATTTCATAGGGCTGTTGAGAAGAGTAAATGAGTTGTCTTATGTATTTCTCTTAGATTAGAGCCTGGCATATTCTAACAGTATGGATTGAACAACCAGGACAAGAGATATAAAAAGACGTTGGGGTGGAAGAAAACAATAAGTTATGTGTTTGATTTGTTAAAAAAGGGAAAGAAATGAACCTGAATAAGCTGAAACAGGATGACAACATTTAGCATATGGGTCACTTGGTATATTTATTTATTTTATCCAATATTTAGTAATTGGATAAGCAGACAAGAGTTGCTGGTTTTGTTTTGTTTTTCCATTCTAATAGCACACCTGAGTAAAGCCTCTCCCTCAGTAGATCATCTCTTGGGATCCAGTTTCTTGATCTGTATTCCATACTGTTAAACATTGAACATTGTGGACTAGACCTAACTTTATCTTCTGTCATTGTTTTGATTTGTGACTTCACAATTTATTGAATTTCTGTGGCTCCATGTTTTTATCTATAAAGTCATCTCGAAGACCCTTTATAGCTCTGTTGTTCAGTGATATTAATGAAAATTTGCCGTATTAGAGACATTGTCCTTTTTTTCACTTGGTTTCTAGCACATCAGTTCTTCTGTTCTCCCCTTCCTTTTCCCACTCCTAGACTTCTCAACTAGTTCCTCCCTCATCTCCTGGAGCTTTGTACCTGAGAATACCTCAGGGCTAAGTCTGCTTTTTTCCATCTATACTCATTTCCTTGGTGAGCTCATCTGATTTCATAACTTCACCGTTGATATACTAGCAACTCACATTTTCTGAACTCTAGACTCACGTCCTGCTGCCTGTTTAACATCTATACTTGAATATGTAATAGACATCTCAAACTTAAACATGTTGGAAACTGAACTATTTCCCCAGCCCAAAACTTACTTCTTCCCCATGTAAGTTTTGGCAGCTACATCCTTGCAGTTGCTAAGGCCAAAACTTCATCGTGATGCTTGTTTCTTCTTTCTCTGGTACCTTTATACCAGAGAAATCTGCAAATCCTGTTGTAGAAACCGCCAACATTTTAGCAGCAGTTCATTACTACTACCTTGGTCCAAAGTTGCATTGCCTCTTGCCTGGACGGTTACAGTAGCCTGTCCTTCTGCTTCTGACTTTACTCAGGCTATTCTCAGCAGACGGAGTGAAACCTCCACCCCTTTGAAAACAAAACTCCACACTAAAATTTTCCACTGTCTTTTCTTTTTGCTCAGAGTTAAACCAGCAGTACTACCACTTCTGATTATCTTCCTATAAATAGTCGAAAGATTATGGTGTATATAGAGAACTTGAAATTTTGTATCAGAACACTTTTTATCAGCTATTCCCATTTCCTAAGGCAGGTCAAATAGCTGAATTTAGTCTTTTCATATCTATATCATTGAAATAATAAAAGATACCAGAGACATCAGATAAAATAGGTGAGATTGGATATCCATGGGTTTGTCAGCACCCCCCCTCCCTTTGATTGAAGTAAATTGACATTCAGTGGATATCTAAATGTCAATGTTTAGGCTAATTTGGAACAGTTATCTTAGAAAACAGTTTGTTAACCTTGGTCTTTATTAATACATGTGGATGGTGATTTACCTTTAATATTTAACAACTTATGTTAGTATGGGTTATTTCTTAACTTTGTAACTTACCCTGTGTGGAAACCATCTTCTGATGTTTTTCTGCGACACCTCTTATGACTAAAGGTGTCTGTTTACCTGGGGAAGAAAATGACAACACATAAAAATTGCACTCATTGATACTGCTCTTCCAAAAGACACGAACAGGCATTAAGAGAATATCTGTATGGTTGATAAGCTGCGCTCAGCACCATTAGTCATCAGGGAAATGCAAATTCAAATCACAGTTAGGTACCACTACACACTTGTAAATGGTTGGTTCTCATGCATTGCTGGTAAGAATGTGGTTCAGCCACTCAACCAGCAGTATCTGCCAAAGCTAAATTAAGTATACACCTTCACTATGGCACAGCAGTTCTACTCCTAGGTATATATCCAAGAGAAATCCGAGAGAAATGAGTGCATATGTCCACCAAAAGACTTGTACAAGAATATTCATAGCAAATTTATTCAAACTGCAAGTCACCCAAATGTCTATAAACAAGAGAATGGATATATAATGCTATAATCATGCAATGGAACACTACATAGCAGTAAAAAAAAAAAAAAGCATGTTGACACAAACAACATGGATGATTCTCATAGACATGTTGAGTGGCAACACCAGACACAAAGGAGTACATACTGTATGATTTCATTTTATGAAATTCAACACGAGTCACAGCAAATTTTGTGTGATAGAAACTAGGACAGTGGTGGGTAGGTAGGGTCGTGAATAACAGGGGCAAGAGTGAGGCTTTCTGAGTGCTGGAAGTACTATGTATTTTGATCTAGATGGTGGTTACCATGGGTGTGTACATGTATAAAAATTCATCTAGCTGTCAAGCATTTTACTCTGATTATACCTTAACAAAAAAATATGACAGAAAAGCTGCTGTTATTTTTAAGTAGCATTCAGTGTTTCGAATGAACATAGATTTATTTATTAATGGTTTTCTGGAAGATCCTTAACAGACAAGTTAGTCAGCAATACACACAATTCAGTGCTTACTCTACATATTAAAGGCCCCACCTAGTCCATATGAATGAATATTAGCCATATTAACTGTGCTTACTGATTTTTGAGATCTGAGCAAAATTAATTTACTGAAGATAGATTTATAAAGTACTCACTTATTTGTATCCACTGATTAATTAAAATTAGCTAACACATTTTGAAATTTCATACTTCAGATTGCCTGTTAGGATTTGTTTTTAATAGATTTATGCTAATTTTACACATTAAATGCTAAAAATATTAATGTAGTATGAATTTAATCAGTAGTTTGTGAAAAGCAAAATAAATGGAATAGAATGTTGTATTTTTGTTTATATATTTTTTCACATTACCAAGTTTAGATTTTAAAATTTATGTAGAGCAGTCAAAAAATGTACACATTTCTTTATACCATCAAAGATGTTATAGTTTCTATAGTATTTAGGGCCAAAAGAATAAGTTTTATTTTAATGTTAATTTTATTACAGCTAATTATGAAAACATTGTCATTGTTTGCCATTGATCTTGTGTTCAGCTTTTAAAAACTTTTCATTTAGGTTTCTTTTTAGCTAATTAATTCTTAATGGTTTATGAATACCTCCCTTGCATTTATTATGAAAGTTTTCAAACATACAGAAGACTTAAAACTGCTCATTGAGATTGTTACAAATTGAATCTAAAGTTACAGCTCTAGATTTTTCCTTCAGTTTTGAGAATAAACTGTCCCTTTGCATTCCCACCAACAATGCACAGGATTCCAATTACTCCACATCCTTGCCACTGCTATCTTCTGTTTTTTTGACAGTAGCTGTCCTAATGGATGTGAGGTGGTATCTCATTGTTACATTTACATTTTCCTAATGATTAATGATGTTAAGCATCTTTTCATGTGCTTATCGGCTATTGGTATATCATCTTTGGAGAAATGCTTGTTTAAGTCCTTTCTTGGTCAGGTTTGTTTTTTGTTCTTGAGTTGAAGGAGTTCTTTATATATTTCAGATATTAACTCCCTTGTCAGATCTATGATTTGTAAATATTTTCTCCCCATTCTGTGACTGTATTCTATTCTTTCCCTCTATTGACTTTCACTCTATTGACTGTATTCTCTGCCTAGGAAGATTTAAAAAAAATTTTTTTTTTCTTTGCACAGGAGTTTTTAATTTTGATGTAGTTATAGACCAGTTTCTCTATTTTTTCTTTCGTTGCCTGTGCTTTTGCATTTGGTCAACTGCCGTGTCGTGGACCTTTCACCCTATGTTTTCTACTAAGAGTTTTATAATAAGTTTAGTCTTGAGAACTCCCTAGAGGTCCAGTGGTTAGAACTCTGCGCTTTCACTGCTGGGACCCTGGTTGGAGAAATAAGATCCCACAAGCCATGTGGCGCAGCCCCCCTGCAAAAAATTAGTCTTACGTTTAGGTCTTTGATCCATTTTGAGTTAATTTTTTTTTCTGATTTTTTTAAAAATTGAAGAATAGTTAATTTACAATGTAGTGTTAGTTTCAAATGTACAGCAAAGTGATTCCGTTATACATATATGTATATATTCTTTTTCTGATTCTTTTCCATTAAAAGTTATTACAAGATACTGAGTATAGTTCCCTGTGTTGAGTTAATTTTTATATAGGGTATAAGGCATGGCAAAGGTCCAGCTTCACTCTTCTGAGAGCTCATTAAGTTGTTGGGTTTTTTTCTATCATAGTAGCTTTATTTATTTATTTATTTTAACATCTTTATTGGAGTATAATTTCTTTACACAATGGTGTGTTAGTTTCTGCTTTATAACAGAGTGAATCAGCTGTACATATACATATATCCCCATATCTCCTCCCTCTTGCGTCTCCCTCCCACCCTCCCTATCCCACCCCTCTAGGTGGTCACAAAGCAGTGAGCTGATCTCCCTGTGCTATGTGGCTGCTTTGCACTAGCTATCTATTTTATTTTATTTATTTATTTACTTTTTAATTTATTGGAGTATAGTTGATTTACAATGTTGTGTTTCAGGTGTACAGCAAACTGAATCCGTTATAGATATACATGTATCCAACATTTTTGGCAAATTAAAAAAAATGATAATGTTAGGAGAAATTGGGGGCTTCCTCCTTTTTCTTTTTTTCTTTTTTTTTTTTTACTGATGAAGAAGAATATTATTTTCTTGTGCCAATGCTCTTCTCTCTTCTAAAAATTTTTTTAAATTTAATTTTATTTTTCTATACAGCAGGTTCTTATTAGTCATCAAATTTATACACATCAGTGTATACATGTCAATCCCAATCGCCCAATTCATCACACCACCATCCCCATCCCGCCACGGCTTCCTGCCTTTGGTGTCCATACGATTGTTCTCTACATCTGTGTCTCAACTTCTGCCCTGCAAACCGGTTCATCTGTACTGTTTTTCTAGGTTCCACATACATGCGTTAATATACGATATCTGTTTTTCTCTTTCTGACTTCACTCCGTATGACAGTCTCTAGATCCACCCACGTCTCAACAAATGACCCAATTTCGTTCCTTTTTCTGGCTGAGTAATATTCCATTGTATATATGTACCACATCTTCCTTATCCATTCGTGTGTCGATGGGCATTTAGGTTGCTTCCGTGACCTGGCTATTGTAAATAGTGCTGCAATGAACATTGGGATTCATGTGTCTTTTTGAATTATGGTTGTCCTAGGGTATATGCCCAGTAATGGGATTGCTGGATCCATATGGTAATTCTATTTTTAGTTTTTTAAGGAACCTCCATACTGTTCTCCATAATGGCTGTATCAATTTACATTCCCACCAACAGTGCAAGAGGGTTTCCTTTTCTCCACACTCTTTCCAGCATTTGTTTGTAGATTTTCTGAGAATGCCCATTCTGACTGGTGTGACGTGATACCTTGTTGTAGTTTTGATTTGCATTTCTCTAATAATTAGTGATGTTGAGCAGCTTTTCATGTGCTTCTTGGCCATCTGTAGGTCTTCTTTGGAGAAATGTCTATTTAGGTTTTCTGCCCATTTTTGGATTGGGTTGTTTGTTTCTTTAATATTGAGCTGCATGAGCTGTTTATATATTTTGGAGATGAATCCTTTGTCCGTTGATTCGTTTGCAAATATTTTCTCCCATTCTGAGGGTTGTCTTTTCGTCTTGTTTATGGTTTCCTTTGCTGTGCAAACGCTTTTAAGTTTCATTAGGTCCCATTTGTTTATTTTTGTTTTTATTTCCATTACTCTAGGAGGTGGATTAAAAAAGATCTTGCTGTGATTCATGTCAAAGAGTGTTCTTCCTATATGTTTTCCTCTAACAATTTTATAGTGCCCGGTCTTACATTTAGGTCTCAAATCCATTTTGAGTTTATTTTTGTGTATGGTGTGTGGGAGTGTTCTAATTTCATTTTTTTACATGTAGCTGTCCAGTTTTCCTGGCACCACTTACTGAAGAGACTGTCTTTTCTCCATTGTATATCCTTGCCTCCTTTGTCATAGATTAGTTGACCGTAGGTGCATGGGTTTATCTCTGGGCTTTCTATCTTGTTCCATTGATCTTTGTTTCTGTTTTTGTGCCAGTACCATATTGTCTTGATTACTATAGCTTTGTAGTATAGTCTGAAGTCAGGGAGTCTGATTCCTACCGCTCCGTTTTTTTCCCTTGACTGCTTTGGCTATTCGGGGTCTTTTATGCCTCCATACATATTTTAAGATTTTTGTTCTAGTTCAGTAAAAAATGCCATTGGTAATTTGATAGGGACTGCATTGAATCTGTAGATTGCTTTGGGTAGTATAGTCATTTTCACAATATTGATTCTTCCAGTCCAAGAACATGGTATATCCATCTGTTGGTATCATCTTTAATTTCTTTCGTCAGTGTCTTATAGTTTTCTGCATACAGGTCTTTTGTCTCCCTAGGTAGGTTTATTCCTAGGTATTTTATTCTTTTTGTTGCAGTGGTTAATGGGAGTGTTTCCTTAATTTCTCTTTCAGATTTTTCATCATTAGTGTATAGGAATGCAAGAGATTTCTGTGCATTAATTTTGTATCCTGCAACTTTACCAGATTCATTGATTATCTCTAGTAGTTTTCTGGTGGCATCTTCAGGATTCTCTATGTATAGTATCATGTCATCTGCAAACAGTGACAGTTTTACTTCTTCTTTTCCAATTTGTATTCCTTTTATTTCTTTTTCTTTTCTGATTGCCATGGCTAGGGCTTCCAAAACTATGTTTATTAACAGTGGTGAGTGTGGACATCCTTGTCTTGTTCCTGATCTTAGAGGAAATGCTTTCAGTTTTTCACCATTGAGAATGATGTTTGCTGTGGGTTTATCGTATATGGCCTTTATTATGTTGAGGTAGGTTCCATCTGTGCCCACTTTCTGGAGAGTTTTTATCATAATGGGTGTTGATTTTTTTGTTTTGTTTTGTTTTGTTTTTGCGTTACGTGGGCCTCTCACTTTTGTGGCCTCTCCCGTTGCGGAGCACAGGCTCTGGACGCGCGGGCTCAGCAGCCGTGGCTCACAGGCCCAGCTGCTCCACGGCATGTGGGATCCTCCCGGACCAGGGCACGAACCCGTGTGCCCTGCATCGGCAGGCAGACTGTCAACAACTGCGCCACCAGGGAAGCCCAGGTGTTGAATTTTGTCAAAAGCTTTTTCTGCATTTATTGAGATGATCATATGGTTTTTCTCCTTCAATTTGTTAATACGGTGTATCACATTGATTGATTTGCATATATTGAAGAATCCGTGCATCCCTGGGATAAATCCCACTTGATCATGGTGTATGATCCTTTTAATCTGTTGTTGGATTCTGTTTGCTAGTATTTTGTTGAGGATTTTTGCATCTATATTCATCAGTGCTATTGGTCTGTAATTTCCTTTTTTTGTAGTATCTTTGGTTTTGGTATCAGGGTGACGGTGGCCTCATAGAATGAGTTTGGGAGTGTTCCTTCCTCCGCAATTTTTTGGAAGTGTTTGAGAAGGATGGGTGTTGGCTCTGCTCTAAATGTTTGATAGAATTCACCTGTGAAGCCATCTAGTCCTGGACTTCCGTTTGTTGGAAGATTTTTTTTTTTGCTATATGCGGGCCTCTCACTGCTATGGCCTCTCCCGTTGCGGAGCCCAGGCTCCGGACGCGCAGGCTCAGCGGCCATGGCTCACGGGCCTAGCTGCTCCACGGCGTGTGGGATCTTCCCGGACCGGGGCACAAACCTGTGTCCCCTGCATCGGCAGGTGGACTCTCAACCACTGCACCACCAGGGGAGCCCTGTTGGAAGATTTTTAATCACAGTTTCAGTTTCATTACTTGTGATTGGTCTGTTCATATTTTCTGTTTCTTCATGGTTCAGTCTTGGAAGGTTATACCTTTCTAAGAATTAGTCCATTTCTTCCAGGTTGTCCATTTTATTGGCACAGAGTTGCTTGTAGTAGTCTTTTAGGATGCTTTGTATTTCTGCGGTGTCTGTTGTAACTTCTCCTTTTTCATTCCTAATTTTATTGATTTGAGTCCTCTTCCTCTTTTTCTTGATGAGTCTGGCTAATGGTTTGTCAATTTTGTTTATCTTCTCAAAGAGCCAGCTTTTAGTTTTATTGATCTTTGCTGTCGTTTTCTTTGTTTCTATTTTATTTATTTCTGCTCTGATCTTTACGATTTTTCTTCTGCTAACTTTGGGTTTTGTTTGTTATTCTTTCTCTAGTTCCTTGAGGTGTAAGGTTAGATTGTTTATTTGAGATTTTTCTTGTTTCTTGAGGTAGGCTTGTATAGCTATAAACTTCCCTCTTAGAACTGCTTTTGCTGCATCCCATAGATTTTGGATCATCGTGTCTTCGTTGTCATTTGTCTCTAGGTACTTTTGATTTCCTCTTTTGATGTCTTCAGTGATCTCTTGGTTATTTAGTAACGTATTGTTTAGCCTCCATGTGTTTGTGTTTTTTTTTTACGGTTTTTTCCTTGTAATTCATTTCTACTCTCAGAGCGTTGTGGTCAGAAAAGATGGTTGATATGATTTCAATTTCTTAAATTTACTGAAGTTTGATTTGTGACCCAAGATGTGGTCTATCCTGGAGAATGTTCCATGTGCACTTGAGAAGAAAGTGTAATCTGCTGTTCTTTGGTGGCATGTCCTATAAATATCAATTAAATGTATCTGGTTTATTGTGTTATTTAAAGCTTGTGTTTCCATATTAATTTTCTGTTTGGATGATCTGTCCATTGGTGTAAGTGAGGTGTTGAAGTCCCCTACTATTGTGTTACTGTCAATTTCCTCTTTTATAGCTGTTAGCAATTGCGTTATGTATCGAGGTGCTCATGTTGGGTGCATATATATTTGTAATTGTTATATCTTCTTGGATTGATCCCTTGATCATTATGTAGTGTCCTTCCTTGTCTCTTGTAACATTCTTTATTTTAAAGTGTATTTTATCTGATATGAGTATTGCTACTCCAGCTTTCTTCTGATTTCCATTTGCATGGAATATGTTTTTCCATCCCCTCACTTTCAGTCTGAATGTGTCCCTAGGTCTGAAGTGGGTCTCTTGTAGATAGCGTATATATTGGTCTTGTTTTTGTATCCATTCAGGAAGCCTGTTGTCTTTTGGTTGGAGCATTTAATCCATTCACGTTTAAGGTAATTATTGATATGTATGTTCCTATGACCATTTTCTTAATTGTTTTGGGTTTGTTTTTGTAGGTCCTTTTCTTTTGTGTTTCCCATTTAGAGAAGTTCCTTTAGCATTTGTTGTAGAGCTGGTCTGGTGGTGCTGAATTCTCATAGCTTTTGCTTGTCTGTAAAGCTTTTGTGATTTCTCCATCGAATCTGAATGAGATCCTTGCTGGGTAGAGTAATCTTGGTTTTAGGTTCTTCCCTTTCATCACTTTAAGTATATCATGACAGTCCCTTCTTGCTTGTATTGTTTCTGCTGAGAAATCAGCTGTTAACCTTATGGGAGTTCCCTTGTATGTTATTTGTCATTTTTCCCTTGCTGCTTTCAGTAATTTTTCTTTGTCTTTAATTTTTGCCAGTTTACTTAATATGTGTCTTGGAGTGTTTCTCCATTGGTTTATCCTGTATGGGACTCTCTGTGCTTCCTGGACTTGGCTGGCTATTTTCTTTTCTATGTTAGGGAAGTTTTCGACTATAATTTCTTCAGATATTTTCTCTGGTCCTTTCTCTCTCTCTTCTCTTTCTGGGACACCTATAATGCAAATGTTGTTGTGTTTAATGTTATCCCCGAGATCTCTTAGGCTGTCTTCATTCCTTTCCTTTTTTTTTTCTTTATTCTGTTGCACAGCAGTGAATTCTACCATTCTGTCTTCCAGGTCACTTATCCGTTCTTCTGCCTGTTATTCTGCTATTGATTCCTTCTTATGTAGTTTTCATCAGTTATTTTATTGTTCATCTCTGTTTGTTTGTTCTTTAATTCTTCTGGGTGTTTGTTCTTTAATTCTTCTAGGTCTTTGTTAAACATTTCTTGCATCTTCTCGATCTTTGCCTCCATTCTTTTTCTGAGATCCTGTATGATCTTCACTATCATTATTTTGAATTCTCTTTCTGGAAGGTTGCCTACCTCCACTTCATTTAGTTGTTTTTCTGGGGTTTTATCTTGTTCCTTCATCTGATACATAGCCCTTTTCATCTTGTCTATCTTTCTGTGAATGTGTTTTTTGTTCCACAGGCTGCAGGATTGTAGTTCTTCTTGCTTCTGCTGTCTGCCCTCTGGTGGGTGAGGCTATCTAAGAGGCTTGTGCAAGTTTCCTGATGGGAGGGACTGGTGGTCGGTAGAGCTGACTGTTGCTCTGGTGGGCAGAGCTCAGTAAAAGTTTAATCCCTTTGACTGCTGATGGGTGGGGCTGGGTTCCTTCCCTGCTGGTGTTTGGCCTGAGGTGACCCAACACAGGAGCCTACCCGGGGTCTTTGGTGGGGCTAATGGCGGACTCTGGGAGGGCTCAGGCCAAGGAGTGCTTCCCAGAACTTATGCTGCCAGTGTCCTTGTCCCCATGGTTAGCCACAGCCACCACCCTCCCCCCCCCACCTCTGTAGGAGACTCTCCAGCACTAGCAGGTAGGTCTGGTTCAGTCTCCCCTGGGGTCACTGCTTCCCCTGGGTCCTGATGCACACAGTACTTTGTGTGTGCCCTCCAAGGTGGAGTCACTCTTCCCCCAGTCCTGTCGAAGTCCTGCAATCAAATCCCACTAGCCTTCAAAGTCTGATTCTCTAGGAATTCCTCCTCCCATTGCTGGACCCCCAGGTTTGGAAGCCTGACGTGGGGCTCAGAACCTTCACTCCAGTAGGTGGACTTCTGTGGTATAAGTTTTCTCCAGTCTGTGAGTCACCCACCCTCCAGTTACGGGATTTGATTTTACTGTGCTTGCGCCCCTCCTACCATCTCTTTGTGGCTTCTCCTTTGTCTTTAGATGTGGGGTATCTTTTTTGGTGAGTTCCCGTGTCTTCCTGTCGATGATTGTCAAGCAGCTAGTTGTGGTTCTGGTGTTCTCGCAAGAGGGAGAGCACGTCCTTCTATTCTGGCATCTTGGTTCAGGGCCCTAGCTATCTATTTTACATTTGGTAGTTTATATATGTCCATGCCACTCTCTCACTTTGTCCCAGCTTACACTTCCCCCTTCCCGTGTCCTCAAGTCCATTCTCTATGTCTGCGTTTTTATTCCTGTCCTGCCCCTAGGTTCTTTAGAACCATTTTTTTTTGAAGATTCCATATATGTGTTAGCATACAGTATTTGTTTTTCTCTTTCTGACTTACTTCACTCCGTATGACAGACTGTAGGTCTATCCACCTCACTACAGATAACTCAATTTCGTTTCTTTTTATGGCTGAGTAATATTCCATTGTATATATGGGCCATATCTTCTTTATCCATTCATCTGTCGATGGACACTTAGGTTGCTTCCATGTTCTGGCTTTCGTAAATAGTAGAGCTCATTAAGTTGTAAAGAATAATGTTTATTGCCTTGTTGAGTTGTAAACATATTTGTTTTTATTGTAAATTAAAATTATTGAGTTTAATAATTGTTTTAGTATATACAATTAAATACTCTTTGAGTGAAGATTTTTCTTCCATATTCAGATACATTTCCTTGAAATAATTTTATTTTATTTATTTATTCCCTTGGCCGTGCCACGCATCATGTGGGATCAATTAAACATTATATAAAGTGTTTTTATAGATTTCTAAATTGCGGGGCTTCCCTTGTGGCCCAGTGGTCCCAATGCAGGGGGCACGGGTTCAATCCCTGGTTGGGGAACTAAGATCCTGCCTGCTGCTGGTGTGGTCAAAAAAAAAGAAGATTTCTAAATCAGGATGCTTAATTCCACTGGGATATTAGAGTAGCCAGCTTTATATATTCTATTTCTGTGATATTTTGTACTTTTGTCCTTTTTCGAGTGGTTTAACTCAGCTTCAAGGTGATATATCTGGCAGCTCTTGGTGTGCATGTGCCTTTAAACATTCTCTTTACAATTACCCAAATATAAAATGAAGTTAGAGTAATTAAGTAATTAAGAAAGATTTCATCTTGTTAATAGTGATAATGAATGGTAGAACAAGAATTAACATTTAAGGGCTAAATTTGGAATTCTATGCTTTGATTACTGTCTTAAAAGAATATTGTCCATTGTAAAGACGTTAAAACTTCTGGTTGAAAATAAGTTGTTCACGCTTTTAGGAAATTTAGAAATTTAGTCTAGAAAAATAATTTCTATTTTCCCAGCCCTGTTTCAGAATCAGAAATTTCCATTACACAGGACTGCCTTGGCGGTCCAGTAGTTAAGACTCCATGTTTCCAATCCAGGGGGCGCAGGTTTGATCCCTGGTCGGGGAACTAAGATCCCATGTGCCGTGCAGTGTGGCAAAAAAAAAAAAAAAATTCCATTTCATATAACTATATAGTGGTTTAAAAAGTTTTTAAAGTTTTATTCTCTTCTCAATGCTAGTTTAGCATTTCACCTAATTTTAAAACATCATAACCAAAGTTTTTCCTATTTCTGTAGCTTCTCTAAAAGGATAAGTTGATCAATAAAATTTCTTATTTTGATAGCTTTGTTTTTTTAAACACAACTTTAAAAAATGCTTCATTGAGGTGTGATTTATCTTAAACTGCACACATTAAAAATGCACAATTTGATAAATGCACAGATATATCCATAAAGCTATCACAAATCAAGATAGCGAACATAACCAACATATCCAAAAGTTTCCTAGTGAGTGTCCCTTTGTAATTGCTCCTTCCCACCCTTCCTGCTCCCCCATTCCCCAGCAAACACTGATCTGCTGTCACTGTAGATTAGTTTGCATTTTGTGGAATTTAATATAAGTGACAATTCTGATAGCATTTTAGATGAAGAACCATTTGTATTGTAATTTTTCTCCAGTAGATAAAATATAGACATGTTTGTGATACTGATTTAATTTTATTGGTTTAGAACAGCCTTTCTCAATTCGCTTTAAGCTGTAATGCACTAAAGTAGTATTTCTCAAAAATTAGCTTGCATCAGAATCACTTGGAGTATCTGTTAAGCCATCCCAGAGTTTCTGATTCAGTAGGTCTGGGACAGGGCTAAGAATTTTCATTTCTTAGAAGTTCCCAAGTGATGTTGCTGCTACCGGTTGAAGAAACCACACTGTAGAGACACATTTCCTTAAGACATTTGTTATTGATAATAAATTAACTTTTTTCCTAAGCATCCAGGATGGTACTATTTATATACCATCCTTGGGGAAATTGAGTAAATACTTAGTAATTTTCTCTGTTCTGTGGTTAAAATGAGGAACCCAGTTGAAAAAGACTGGTTTAGAATTATCTAATTTGTGTGGTGAAAATGGGCATGTTCTTTAGTAATCTTCAACATTTAGCAGAAGCAAGAAAAACTACAATTCTGCAGCGTGTGGAAGGAAAACCACATTCACAAAAAGACAGACAAAATGAAAAGGCAGAGGACTTTGTACCAGATGAAGGAACAAGATAAAACCCCAGAAAAACAACTAAATTAAGTGGATATAGACAACCTTCCAGAAAAAGAATTCAGAATAATGATAGTGAAGATCATCCAGGACCTTGGAGAAAGAATGGAGGCAAAGATTGAGAAGATGCAAGAAATGTTTAACAAAGACCTAAAAGAATTAAAGAACAAACACCTAGGAGAATTAAAGAACAAACAAACAGAAATGAACAATACAGTAACTGAAATGAAAACTACACTAGAAGGAATCAACAGCAGAATAACAGGCAGAAGAACGGATAAGTGACCTGGAAGACAGAATGGTGGAATTCACTGCTGCAGAACAGAATAAAGAAAAAAGGATGGAAAGAAATGAAGACAGCCTAAGAGACCTCTGGGACAACATTAAACACAACAACATTCTCATTATAGGTGTCCCAGAAGGAGAAGAGAGAGAGAAAGGATCCGAGAAAATATTTGAAGAGATTATAGTCAAAAACTTCCCTAACATGGGAAAGGAAATAGCCACCCACGTCCAGGAAATGCAGTGAGTCCCAGGCAGGATAAACCCAAGGAGAAACACACTGAGACACATAGTAATCAAGTTAACAAAAATTAAAGGCAAAGAAAAATTATTAAAAGAAACAAGGGAAAAATGACAAATAACATACAAGGGAACTTCCATAAGGTTAACAGCTGATTTCTCAGCAGAAACTCTACAAACCAGAAGGGCGTGGCATGATACATTTAAAGTAATGAAAGGGAAGAATCTACAACCAAGGTTACTCTACCCAGCAAGTATCTCATTCAGATTCGATGGAGAAATCAAAAGCTTTACAGACAAGCAAAGGCTAAGAGAATTCAGCACCACTAAACCAGCTGTACAACAAATGCTAAAGGAACTTCTCTAAGTTGGAAACACGAGTAGAAAAGGACCTACAAAAACAAACCGTAACAGTCAACAAAATGATAATAGGAACATACATATCGATAATTAGCTTAAACGTGAATGGATTAAATGCTCCAACCAAAAGATACAGGGTTGCTGAATGGATACAAAAACAAGACCCAAATATATGCTGTCTATAAGAGACCCAGTTCAGACCTAAGGACACATACAGACTGAAAGTAAGGGAATGGAAAAAGATATTCCATGCAAATGGAAATCAGAAGAAAGCTGGAGTAGCAATACTCATATCAGATAAAATAGACTTTAAAATAAAGAATGTTACAAGAGACAAGGAAGGGCACTACATAATGATCAAGGGATCAATTCAAGAAGAAGATTTAACAATTGTAAACATATATGCACCCAACATAGTAGCACTTCAGTACATAAGGCAACTGCCAACAGCTATAAAAGAGGAAATCGACAGTAATGCAATAATAGTGGGGGATTTTAACACCTCACTTGCACCAATGGACCAATCATCGAAACAGAAAATTAATAAGGAAACACAATAGAAGCAGATAGATTTAATTGATACTTGTTATCAGTGAAATGACACAATAGACCAGATAGATTTAATTGATATTTACAGGACATTCCATCCAAAAGCAGCAGATTTTACTTTCTTCTCAAGTGCACATGGAACATTCTCCAGGATAGATCACATCTTGAGTCACAAATCAAACTTCAGTAAATTTAAGAAAATTGAAATCATATCAAGCATCTTTTCTGACGACAATGCTATGAGATTAGAAATCAGTTATAGGGGGAAAAAAGTGTAAAAAACACAAACACATGGAGCTAAACAATATGTTACTAAATAACCAAGAGATCACTGAAAACCTCAAAGAGGAAATCAGAAAATACCTGGAGACAAATTACAACGAAAATCCATCGATACAAAACCTATGGGATGCAGCAAAAGCAGTTCTAAGAGGGAAGTTTATAGCAGTACAAGCGTACCTCAGGAAACAAGAAAAATCTCAAACAATCTAACCTTACATCTAAAGGAACTAGAGAAAGAAGAACAAACAAAACCCAAAGTTAGTAGAAGGAAAGAAATCATAAAGATCAGAGCAGAAATAAATGAAATAGAAACAAAGAAAACAATAGCAAAGATCAATAAAACTAAAAGCTGGTTCTTTGAGAAGATAAACAAAATTGCTAAACCTTTAGCCAGACTCATCAAGAAAAAGAAGGAGAGGACTCAAATCAAAATTAGAAATGACAAAGGAGAAGTTACAACAGACACAGCAGAAATACAAAGCATCCTAAGAGACTACTACAAGCAACTCTTTGCCAATAAAATGGACAACCTGGAAGAAATGGACAAATTCTTAGAAAGGTATCATCTTCCAAGACTGAACCAGGAAGAAATAGAAAATATGAACAGACCAATCACAAGTAATGAAATTGTGATTAAAAATCTTCCAACAGGGCTTTCCTGGTGGTGCAGTGGTTGAGAGTCCGCCTGCTGATGCAGGGGACACGTGTTCATGCCCCAGTCCGGGAAGATCCCACATCCTGCCGAGTTGCTGGGCCCATGAGCCATGGCCACTGAGCCTGCACGTCCGGAGCCTGTGCTCCACGATGGGAGAGGCCACAGCAGTGAGAGGCCCACGTACCGAAAAAAAAAAAAATCTTCCAACAAACAAAAAAGTCCAGGACCAGATGGCTTCACAGGTGAATTCTATCAAACATTTAGAGCAAAGCCAACACCCATCTTTCTCAAACACTTCCAAAAAATTGCGGAGGAAGGAACACACCCAAACTCATTTTACGAGGCCACCATCAACCTGATACCAAAACCAGACAAAGATACTACAAAAAAAGAAAATTACAGACCCCAGTATCACTGATGAATATAGATGCAAAAATCCTCAACAAAATACCAGCAAACAGAATCCAATAGCACATTAAAAGGATCATACACCATGATCAAGTGGGGTTTATCCCAGGGATGCAAGGGTTCTTCAATATATGCAAATCAATCAATGTGATACACCATATTAACAAATTGAAGAAGGAAAACCATATGATCATCTCAAAAAAAATAATCTTCAACTTTTAAAATAGTTCACTACTATGCTGTTTCACTATTGTATTCAGAAATATTTGTACATTAACTGGCCAAGTAATTTTTTAACAGAAATACCAAGAGTCCTTTTTGGTTAGGTAGATACCATTTTCTAGATAAATATTTGCTTTATAAACACATTTAGAGGCATGAATATTATGTATATGAAGCAAAAAATTTTCCCTTTTCAGAATGTTATAGAATGGTTTTTAAATTTTCTTTCATTTTTTATTGAAGTATAGGTGCTGTACAATATTATATAAGTTACAGGTGTACAATTTTATGTTAATTACAGGTATACAATATTATAAGTTACAGGTGTACAATATAGTATACACAATCTTTAAAGGTTATATTCCATTTATACTTATAAAATAATATATATTTATTATTATTATAAAGTATTGGCTGTATTCCCCATGTTGTACAGTATATCCTTGTAGCTTATTTTATACTTGATAATTTGTACCTCTTACACCCCATCCCTATATTGCCCCTCCCTCCTTCTTTCTCCCCACTGCTCACCACTAGTTTGTTCTCTTTGTCTGTGAGTCTGCTTCTTTTTTGTTACATTCTCTAGTTTTATTTTTTAGATTTCACATTTAAGTGCTATCATATATAGTATTTGTCTTTCTTTATCTGACATATCACTTAGCATAATGCCCTCCAAGTAATTTTATGCTTTCTTGAAAGTAAAGGATATTTGCTTGATGGTATCTTGTTTTTAGAATTGCACAGAAAGGAAGTTTCACATGTTACTTTATCACTTTATTTTAAGTTTGTGTCTAGAGAAATGGATAGAAAGTAAGTCAGTAGATAAAGCTGACCAGAAGGATATGTCAACAACATGGGCAAAACGAAAAAAACTAAGCCAATTAAGGGCAATTTGAGTTGTCTTAAGAAATAGAAGGACTCATTTGTTGTAAAAAAAAGGGGGGGGCAGGCAGATATATAATTATAGATTTCTAAGACTTAATTATATGATTAAGATAAAATCTAGATTATTTTTAGCTTCAGTAGTTTCCATGTTTTATTCAGAAAACCTCTATTTTGGTTTGTCATGCAAAGTGTTCTTAACTGGGATATCTTCCTATTTTGAATTTCAGGGCAGCAGCAATGACTCTCCGCACGGTATTATTGTCATTGCAAGCACTACTGGCAGCTGCAGAACCAGATGATCCACAAGATGCAGTAGTAGCAAATCAGGTAAGGTAGCTGCTTTTGAACGACTTTCTTGTACTTACCTAGGAGTGTTTACTTTAATGGTTTGCAGTGGTTAGAACAGAAGCATACGTCTATTGAAAGTAAATTTGGAAATGGTTTCCTTTCCTGCTGTGAGATTATTGTATCAGATGTAATAGTGAAAACCTAATTTTGTGATTTTTTTTAACACAGTAGTTTAATTGTTTATATGGTAGATGCTTTTTTCCTAACATATGAAGTTTTCAAACACACAATGTTGCAAGAATTACACAATGAATACCCACATATCTACCTACCATCTTGATTCTATGATTAACATTTTACTTCATGTGCTTTATCATGTGTGTATCTATTTATCTGTCTCCTAATTCAGTGATGATCCTTCCCTGATAATGTTAATCAGCTCCAACTGAAGCACTGATTTGCATGGTGAAGGTTATCAAAAACCTTGTAATTGCCAAATGGAATAAATATTTTTCAGTTGTGATCTTTGATTTCCAAGGCAGAGGTTAGCAAATTACTGCCAGACTGACTGTTTATGTAAATAATGTTTTATTGGAACATAGCCACCCTCATTTGTTTACAGCTACAAGTGGCAGAATTGAATAATTATGAAAGAGACAATATTGTCTGAAAGCCTGAATAATTATTTTCTGGTCCTTTAAGAAAGTTTGCCAACCCATACTCTAAACCAGTGGTTCCCAACCGTTTTGGAACCAGGAACTGGTTTCGTGGAAGACAGTTTTTCTTCGGACCGGTAGTGGAGGGTGTGGGGTGGGGTGGAGATGGTTCAGGCGGTGATGCGAGCGATGGGAGTGGCAGGTGCAGCTTTGCTCGCTCGCTGCTCACCTCCTGCTGTGTGGACCGGTTCCTAACAGGCCGAGGATCGGTACTGGTCCGTGGCCTGGAGGTTGGGGACCCCTGGTCTAAACCAGTAGGATTTATTGAGCCTTGTGTGTTTTTGTTATTTTTGTTTTTTAACCCAGAAATTTTTTCTTCTCTTGACTTCTGAGATACTACTCTCTTTTCCTGTCTTCGTAGTTGTGCTTGTTCCCTCCTACTTCCTACAGTTGTTTCTCTTCTTTCCCCACTCTGCCACACCCCCTCCAGGCCCCGCCCTCCGTTTTTGTTTTTTGTTTTTTTTTCTTGTCCACACTGCACAGCTTGCAGGATCTTAGTTCCACAACCAGGGATTGAACCCGTGCCCCCTGCAATGGAAGTGCGGAGTCCTAATCACTGGACCACCAAGGAATTACCTCTCCTCCTTTTTAAATATACTTTCTCAGTTCTTACATTGTTTCTTTCACTTTCCATTATATACGCTCACTTGGATGATCATATCCATGCTGATGTTACCACCTGTATGTTGATAACAGTATTCAGGCTTGACCTCTATCCTGAGCCCAAGAGCCTGTTTGGAAGTGGAGAGGTCTATATGAATATTCCACGGGTACCTTAGTACAGCATTCCCAAAACTGGATGCAGAATCTTAAACCTATGAACCTGTTCATCCTCCTGTAATATAATCAGCTTATTTATATATCCCAGTCACAGACTTGGAGTACTTCTCTGTGTCTCCTTTTCTCTCGAATCCCAGTATCTCTCTGTCGTAATACTTCTCTGATTGCCTTAATTCACATGTTTAAAAATTTCTCATTTGACTGCTCTGATGGAGCTCCCTACCTCAGCCTCTTCTTTCCCTCATATTCTACACTGATAGCAGTTAGCTTTATAAAAGTGTAAATCTTATTCCACTTTCCTGTTAAAAACCTATTAGTAGCTTTACTATCACCTACTTGGTAAGTCCAAATTGTTTAGTTTGAAGAGTTCCTCCATGATTTGAACTGTCTATAAACCCAGTTTCATCTCCTAAATTCTTACTGTTCTTCAAACTCACGCTGTTCAAGATGGTGTCATTCCTACCTGTCATTTCACCCAGTCTGCCATTTTCCCTCTGCCTAAGAAAACATTTCCTCTTAGAAACTTCTTCCTTTCCTTTGAAAAGTTCATCACTCCTTATGTTGTATATATCCTTGTTAATGTGTTCTAGTATTATTTGCCTTAGAGTGCTTAGAATTATGGTTTAACATGTTATATGTGTGCTCTTGGTTCTTTTTTTTTTTTTTAAAGAATTTTTTTTTTAAGATGTTGGGGGTAGGAGTTTATTAATTAATTAATTAATTTTTGCTGTGTTGGGTCTTCGTTTCTGTGTAAGGGCTTTCTCTAATTGTGGCAAGCGGGGGCCACTCTTCATCGCGGTGCATGGGCCTCTCACTATCGCGGCCTCTCTTGTTGCGGAGCACAGGCTTCAGACGCGCAGGCTCAGTAGTTGTGGCTCACGGGCCTAGTTGCTCCGTGGCATGTGGGATCCTCCCAGACCAGGGCTCGAACCCGTGTCCCCTGCACTAGCAGGCAGATTCTCAATCACTGCGCCACCAGGGAAGCCCTCTTGGTTCATTTTTGATAGAAACATGGCTTGAGTTCCAGCTTTGATTTCCTGTTGAGTTCTGAGCCTCAAAGGTTGAGGTTGGACTCAGTTTTCTTCTAACTCTGTTCAGTAGTTTGACTTATTTCCTTTTAATAATGGTAGAAACTAGATTTATCATTTTAATGTATAGAAATATTTAATGTGTATAAAACATCTTAAGAAGAAATATTAAAGTGAATTTAATATTTTAAATTTATACTTGGCTTTATTAACTAATGGTAGTCCCAGAATATTTGAGAATAAATTTACTTCTTTCCAATGCATATGGAAAATCTTACCTTTTAAAAAGTACTCTATGGTGAGTTCATAATCATCTCAAAACATGTGGTGTAAGTTAGGACTTTGCATATGGGGTTTTCTTAAATCACTGTACACTAATACAGCTCTAGCAAAACAGCAAAGTCAAGTTGTATTCTAGCCTGAGCTATGATTAATACAGAAGTTGGTCACATTTATTAATGTCCACATAATTTTAGAAGCTAGTAATTCTGTTTATCTCTATAACGTTTGCCACTGCACAGTGTTTAGAGACAACTCTAATAACTCCATTCAGTATTAGTTTTCTGCTACTTTGTTGAAATTGGAGATTAAAGTTGATAAACGTTATTTTTGTTTTTCTTTCCTCAGTGCAACTTGTGAATCACAGCTTCAGGTTAAATAAACAGTCTTTTCTTGAGTGACATAGTTTGTTTGCAGTGGAAAGTGAATCAGTCACATTTTAAAAATCAAATCTACATTTATTTACATTTTACTTAGAAAAATCAGGTTTTTAGGCAATTAAGAGATGAGTTACTATATTGAATATTATAACTGCATTGTCATGCCAATCAATTTTTTTCCCCCATATAGTACAAACAAAATCCCGAAATGTTCAAACAGACAGCTCGACTTTGGGCACATGTGTATGCTGGAGCACCAGTTTCTAGTCCAGAATACACCAAAAAAATAGAAAACCTATGTGCTATGGGCTTTGATAGGGTAAGTACATAAAGGCATGTTGATTTTTACTTATTCATTAAATTATTGCTGCAAATCCTTGGCTGACAAAAGTGGCTCAAAAAAATACCCTAAATCTAATTTTGATAAGCAAACTTTGTTATTAAAACCAGTCATCTTTCTTTTTTTTTTTTGGCTGATTCCAGTCATTGGTTTTAGAAGCTTCTTTTTATGAAGTGCAAGGTAACTTAAAAATGAAAAAACAAGGTGTGGTTTCTTAATATAAAGACAGTGGGTGATGCAGTATTTTAAAAATATTTCCTTGAGATTTTATTTATTTATTTATTTTGTCCCCTTTTCTTTTCTACAGAATGCAGTAATAGTGGCCTTGTCTTCAAAATCTTGGGATGTAGAGACTGCAACAGAATTGCTTCTGAGTAACTGAGACATAGAGCTGCTGATATAGTCAAGCTTGCCCCTTCTTGAGGAGCATCAACATCTGTTATTTTTAGGATTCTGCGTAGATTTCTTTTAAACTGGCATTCTTGCCTAATGATGTTATCTAGGCACCATTGGAGACTGAAAAAAATCTCTGCTCTGTAAATAAAGCTAATTAAACGTCTCTGTAAATTTAAAAAGGGGAAATACTTTAATTTTTTTCTTACTTAATAGTGTAAAAATTCTTTGAGCTAAGCTAAAACCATGGAAAAAACATGCTACTTTAGTGTTTAGCAGTGTACCAAGACTAGCAAGAGTTTGCTTCAGGATTTTGTTGAATAATTAAGATAATATTTTGAGTGTGTCAGGGCCA